>NC_084485.1:77576673-77880874 GCF_030035675.1 Rhineura floridana | reverse complement strand
GCGACCAATAAATAAAATTATTATTATTATTATTAAGAGCATGACCGGCTACATGGGTGGGCTCAATATTACTAAGGTGCAGTTCCCAGGAAGTCATGGTTTCCATGAAATCCCAAGGAGCTCCTATGAGAGCCGCCTCGGCGTGCAGGTTAAAATCCCCCAAAACCAATAGGCTGGGGGAAAGGACCCACACGCCCGAGACGACCTTGAGCACCTCGGTCAGGGAGTCTGCTGTGCAGCAGGGTGGGCGGTACACAAGTAGGATCCCTAAACTGCCCTTTGGGCCCAACCTCCAGTACATGCAGTCAACAAACTTGGTCTCGTGGAGAGGTGGTCTGGCAAAAATCAAAGACTCCCGATAAATAACTGCCACTCCCCCTCCCCGCCTACCAACCCTCGGCTGCTGCGCGTACTGGAAACCGGCTGGACACATGGCCTCAAGTACAGGAGCTGAGGCCTCATCCAGCCAGGTTTCCGTGATGCACATCAGGTCTGCATTCTCATCCACGATCATATCGTGGATGAGTGTTGTTTTCTGTACCACAGACCTGGCATTACACAGCAGCAGTCAGAGGTTGGATGGAGTCGTGCATCCCCCAGTTTTCTTCTGGCTATGAACAGGCCCGGAACAGGGAATGGATATTAAGCATCTATCCCTTGTTCCCCTAAACTGGCGTGGCCTGCCACCCACACCTTTCCAACATCTGCCGCCTAGCCTCTTAATACTGTGGCCCCCCACCCTCCCCACCATAGCCCTTCCCGATATGCACATGAGAGGGCAATGCAGTATGGCGATCCTGGTGTTTAGAGAAAGGGCAACAGCCTTCCTATGTCTGAAAGCCTGGCAACAGCAGCTGCCCCTCCAACAAAGGCATTCAAAGAGTCAAGCCTACCGTTTGTTCATTGCTTTAAACTACAAGTGAGTCCCTGCACAAAAATCCCCAGAGCATATAGCTAGGTATTAGAAGGGCTTTAGATCCATCTCCATATTAATGGGGTAACAGTTTTCGGTTAAAGTATTAACACCTACTTGTTCCTCTCTGAGAGCTTTATGCTACTGCTTGGACTTTAAGATGGTCAAACCATGCAGAGATACCTTGTGAATTAAAAAGCATTGACTTCCAAAACCTCAGCCCGTAAAGAGAAATAAGAACTTGCCCTTCAACAGTATGTACTAGAATACAATATTGTACCTATAATTTGCTAAGAAGTCATATGGAGAAGGGGCAGAAGCTTGGCTAGCTCAAGAGACAAACTCAAGTGTCATAAGGCTGCTGCATTAGTGAAGATTCCTCCTGTTAGTGACGTTTTCTGAGTCCCACTACTGATGTTTTTGAGGTGTACTTGTGGGTCACAAGACCTACAAAACCAGAGCAATTCCTGAAATATCACGATGTCAAGAAGCAACAGCATGTGTGCAGTAGTACTGTAGGGGACCAGTTCCTGCTTTGAATCTTCACATTTCACTTTGGAATGCAACTCACCCGACGCATGCACAGACATACACACTTCCACTAGTTGTCTCCAGAAATAAACTTCAAACACTTTTCTCTTCCCAGGGACTTCTCTTGGGTTCTAATTTCTCAGACTCTCCAAGGTCCAAATTCAATGTCACAGAGGAACTTGTGGCTATCACTTACTTGCATCTCTTCCATTTCCCAATAATGTTTAGTAAAAGAAAAACCAGATGTCATCACATTCAGTGTTTCTTCACCCCTTCCAAACAGCAGCCAATGAACTGGAGCAGGGACTGAGAACAATGGTCTGGTTCAGATGCAACAGGAAACCATGGTTTATCACTATGGAAACAAGCCTTGAGTTCATACATTTCCCCATCCTTACTCTTTTAATGCCAAAGAGGAGATTGGAAACTTTTGCTGTCAGTTTAAACAAGCAACATCTTCCCATGTCATGCAAACTCAGCAGTGGTGGTATTTTTAAAACCTATGGTCAGGATCAAACCATGGATTCAGATCCTGGCTCATTCTTCAACCAAAGTTTGAACAAGCCACATTTCCCAAAGTCATGCAGAAGATGGAAAGTGAGGAGTGCTCAAGCCACAGTATGTTTGAACCAGACTACTGATTGCAATAATAGCTGTATTGTGAATATATTTTCATGAGATATTATCAGGGAGATTTGAGGGAAAGACGTGAGGATATTATCTTTTTAGGCCTTAAATCTGGAGTGGGGATGTGTGGCCCTCCAAATCCTGCTAGACCACAGCTCCTGTCAGCCGCAACCAGCATGGCCAATGGCAAGGGTTAATGAAGTTGTAATCCAACAACAGCTGGAGTGTCATGGGTTTCCAGCTCTTACCCTAAACAGTCTAGAGCTCAGGAAATATCCTTACTGGTGTGATCACCACTGTGTAGTTTTAAACAAACCAGTTGTGGAAAGAAGGGTATAACTCCTCGGAATTCCTTCAGATATAAATTCTTCTCCTGTTCACAGGAACTGTTAAGTAGTGACCAGCACCAATTCTCTGCCGCCTCCTTGCTGTGCAGCCTGCAGAAGTGCCTCAGCAAGTAGTCCTTGCTCCCATCCAGAAATGTGCAGCACTTTCTCAAGATGTCAGAGGTACAGGATCTTGCATCCTACTTGTGCTTGACATCCTAATTAACTCTTGGATTTCAGAAGTTCAGTGTAGTCCGAGATGTGAAAAGATGATGTGAAACAGTAACATTTAATCGTGTGAGAATCAATAGAAAGGTTGGTGGGTTTGGAATTCCTTTTTGAGAAAGCTGCCCATGAGATAGACAAATAACCTGTGTGCCCGGAACTCTCTCCCAGAGCCCTTTCCTCGATTCCCATCAAGGTTGTAGCTACAGCTGTGCCGAATATATTTAAAAAAATCTTTTGGGAACAATTTTTGGGCAGGTGGTAAACTATCCCCTCCTGAAATACCATGGAAAGAGGGAATTTTCTCCTTCACAGATGAGCAGGGTTTGGAACTCAGCTATCCCTAGTCCCTTTCACCACCACCACACACAGAAATCAGCAAAGGTGTGAGGGCGGACAATGGACTTGATTGGTATCCACAATTACACACCACCACTTTGGTTCCTACAGATTACTGTAGGGCACATGCTGATATGGAGCAATTTATTCTACTGTCCCTGCAACTGTAGTAACCACATTCCCATAGTCACTTATAATAATTAGGAAACACCACACACTGCAAGCAGGAGTATAATGACTGCACCATATAGAGGGACTATGATGAACTGATGTTCTATAAGAAAATAGATTTTTTGTCTTCCCAATTCTAATTAATCTAGAGGGGCTAAATAAACAAATACATAATTAAATTCTGAGAAACAGTCCGCTTTTAGCTGCACTTCAAGGTAAGATACCCTAACTTTCCTCTGGGTGGCACTGGTGCTCCAAAATCCCCTTCTATAGCAATGTTTTTCAATGGCTATGGATCACCTGGCAAAAATATTGAGCAAGAAAGACTGGTGGGCTTTCAACCAAAAAGAAGAAGAAAGGTATATTCCTGGAAAATAGGCCAGACCATGATACAGACTGGGAAACAAAGCAAGAGCCTGAGGTGGCAAATAGGCTTGCTTAAAGTTTTCCTTGCATTCCTCCCTCCCAAAGGAATAGTGACAAAACCTTCCATTCTCTGTGGCTGGAGAAAAAGACTTCTTACAAAGACACCAACTGGGAGGTGGAGAGAAGAGCCAATAGAGCAGCCAAACACAGGTGAAGCCTCTCAAGGTGAAATAGTGCAAAAACAAAAAACACCACACCCTCCCACCACCACCACCACACACAGAAATCGGCAAAGGTGTGGGGGCGGACAATGGACTTGAGTGGTATCCATAATCACACAAATTTTCCATGAACACACATCTGAGGGACTGGAAAATACCACAGCAAGGCCTTCAGGCTTGTGCCAGAAACAGCCTGATTACCACCAGTCCGCACAACAGCATGTGGCACTTGCCAGTTCCCAGCATTGACCTTAGGCAGTTATTTTTGCCTTGACTTGCATCCTGTCCTCCTATATGGGGCAAATGTGTATTTTGTACCCTGTAAGGCACTTCATGAGAGCCAGTGTGGTGTAGTGGTTAAGGTGTTGGACTACAACCTGGGAGACCAGGGTTCAAATCCCCACATAGCCATGAAGCTCACTGGGTGACCTTGGGCCAGTCACTGCTTCTCAGCCTCATGAAAACCCTATTCATAAGTCGGAATCGACTTGAAGGCAGTACATTTACATTTTAAGGCACTTCATATTTGACCTAACACACACCTCTCTTAGAAGCATAGAGCATTGTTGAAGACACTGGTGAAATCTGTCGGTATGAGAAATAGGAGGAAGGATTCCAAGGACTCCTGTTGGACATTTTATTTATTTATTTATTTATTACATTTATACTCCCACCTTTCTTTTCATGATAGAACCCCAAGGTGGCTTACATATGCTTCCCAAGCGGTCTCCCGTCCAGGCACTGACCGGACCTGACCCTGCTTAGCTTCAGTAGGGTGCTAGCCTCATGTGCCTTCAGACCATAGCCTGGGACCTGGGATTTACAGGATTTTTTAACTGAATAAAATATAGTCAATTGTCTCTCCTCTGCCCAAGGCACAACAACAGTTTAAAAGACAGGAGATCCAGTGCCTGCAAGGGAGGAGGACCATCACCGCCCAGGGAGGGAGAGCCATCTGCCTGCTTTGCTGCTGCTGCTTGGCCAACATCTCTGCTCTCTCCTTCTTGGGCTCCTGCTCTGCACGTGGGCACCTTGCAGGACCAGGCTCCAGGTACTCAGCCAGCTGTGCCTGATACTGTTCCACCTGTCCCTTCTTTGGAGGGGATATGTAAGCCGGCTGGCTGAGGGGGCTTGGGAGACCCACTGCCTGCAAGGGAAGAGGACCATCACCGCCCAGGGAGGGAGAGCCATCTGCCTGCTTTGCTGCTGCTGCTTGGCCAACATCTCTGCTCTCTCCTTCTTGGGCTCCTGCTCTGCACGTGGGCACCTTGCAGGACCAGGCTCCAGGTACTCAGCCAGCTGTGCCTGATACTGTTCCACCTGTCCCTTCTTTGGAGGGGATATATAAGCTGGCTGGCTGAGGGGGCTTGGGAGATCCAGTGCCTGCAAGGGAGGAGGACCATCACCGCCCAGGGAGGGAGAGCCATCTGCCTGCTTTGCTGCTGCTGCTTGGCTGGCGTCTCTGCTCTCTCCTTCTTGGGCTCCTGCTCTGTACGTGGGCACCTTGCAGGACCAGGCCCCAGGTGGCGCTTTTCCCGGGAAGAAGAACGGTTTGAGAGCTGCGTTGGTGCGCATGGAGCACGGGACTGTGGTTGTTGTGTAGACCTGAATGGAATGAGTGGATGTTTGTATGACTGTATGTTGTGAGTGTGTGTGTATTTTTATTTTATTTTATTCTAATTTTATTTTATTATGTGCCTGGGCGGGAGGATAGGGTATTGGGAGGGGGGACCAGAGGGGGCCCCTGTTAGCGTAGTGACGGGTAATGGGAGGTATGGCGTTGTGAGGAGGACATGCCGGTTGAGGGGAACTCGGCCCAGACAATTGGTGGCTGTACCGTGTTCCGGTCCTCCCCACATCCACAGGATTGCTGGTAGTTCTATCAGCCAGCTCTCGGATCTCCAGTTGCTGCTTCTTAATGCCAGATCGGTAAA
Source organism: Rhineura floridana (assembly GCF_030035675.1). Classification (NCBI taxonomy): domain Eukaryota; kingdom Metazoa; phylum Chordata; class Lepidosauria; order Squamata; family Rhineuridae; genus Rhineura; species Rhineura floridana. Next base: position 77,875,221 of record NC_084485.1, on the reverse strand, counting down.
TAATAAAGCTTCCCTCATCCATGATTTAATTGTGGATGAGGCGGCCGATCTGGCGTTTATTACTGAGACATGGGTGAGCGATCTGGGAGGCATTAATCTCTCCCAGCTGTGCCCACCTGGGTACTCGGTTCAGCATCTGGGTAGATCCGAGGGTCGGGGAGGGGGAATCGCTGTGGTCTATAGAAGTTCCATCCCTCTCATTAGGCACCCTATCCAGGTAGCTAATGGTCTGGAGTGTCTCCATATTACGTTGGGTCAGCGAGACAGACTGGGAATACTGTTGGTGTACCGTCCACCCTGCTGCCCAACAGCCTCCCTAACTGAGCTGACAGAGGTGGTCTCGGGTTTGGTGTTGCGATCCCCCAAATTTATGGTATTGGGGGATCTCAACATTCATGCTGAGACCGCTTTGTCTGGGGCGGCTCAGGACTTCATGGCTTCCATGACAGCCATGGGGCTGTCTCAATTTGTTACTGGCCCTACGCATATTTCGGGGCACACTCTAGACTTAATTTTTGCTACTGGAGCAGGGGATGGTGATCTGGGAGTGAGGGATTTTACATCTATTCCTCTGTCATGGACAGATCATCGCCTATTGAGGTGTAGGCTCACAATGTTTTCTCCCCTCTGCAAGGGTGGAGGACCAATTAAGATGGTCCGCCCCCGGAGACTAATGAATCCTGAAGGTTTTCAGAAGGCTCTGGGGAGTTTTCCGGCTGATAAAACTGACGCTCCTGTCGAAACCCTGGTCAATCTGTGGAATACGGAAATGACCCGGGCAGTTGACACGATCGCCCCGGTTCGCCCTCTCCTCTGCAGAGCTCAATTGGCTCCGTGGTTTACCCCGGAGCTAAGAGTGATGAAGCAAGAAAGGAGACGGCTTGAGTGCAAATGGAGACGAACTCCCGATGGCTGTGGTCTTGCACTTGTGAAGATCTCTACCAAGCTCTATGTGAAGGCGGTGAGGGCAGCGAAGAAGCAGTACTTTGCTGCCTCCATTCAGTCATCTTCTAACCGCCCAGCGGAACTTTATAAGGTTGTTCGGGGACTTTTACACTCTGGTCCTCAGAACGCAATAATACCATCAATAGCCCGCTGTAATGAGTTTGCGAGACACTTCCAAGATAAGATCACAAACATCTGCCGGGACCTTGACTCCAATATTGTAGCAGTTGAGCCTAATGAGGTGTCCGGAGCACAGTCCTGTCCTGTTTTATTGGATGAATTTCAGTTGGTTCAGCTCGAGGACGTGGACAAGGTGCTTGGACAGGTGTGGGCGACCACTTCTGCTCTGGATCCTTGCCCCTCGTGGCTAATAAAAGCTAGCAGGAACGGAACAGCCGGATGGGCCAAGGAGGTGATCAATGCCTCTTTACGAGAGGGAGTGGTACCACTCTGCCTGAAACAGGCGGTGGTGAGACCGCTCCTAAAGAAACCCTCCTTGGACCCTGAAAATCTTGACAACTATAGACCGGTAGCAAATGTTCCGTTCCTGGGCAAGGTTTTAGAGCGTGTGGTCGCTCACCAGCTCCAGGCTCTCTTGGATGAAACTGATTATCTGGATCCATGTCAATCGGGCTTTCGGCCGGGGTTTGGTACAGAAACAGCCTTGGTCGCCCTGTATGATGACCTCTGTCGGGAGAAAGACAGAGGGAGTGTAACTCTGTTGGTTCTCCTGGATCTCTCAGCGGCTTTTGATACCATCGACCATGGTATCCTTCTGGGACGTCTTGCGGACTTAGGAGTTGGAGGCACTGCTTGGCGGTGGCTGTGCTCCTACCTCAAGAATCGTCTCCAGAAGTTGGTGCTTGGGGAGCATTACTCGAGTCCCTGGGTACTCCAATATGGGGTCCCACCGGGTTCAGTTCTGTCCCCCATGCTCTTTAATATCTATATGAAGCCGCTGGGCGAGGTCATTAGGAGATTTGGAGTGCGTTTCCAGCAATATGCTGATGATACACAGCTCTACTTCTCCTTTTCATCTTCTTCAGGTGAGGCTGTTAATGTACTAAACCACTGCCTGGCCGCGATAATGGACTGGATGAGAGCTAATAAACTGAGACTCAATCCTGACAAGACTGAGATGCTGTTGGTGGGGGGGCTCTCTGCCCAGATGGTTGATGTCCGACCTGCCCTAGATGGGGTTACACTCCCCCTAAAGGAGCAGGTCCATAGTTTGGGGGTCTTATTAGATCCGCTCCTGTCACTGGAGGCTCAAGTAGCCTCGGTGGCACGGAATGCGTTCTACCAGCTTTGGCTGGTAGCCCAACTACGACCCTATCTGGATAGGGAGAACCTTGCCACAGTTATCCATGCTCTGGTAACCTCTAGTTTGGACTACTGTAATGCACTCTACGTAGGGTTATCTCTGAAGACGGTTCGGAAACTTCAGCTGGTGCAGAATGCTGCGGCCAGAGTTCTTACTGGGACAAAAAAAATTGATCATATAACACCTGTCCTGGCCCAGCTGCACTGGCTACCAATATGTTTCCGGGCCAGATTCAAAGTGTTGGTTCTTACCTATAAAGCCCTTAACGGCATCGGACCGCAATACCTGGTGGAACGCCTCTCCCGCTATGTACCTATCCGGTCGCTGCGCTCGACGTCGAAGGCCCTTCTCCGTGTCCCAACGCATAGGGAGGCACGGAGAACGATAACTAGAGCTAGGGCCTTCTCAGTGGTGGCCCCCAAACTATGGAACGCCCTCCCTGATGAGATACGCCTGGCGCCTTCTTTGTTATCTTTTTGGCGCCAGGTAAAGACCTACCTCTTCGCCCAGGCATTTTAAAAATTTAAAAATTTGAATTTAAAATTGAAAATTTGTAATTATGTTTTATTGTCTATTGTATTTACATCCACTTGTATTTTAACCTGTTTTATTATGCTGTACACCGCCCTGGGAGCTTATTGCTATAGGGCGGTCTAAAAATGTAATAAAATAAATAAATAAATAAATAAATAAATAAATAAAACAAACAGGAATTCATTAAGAAAAGCATTAAATCAACCAGTCCCTGCTCAGAGACTTTAAGAAACTACAAAAAGCCTGGCTAAATAAGACCAAAGGCCCATCTAGTCCAGCATCCTGTTCTCAAAGCGGCCAACCAAATGCCTTCGGGAAGCCTGCAAGCAGGACCTGAGTGCAACACTCCCCACCTATGATTCCCAGCAGCTGGTACTCTGAGGTATACTGCCTCCAACAGTGAAGGAAGAACATAAAACATTGTGGCTAGTAGCTATGGATAGCCTTACTCCATGAATTTGTCTGACCTTCTTTTAAAGTCTCCCTAAATAGACCAGTTATTTTCCCCCATAGCAGCTTGGGATGGGATGGGGAAACCTGCCCACCACCCTTCCCCTCCTCAGGATCCCCACCCCTTCACAGAATTCAGTGACAACCATTGCCCTTCTGCAGGAAAAAGGACATGGCACTGCTTGCTCCCCCTTCTATTGCGCTGGCAGTGTTTGCAGTATGCTAGACAATGGAAGGGGGAGGCTCCAGAGCCTGAAGGGCAGGAGGACCCAGCACACACCAGAATCACAGGCGCCAAAATGGCTTTTTAATAAGATGTGTATGCAGCTCCTCAAATGAGGTGCTTGGATGCTTCCTTGCCATTTGGAACATGCTGTACTTCCCTGTACTTTCAAACACAACCAGCCTTGTCAGCTGTGCCATTTTTCTCCCCCCTCCCAATTTACAGTGATTTGCCAAAGGCCATGCACTGATCCTTGGCACAGGTGAGACATGAACCTAGGCATTCCAGTTCCCTGCTAACAGGCCCTTGGAATGAAAGCTACCTTTGATTCCTTTCAAAAGGCACAATAGTCAAAAAGCTGGGAGAGAGCATCCAGAATGCTCTCCTCTGTACTCTCTATAGAAGAAGAGACAATAAGGAGGCCTTGGACAGGAATTATCTCATTAGGACAGAGAGCAGAGGGGCATCCCATCATAGCCTCAAGCCAAGAAAACGGGATGCCAGGGCCCAGAACTCCATTTGAAAGAAAAGGAAGGCAAAGCACACAAGCAAGTCCCCCCCTCCCCAATTCCTGAATGGGCATGAAAGCGATTCAGGACTTTCCAATGAAATTCCTTCAAGTCCTACTCAGGAGTCTACAGGCTGATGAAAGACAGCCAGGACATACAAGAGAGACTAAAAGATCAAAAGCGCAAGAGGCCTCCTAAGTATTACAGCTTTAATTCAAAGCTAAATGACTGAAAAGAAGTTAATGGGCAAGCACCAGTCACTTATGGGAAAGGCCCTGCTGAGCACCATTGTCTGGCCATCTGTCATTGCTGTATCCACCCAGGGTAACATGCTCAGTTGAATTCCCATCTGACCTCATGCTTCATGAGGCAGCTGCAAGGCAGGCTGATTCCACAGATACTAAGAGAGGGGAAATAGTAGCCCGTTATAGGGGTGCATGTAGGGGAAAATAGAGATCTTTGTGAATGGGTGTGAAGAAATTATCTCCTAAAATATTAAATGGACCCAGTATATTATCCCTCAGTACTTGGCACCCATCTTCAAAGGGTTGTACAAAAACAAAGGCTTTCTCATCTTTTCTGAAAACCTTTAGGACAAACGTAGGTAGGCCTAACTATGGAACATGTTCCACACTTTGGAAGGTGGTGGAAGAAACTATGCAGCATTATTGTAAGCTTTCCACTGCTTCACTCTATTTCAGAGTGAATAAACTGAGCATCAACTAAGAAAGGAAGGAGCGTGGTCTCTACCCAGCACCCTCACACTGGATCATCCACCCAGCAGCAGCCCTATTTCATTAGAACAGGAGTGGGGAACCTCAGGGCTGGGGTCTGAGCAGCACTGACTCCATAATGAAGCACACCTACTTTATTATGCAAATGTGGGCTTCACTCAGCTATATTAATCATATCTGGTGATAAACTGAGACATGGATCTGCACCCTATTTTAAACTTTAAATTGTTTTAACACAGCCACACAAGGTGTATCAAGACATCAATTATGAGCTCGTGTCTTGATCCTTGACTGCCTATTACTCCCCTAAGGCTGAGAAAGTAGTTGGGCAGTTCGCTGCTGTTACTAGAACTCCAGACGAAGATGGAAGACATAGCTAAGTCCTTCAAGAATAAACTAAGCTGGGGGTAGTTCAGCTGCTTGATTTTATTCATTCTACTGACAATATCCCCTCTAGATGGAATATAAACGTGGTGGCTCCTTTCCATAAGAAGGGCGATAGGAATTCACATTTCAGTTCTAGACCTGTTCATTTGACTGACATTCTAGGTAAATTCTGGACCAACAACTTCAGTTCAGTGCAGGTGAGTCAGCTATCAACCACTGCTTTGTCCTTCAGCATCTAATGCACAAACACAAGAATGCCACCTTGTATGCTGCTTTTCTGTCTTAAGGAACCTTTTTGACATTGGTGATAGGAAAAGACTTGGGGAAAACTTACAATGACAAATATAGACTCCTGATAGTTAAAGCTGATTAATTAAACTCTGATATAAGAAGCAATAGGTTTGACGGCTAAGTTTACTCTGTTGATATTTTGACCAATGTCATTCCTGTTAGTTGTAGGTAAAACAAGGTAGAAGTATACCTGCCCTTTTTCTTTTTAGTTTTATAATCATCATAGGAAAACTTAGATCAAAGATCATCCAGCCACCACCACCCCTCATGCTATGGGTAATAAAAAAAAGTTATCCATCTTAGGGTAGAAACACACTCACTGTTCTGCCAGTTCCAGTGGGTTGAGCTGGTGGGATCAGCTCAAGTGCGTTTTTTTAAAATTCAGCTTCAAACAGATTTCACAACGGATCAGCAGATCAACCTGTTGCCCCCCCCAAGGGTGGCCAATAGAAACGCTTTGCTGTAGACAACTAGGGTCTAAGAGTAGAGACACACTTACTGCTCTGCTGGTTCCAGTGCATCTCCATCTCTCTCTTCTGAAAACAAGGGCACAAGACACTAGTCAAACCCCACCCTTTTCCTACAAAACCTGGTAGGAGCAGCTTGAGTGTGTGTTCTTTTTTTAATCCGCTTCAAAGAGATTTTGCAACTGATCGGCACATCAGCCCATTCCCCCTCCTGATGTGGCTAATGGAAACACTTTGATCTGGCAACTAGTGTGTTTGCAGCCTTGATCTATACTGGCAACATTGTCTTCCCTTCTTCAAGTAGGTTAATGTAGGTTGTTTGCCGCTTCGGGCTTTTTTTTTTGCAGCAGAAATTAATTGTGTGCAAATGACAAAACAAAAGTAGATGTTTTGGGACAAAAAGCAGCTATTCACACATGGCAAGTTGACTTACATATGACTGAACATGTTAAGTCGTATTGCTCTCAAGGAGTTCTGTTTACTAATTTTGGTAGCTGGAATACCCCCCTTGACTAAGCCAAGCAATAACTGATCTATTTCTGGTGTCTTGAGATTCTTGAAACAGGTGGGAAGATCTTTGGGAGGAAGCAAGTTTTCTCAGTCTTTGATATTCTGGAATCTAAATAGTATCCCCAAATATTGTATGGAGGGGAAGCTTGAGGTTTACAAACAGGAACTGGAAACTTTCTAAAATAGAACTTATATTCTATAGTTGCAGCTCTAAAGGATATCTCCACAGTTGGATTAAGCGCTTCCATGGGACTTCAAAGGTGTGTGATAAAGGAACACACACACACCTTTCAGATTTCTAAATCAAACTACAATTTCTGTCTGAAGCTAGCTTACCTAAGAGTAGAAACAAACTCAATGTTCTGCTGGTTCCAGCGCATCTCCACCTCTCTTCCCTTTTTACTGTAAAACCTGGTGGGAACAGCTTGAGTGCATTTTTAAAAAAAATCAGCTTCAAAGAGATTTTACAGCTGATCGGTAGATTAGCCCATTCCCCCTCCAGGTGTGGCTAATGGAAACACTTTGTTCTGGCAGCTAGTGTGTTTACAGCCTACAAAACAACTGCATATAAATTCCCCAAACTGATATCAATGGTAGAAAAAAAGCAAAAATCCCACAAACTGACATATGAAAATGTTTGTCTTTTTTTCCCCTGTGAAATTAAGCCCAATGCTGCAAACAGGGGGGGGGAAAGAGGCAATGACAATTTTTTATGCAACAGGATTGGTCCCTTGTATCTCCAAGATGGCTCCATTTTCTCTCATGATAAAAGTTTCACCATGGATTTGAATACTGTTGAATGGAATCTCTGTATGTTTCCATTGGAGAAAGCCTTTACTTTGCCCAAATGCTGGCAGCAGTTCAAGACCAGTGTTAACACGCTTATTTTAAACACTGCAACTGTCTTTGCAGAGAAGGTGTCATTCCCATATTAAAATGTTTAATTGCTTCCTCCCCAAAGTACTGAGATACGTGTTTTCCTAATTGCTGCTGGGACAAGCGCCTTGGTCCAGCCAACAAAAATTATATTTGCTTGTAATACAAGCAAGAGGGCACAAAGGTAATTTTGCCCTGGCGGCAAAAAAAAATCCAAGCTCCTTCACTGCTCATGTTGCAAACAGTAAATTGCACAACTAATTTCCATGTTTTACTGGTACCTGTAACGTTCCTCCCACTGGCACCACTTGTCAGGCTCCCACCCTTGGCTACCAGCAGTCAGAACGTTAGTTTTTATTTTTTCTTTAGCTCACCCTAGCACAGATCTCACAAGATCCAACTGCTAGGAAGCAGCACCAGCCACTCCTTGTTTCACAATATTGCCTTGAGACTTTGCCTTAGCCTCCTTCTGGCTTATTGTTACTTTGTGTCTGGGTGCACTTGCAGGCCACAATCCCCCTGTATCTTTGTGCTAGTAAAGCATACACCCCTGGGTTGCTCCGGATACCTGATGATACACTATCTCTTCACTGCTGCCACCATTTGATACTGTTTCTCCACCTTGGTAAATACCCTGCCCACCCCTCTGGTCTGTGAAAGCCCCAGCCAAGGATCAAGATTTTGGTAAACCAAGAAAATATTTATTTATAAACATCAGGAAATAACAAGATTATGTAAGGTATGTCTAACAAGCGTATGGTTTCATATATTGTGGTACTCTTTATGTTTCTGGTAATATATAATTTGCCTAAATCTCAGCCAAATACAATCCAAGCCTCCCTCAGAACTCTGCCAACCAACTCCCACAAAATAACTCTCCACTCAACCAACCAACTCCCACATCAACCCCTAACTAACTGTCATCCTCTCATTTATACCTTCAGCCATTCAAACACTCAGCCAATCATAATTCAGCATTCTCAAGTTCTAGCCCATGTACTCCCCCCTCTCACTCAATCCATTTACCATATATACCTTAACAAACCTGCACTTACCATATTTACTTTAACAAACCCGCACTTACCATATTTACTTTAACAAAATACAGGGGCATCACAGTACCCCAGCTGCTTCACGGTACATCTGACTTGCATGGACTTTCAGATCTGGAGAAGGCTCTCTCAACACAATTTAGATGGTGTGTCTCACAACAACTACAGTAGGTTACAGCAAAAACAGAAATCCCAATTTCCACGCTGTGAATTATTCCTAGTGGATTTAAAATTCTACCTATAGGAAGCCTTTGCAAATGGCTCCCCCTTGTGGAATTTTTAATTAGAATAATACACTGGGTTGTTCTGCTCCCAGAGATTCAGGAGTTAATATGATTAATACATTCAGTGGCACCTGCACTCTTTATCTGAACATTCAAACAATGCTGCCACCCCTTGTGGCAGTTGAGGAGCACAATATATAATACTGCAGAGGCATGAAATCAGGCATGCATTGTGGAGTAACGTTAATGAGGTGGCAATAACACAATCTGCTATGCATTGACTCTAGCAGATCTGTCTGACACAGAATGCCCCCAATGGTTTGTGAGGGGCAGATGCTGTTTTTCCTAAAGCTGTTTCAGTGTGACTGTCAGTTTCATCAGATTTCATATGCAATCAGTTTTCACCAGCAGAGTCTTTAAATGTGAGCCTAGAAAAATGAAACCACCGTTTAAGCATCTGCACATCCCTACTGGCACATGCAGCTCAGTTAAGGGGGGGTTTCATTTTGGATTTGCTTTAAGGTTCATCAATAAAGAGATGTATTTAGTTTAACACTACTAGTGGATATTTTTGCTCGTGCTACTGAGCGTCCCCTGATCAGCCACATGTAATTTAGGGTAAGCAACTGCAAAGGAAATGCTAGACAAGTCAACAATTACCCAGTGCTGGCTTATGTGTGTTTTTCCCCCTCACCCTATGCAATAATTGGCCCCATGCAAGTAACCAGTCGTTTGTGATCTTCCAACATTCCTTCATGTAATGAAGTGGCACCTCATCACCCTGACGTAAACATCTTCTCAAGTATCTCAAGGAAATAGCTTTATCATCAGCCCAATTTCTATAGATGGGGATATCCACTCCTCCTAACCTTAACAAAAAGCACAAAACTGGTCACTTTCAATAAGAATTCCAAAGGTTCCTCCTCTACGTTTTGGTAGACCCTACCATTCTAGCATCCGGAACAAAACATCTCCCAACATGCCATCTTTGTTCAGATTTTATTTATTTTCCTCTAAACTTAGGGTCTTCCCCCACATATCTATATTTTGCTTTTCCTCATTAATGAGTTTCTCATCCCATACTTCTAGCAATTGGCATCCAGGGATCCCTCTATCCTATTAATTAGGGGGCTTTCCTCTCTTGCGCCCAACCTGGACTCTGCTTTTCCACAGAGCAGCCTTTCCCAAGTTGGTGCCTTCTAGATGTTTTGGACCACAACTCCCACCATTTCTGTTCATTGGTTATGCTGGCTGGAGCTGCTGGGAGTTGCAGGTCCATCTGGAGGGCACCAGGCTGGAAAAGGCAGCACCCCCCCTTCCATCCATACTGCATTCTTTGCATCTTCATATGAAACCCATTCCTTCTTAGAGGCTCCATTGAGATCAGCCATCTTCACTGTGCAACCTATACATGTCTATCAAGATAATGGACTTGCTCCAAGGTTTGTTTAGGATTTCAGTCACAGCTTCAAATACTCACTTGTACAAAGATAGCTGTACTCACATATAACCCTTCCTGTAAACTTGAATGCATACAGATATACACACTTCATGTACACCCACATACCATCTGGATGCCCAAAAGGGTACACATAAGGGCAGAGCTGGTACTGAGTAGGCTTTCATTGTTAAGACAGGTAGTCAACTAATTTGCTTCAGAGCAGTCTCTTGAAATTAAATACAAAACCCACCACAATTACAGGCCAAAAATGCAGAGAGATGGTAGAACATCCTTTCCCGAAGAACAGTCATAACAGCTAAATGAAAGTGTGAAGCAGGGAACTGTAAAGGGAAACATCAGAAGCAAATGTGCAAACCAGAGAGATAGGATTCTTTCTGCTCTAGTTCACCTGTAATCCTTTCGTATTTTAATTAGTGTGTTTCTAAAGGAGTGTAAATTAGGCTTCCAGCTCAAACATCTATAATCAGAAGGGCTACTCCTTTTTCCATTTTCAGAGTCCTGGGGTCTGCACTCTGCAGCCTTCTCAGATGCCTGTGCTTCAATTAAAGGGAAGACATCATGAGGCAACTCCTCCTATGGGGCTTGTTCAGATCAGGAACACAGGCAACTGGAAACTGCAGAGAAATAGATACTGGAAAGACACAGACATACACAACACCCTTGGCTACCTCAGAATGACAAACGAAGCTCAATAGTGCTGAGAATGTGGCAGATAAAATGGAAGCCTCCTTTACAGAGGAAGAAACCTTTTGAGAAATTGGACAGATTTTGTCACAGCACTATCTGCTTACTTCCAACTGCTTACTTGTGCATCTACAAAATATCCTCAGTCAGCTGAAATGCAATCTTTAGCTTTTAATTAGAAATGCAAACAATCTGGAAGAAGTGTGTTACTATTTAAACTGCTAGCCTGAAGCTGGAATACCATCAAAAAGGAAAATATTCAGCCTCTGATTTTCCTCATTTTCTGATTTCTGTGCTAATGTGTCACGAACTTGAAAGCCTCATCACTACTTCATTCACTTACCAGAGCAAGGAAAGCCTCGTCAATTACCCTGCACTCCTGCAGATAACGTCATCACTCATGCTCTGAAAAAAGTCCTGGTGATGAGTTCTACTACGTGTCAATTAGCTGGTGACACAAGTTACAAAACATTGCTGTTTAGTGATGAGAAAATAGGATATCCCTACAACATATATGCAACCATTAAGGGAAGACATCTAGAGCCTATTAAACAAGTGAGAAACAAATCTATTGATTGTGCAAAATATTGATAATGGAATATAACAATATGGTAGCCTTAGAATTTATTAGCTACACTATTCTCTGCATTTTATTTGTCTTGTAAACTTGCATATCAAACATGCATAGAAAACCTATAACCTGTGCCTAAAAATCGAGCTTTGAATGTTATTAAAATTTTCTGTTTCCAGAAAACTGATCAAGTCACCAATTTTTCCATCTATAAACCTGTTGCATGATGTAGACCACCCTGATAAGGTTTCTTCCTGGCTAAACATGTTTACCTACCTAGTCTCATTCAAACTACAAAGAATTCCTCCAGTTGTAAATCCTGGCAGCAAGTACATATATGATTGTGAGTGCTAGTAGTCTAGTGCTCACCTGTGAGACAGGTCAAGAACGCTGAGAAAGCAGGACTGAGGCTGGCTGAACCCTGCCAATGGCTTTTTTGAAAAACAAAAAGTTATTATAGCACATGTGATGGCATGGACAGTTGGCTGTGGATAGCACTAGGTGCTCACACAGAGCAAACTAAAAACTCCAAGGGGATTTTAAAAGCTTTAGTGACCAGTGGGCAAATCCAACAACACTCCTCCTGAGCCTTAGGAGAAAAACTATACAGCTGTAGAACTGGTCTTACCAAACTTTGGGGAACTTTCTTACCAAGCCCCAAGACAGAAGCAAAGGAGATTATAGATGCTCCTACCTAAAGTGTACACTTGGGGTGAGGAAGCTTTTTCAACCCAAGGACTTGCATTCCCTCATTGGGCAACCTTCTGGGGGCCACATGCCAAGGATGGGCAGGGCCAACAGATTCTATTTGTCCAGAAGCTGGTAATCCAACAAATTCAACTTTGATCTTAGTATACCAGATGACAATCCAACCATGCAAAAACAAGCAAACAGTGATTTCTACACACACACTCATCTCTCCATCCAGGGAAGCAAGAGGCACCACAGTTCAAAGACACTTTCCCGCAGCCTGGCAAAAGCACTCAAGGAGGTGTACACCTCCCTTTGACTTCTTTAGCTTATTTTTGAAAGTATTTGAGATCAAAAGGATTTCCTCCTAGATGCCTCAGGTAATCAGTGCAAGTGCTGCAATTTGCACCAAATGCATAAATCATCTGAGGATTTCCCCCCCCCCAAAAAAAGAATGAGAGAAGACGACAACTGCAGGGATCTCCTCCTCCTCCTTCCACAAACAGACTGAATAGGTAAGAGTAGGAGTGAAACCACAAAATGGTTGACCTTTGTTTTTATTGTATTTTAATGTTTTTCCTGTACATTTGTTTTGTTTTGTTTTGAACTTCTTGTAAGCTGCTTTGATGTTTTAAAATGAAATAGCGATATACAAACATGTTTATAAATAAATAGTACATTCAGGATCTCTGAGGTCTTAGACCCCTTACTTTTTTTGGGAGCAGGGTTCCAATATCTCCAGGTTCCTGGAGCATGAAAGGGGAGTATGTTGGCCAGTGAGAAGAGTCTTCTAACATGCTTCCTTGTCCTTTCCCGCTGATTGGAGTGAAAGGAGATGAGTCAGCCACTGAGAAGACCCTTCTCAGTAGCTAACACTGTCCCCTTTCATGCTCATTTACTTCTAGAGATGTCTCCAAGGATCTCATTCTCAGTAAAAAAAAGAGGGAGGAAGGGGTGTGACTGTGACTACCAAGAAGCGACCCTGCACTTCTGAATTTGTGACTATACTACTATATTAAAGAACCTATTTGTACCTTCTGCTTAACATGCGGAGACTGGGGACCCCGCCAACAGATGTGACCCTGCTCCCAACTCCACAAGTTCACTGGAGATACCACGTATTGAACCCGGGACCTTCTGAATGCACGTCATGTGCTCCACCACTGATTTATACAGCTCATCTATCCTGCTTCTTGATTCTAAGCAGGGAGATGTTGCAGTTATACAAAATACTCTGCAGATGCTCAGAGGTACTCAAAATATTACAGCTCTCTATTTATTTACTGACTGATTTGGGGCTCACCACTTAATCCTGCATTTCAGGGTTCTATTGGAGCAGTGTCCTCTAATTAGTATAAACACACATCATCCCTTAGTAGCCTTTTCCAGACAAACAATCCACAGTGATTGGAAGGTGAGTAAATGGCATGTGCTTCTGTGGAGGGAAGAGGTGAGAGACTCACAACGGCAAAATGTTCCTATATCTGGGAAAGATACTGCATCTGCATAAGCCACACATAGGCTTGTCTGGACAAGTAGGGACCCAGCTGTTAGTTTTTGCAGTGTTCCCTCTTATGCACACACACTGCTGAATGCATTACCCATCCTATACAAACCTGAAACTGAATTGTAGGAGCATGGGTACTCTGCTTGAATCAGGCTATGCTTCATAACAGGTGGAAAGGGCACCACTGACCTAAGTCGTCTTGAGACTAAATGAGATGGGCAAGCAGCTGGAGGAAAAACAGTTTCAAAGAGGAAACAAGAAGAAACAGGTGGGAGAACAGAGCACCGTGGAGAGAGTACAGAAGCTGGAAAGGTGAGGAAAAAGTAGTTCAGAAGCAGAAAAACCCAGTGAGCATAGCCCAGGAAATTCCTAGCAGCCAATCATTAGACCTGTCTGGAAGCAACCAAAGTTAGCTTTTTATTATTATTAACTATTTTTATAGCCTGCCTTTTCTCCAAGGAGCTCAAAGCAGCATACCTGTGTAACCAAGGCTCAGGGAATCTGGGAGGTGCACACTGAACCCAGGGAAGCACTTCAGACTTTTTTTTTGGGGGGGGGGAACCCAATTACTTTATTAAACAAACCCCTCACAAACACTGAGGTCTCATAAAAGAAACGGAGTCCTGAATAAAGTCCTGCTGTTTGATCCCTCTGCTTCTGCAGGGCCCTGCCTGTTGCCTCAGTAAATGAGATGAATATGTCTCTTCCCTAACACTTGAGCTGCAGGCTGCCAGATCCCCTGCTCCTCATAGTCATTCTGCCCCATGCTGACTCTACCTTTCTATCTCCCTTTCTTGATTTTCCCCCCCAATCTCCTCCTCAAAGGGCAGCTCCAACTCCCTCTCTACAACCAACCTTTTCCAACTGTCATTCCCCTCTTCCCCATCATTGTAGTGTCCATGGCAACTGTTGCCATGAGGATAACATATAGTTTTGCTCCCCTCCATTTCATCCTCACAACAACTCAGTGAGGTAGGTTGTGGGAGAGATAGTGACTGGCCCACAATCACCCAGAGAACTTTGAGTGGAGGCTTGAATGCAGCTCTCCCAGGCCTCAGTGCAATACTCTAACCACTACACCACACTGGCTCTCTAATCCAGTTTCCTGCTGGATTGCTCAATTGTCCTACCAGAGGAAGTGTTCCTGCTGTTATAGCCTTTGTATTTAGCCAGAAGAAGTTCAGTGTTGTTTTTAGTGGAATATCCATCAGTAGTTCCAAGTTCCGAGGAAAACAGCACTGAAGGAACATTGCCAACAATTCTGGAATACAGCGTATCTAGTTATAGTCTTTTGTTCAGATGTAGATATTCTGCAGGTCTACTGAAGGGTGTGTAAGATTTCAGAATCTAAAAAACATTGCTCAAAGCCCCACTGCTTCTTTAGAACTATTTTACAAGTCTTCAAGCCCCACTGGAGACGCACAGCAAAACAAGCTGGTGATCCTGTTTTCTGTATCAGGAATAGCACCACAGATTCAAGAATGAGGCCCAGCTAAGCACTTGTGTTAACCTGATCAATGAGCTGAAAAACTGAATTGGTGTCTTTCCAGAATGTTGAAGTACATGTATTAGCATGTGCTAGAACTCAAAAAACTAAACAAGGAAATATACTATTTTGACAAATCAAGTCATAGTACACTCAACAGAGAGCAAAAGAAGCAGGTGTGGACAGGATGCCAAACCCAGCTGTAATAAATACTAAAAAGAGGGGAAAAAATGGGAATGAGATCTTTACTCCTGAGGGTTCCAATGAGACCCAAACTCAAACATATTGTCTCTTCTTTGGCAAACGAGTTCTAGTAATCTGGTTCATGATAACCAAAGCTGGACAGAAAGGCAACACCAGGCAGAAATACCAAGCCACCCCTTTAATTTGGGCTTGAAACCAGTCAGAGTAAAGGCCCAGTACCACAGTAAAGGTGGCTAGCAGATAAACTGTTAGTCCATATGTCACATGGTAAAGCTGGAGGCGAGCCACTGACGAGATCCTCAGCAGCTGTGGAAAGCGAAGGCAAAATCCAAACAAAACCTGCCCACAAGTGGCCAGAAACGTCAGGAGACCCAGAATGCTATGCCAGGAGACAAAGTGGGGAAGCTCACTCCGGTTCTTGCTGGAGACAATGAAGGCCAAGCCCAGTGTTGCAGCCACAAGGGCCAGTGTTTGGGCAGTCCAGTGCAGTTGCACTTTCACTTTGTGGGAGCAGGAGCAGAAGAGAAAGCCCTCTGGCGAGAAGATCAGGATGGCTTCAGTCAGGCAAAGGCAGAACTGGGAATAGAGGAACCCATTAGCAACACGGCACTTAATGTCATCTTGCCTCTTAAATAATCTTGGGCTGTACTTGAAAACAACAAACGCAGCCAAAGCCTTAGAACCGGTTATGAGGTATACATCCTACACATCTGGTTTCCCTCTTATTAGGCATTCGGGGGGGGGATAACCTGCTTTCCCCCCAGGATACTTTTTCTGCATTTCTGGTTGTGCACTATGCTGAATCTGAAGTGCAGACAATGTCATATAGACCTGCCTTTATCAATGATCATCCTTGAACAGCTGAAGTTTCCAGGATTTTTTTTTCTTAAGGAGAAAGTTTGAAACACAAACCAGGAGTTGCATATACAAACCCTCTGCAATTATGGTCTTTATGTGAAACCCAAACATTATTGGTTCCTTGCTAAGAGCAAAAAGTTCACAGGCCAGCTTTAATACAGGGCGGCACTTTCATTCTTGGCAACAATAGGCTTCTTTGACTCTTCAGATGCAGCATAATCTGCTGAAGCAAAACTCAAGGGGCCAAGCTGGGAAGTGCATTTTGCAACAAAAGAAAGTGCATGCAACAGACTAGCTTCTGAGACCCTATATGACTCCAGTCTGGGGTTTATTTATAAAACAATTTTTATCCCACTTTTTTCTTCCAATAAAGCCCCCAAGATAAAAAATATATACACATATAATACACAAAAATTAGATACATAAAAATTTAATATTATGAGTACAAGTACAGAGACTATCTGCCAGTGAAATAATAGAGGCAATCATAGGCTATCAACAGCTAATCACTTTTTCTGGAGAATGGGAGCTGCTTCTTTCCTTCTTTTTTTTGCTCTACAGTGGTGCTACTGGTGTCACCATCGTACAAATGTAAGGCAGCGGGGAGATGGAAGAAAAGCCTTGGCAGGCATGTGTGCCTTTTGCTGGAGGAGAGGCATCCCTGCAGATGCCCTCTCTATAGCACTGGAATGCACATTCATATTCTTTAAAAATACTTTTGTAAAAAGGTCTTGAGGTGGCACATGGAAAGCTTTGCAGAGGTTTTTTTTCTTTTTAAAAAGCACAATTACCAATCAACAACAGCAGGTAAGTGTTTGTCCTTCATAGGACCAAAAGAAATGTTACTGTGAAAACAACCTCTGCAACTTACCTTTATTCTGCTTGACAGCTCAACACAATATAACCTAATCACCCCAACATTTACTTATATACATAGCACATACTCCATAACCATGCAAAGAAAAAAGTGACTCATGCTCAGAAGTTAAAAAGACTACTACAAAAGAGACCTAGGAGTTGGGGAGGGGAACATGAGGGGAGTAATACCGACCAAACTATTTCATTGCAAACATGTGAAAATCTTAAAAGTATCAAACAAACAAAAAACCAGAAACGGGGAACCTGTGGCCAGCTGGACTCCCAACAGTACAGACCCAACCAGCATGTCCAGTGGTCAGGGATGGTGGAAGTTGTAGTCTAGCAACATCTGGTAGGTCCCAGGTTACCCATTTCTTCCCTAAAGAAAACCTCACCAAGCATGGGCGTATGAGAGAAGAAGCATGTGGTCATATCACTGCATTTCTCCAATACATGCCTGGATTACTGGAACATTGAAAACCCACGTCTGTTTAGAAGTGCTTCTGCAGAACATCTGAGGTTTCAGCAAGTACCTCCTGATTCACTTGTCTGAAAGATGCACTACAGGGGAAACAATTTTGTACTCCCAGCTGCAAAAGGAGGATAGATGCACTTCCACTTCTCTAAAAGGCAAGTGTCTGTACACATCCCAAGGCTTTATACTATATTATCCATAGGCAACCCCCCCCGACAATATTCCTGTGATACACTGAATAAGCAGAGAATAACTTACTGCTATTGACATGAATGCAGGGTGCCAGGAAAATAAACCTGTAAGGAACAGAAAAAACAGTTAACCAAAGCAGTGTTGTTGCTATCTAAAAATAAAAATGGCTTCAGTCACTGATTTGAAGGTAGTATCTCATCAAACTTGGAAGCTTAATCTATGATAAACCTGTGGCTGCAGTCAAAGAGGCAGCCCAATACAAGCAGGCAGAACTTTCCCATTCTGTAGGTGGTGACAGAATTCCCATTGTCTGCTGAATACAGGGCTCTTTCCTATCAGTAACAGCCTGGGTATTCTCTAAAACTGGAGAGAAATGGGTGATGATGTAACAATATATGCTATGGTTTAAATTTTATTTGTGGCAATGCCCTTCTCCAAAGGCTCTGCGCCATATTTGGCTAAATTCTTATGGTAATGGAAGCCTGTGCAATGATTCCCGCTTGTGCAACAGGACTTCCTCCCCACCCCAATCTGCTCCGGAGAGTGAGGAGTACTCCTAGAACAGTATGTGGGGGGAGGAGAGGGGAGATTGCTCACTTGGACAAGTAGAAATGCTTGTGCTGATAGAACAAACTCCTTAGTGCTATGTTGCTTGATGCAACCCTCTATGTTTAACATTAAATATTAATTTGCATGTATATACAATTTGTTTCAAGAATGTTGAGGAGTTTTGAATTTTTTTTGGCAAGGGGGGAGATGTTGGTAGGCTTCTTTAAGCAGATGTCTTGGAGAATATGAAACCCTGGGGAAGACCAAAGGGTCTTGCATTGTGCTGCATTCCTGTCTCCTTAAAAGCAGGGGGGAAACCCCTCTCGTCTATGCTGCCTCTACAAACATTTCTTTTTGCCTTTTAGCAAACTCTTACCACATTTTCAATATTCTTTTCAAAAGCTTGAGAGCAACCATCTTGGCATTTGTATGTTGTTTTAAGGCAGCAGAAGTCAATGTACTCAGGCCTCTAAAATGCAACTACACACTGCATGAATGTGTTACTATGGGCCTGGAAAGTTTGCTGAGAATTGAGAGTTCCGTGGGATTTACTCCCCTGCCATCATGCTTAGGATAGGTGAAACTGACCACAGGGGATGGGGGGAAGGGCAGAGGAGAGGAGGGGGTTGGGAGCAGGCAGGAGGCGGAGGAGAGGAGGAGGGCAGGTTTGAGCATTTGCACGCTTATTGAGTTCAGTGGGATTTACTCCCATGCAATCATGGTTAGGATAGGTAAAACTGACCATGGGGAGGAGGGGAGGGCTGGAGTGGACAGCGGAGAAGGGAGAGTGAAGAGGGGAAAGGTAGGTCTGATCATCTGCATGCTTACTGAGTTCAATGGGATTTACTCCCATGCGATTATGCTTAAGATAGGTAAAACTGACCATGGGGGGGAGGATGGGAGGGGGAGGAGGGGCAAAGGAAGGGGGAGGGGAGGGGCAAAATGGAGGTGATGGGAGGGAGGAGAAGTGGAGGGCAGGTCTGATCACTTGCATGCTTTTTGAGTTCATTGAGATTTACTCCCCTGCAATCACACTTAAGATAAGCGAAATTGACCTGGGGGAGGAGCAGGGAGGGGAGGAAGAGGGCAGACAGGGGAGGGGAGGAGATTGGGTGGGTGGGCACTGGGCAGAGGGGAAGCCCCTTTCCTTTCCAAAGGAAAACACTGTGAACAGTATCATTGTTTTTCAGCATTTCCCCCAACTTTTTATTCTACAGCAGGCACATGTAGCCTCCAGTCCAATAAGCTGTCCCTGGCCACATCCACATCAGACCTTTATTTCACTTTAGACAGTCGTGGCTTATCCCAAAGAATCCTGGGCAGTGTAGTTAGTGAAGGGTGCTGACAGTTGCTGGGAGACACTCTGTTCCTCTCACAGACCTTCAATCAGAGTGTCTGACTGTTAAACCAGTCTGGCCACTGGAGCTCTGTCAGTGGAATAAGAGTCTCCTTTCAGCACCCTGCACAAACTACACTTCCCAGGATTCTTTGGGGGAAGCCAGGACTGTCTCAAGTGAAATAAAGGTCTGGTGTGGGTATGGCTCTCTGATTAGCCAAGCCAAACAGTTGTGAATCTGGCTTTTAGGAACACTGACAGTTGGTTCTTACTGAGCATGCCCAGCCTTAGCATTGAGTTCAATGCAAAATTTCTTAAATTAATTAAAAATCAGCCAGGCATGTTTTTAACTTTTAAACAGCAGAAGATGAAGGCCAGAGTGTGGGGCAAAGTCAGTAACAAGATTACATGTACTCTGTGAACATGGCTGATTTTTAATTAATTTCAACAAATTATGAGAACTCTGACAGAAAGAAGTCCAAAAGGGCTCTGTTTCCCCCCTCTTTTTACACTTTAAACTCTTGATTCTCTCTGACTATTTTGTGTAACCGTGAAAATTTAGAGGGTTGTTAAGCAAGTGTTTCTGTGTTCAGGACTATAAGTTTTGTAAGGTGTTGTTTTGAAATGAGCTTATTGGAAGCATCAGAACGGCATGGGGTATTTTCAATTTAACATTGAGGAATGCAAAAAATCCATGCTAGCTATAATATACAGCCACTCTCGTGGTTGTATTAAAAAATTGGTTTGCTAGAGGACAAAATGGAACTATTTGTATCTCAGCTCTGTTGCTCCAATTTTACATTTAATTTCCTACATTCCCTCAATTCCTCAACATCCATTCCTTACAACAAATAGAGTTCAATTCTTCAGACAAGTCTAGAGATTGAAAGCCTAATATCACATGACCAACCTGCTCACAGTCAGGCACCTTCTCATCCTGTCTGTATGTCAAACAGGAAAGGCTTGCCTTAATTGTCTACCATATTACAAACCACGATTCTGCTCATCACTGCACGCCTTCCAAACAAAGGTTAAATTGTGGGGTGTGAAATTGTGCCTTACACAGCTTGTTACAAATGATCCAGATGATATTTTTTTGCCATAGCCTGGGCCAACCAAATCACGATTTATTAGATGTTCCTCAATAAATAGTCAGTAGTGGCAAATAAACTTTTCTGATAGGCAGCTTATCCACCACTACTGATCTCACCATGCCAAAAGCAGCCCACAAGGGAGCACAAAATGCACATTTAATTTGTGCAGGATGAGAGTGAGACTCAACAGGCCTAGCCAGAACTCTGTATCAGTGGAATATGTGTCCTTGAAGATACCCAAGAATGCTTTGTGACAGTCAGGGATTCTGTGGCAGGAGTGCACAACTTCCTAAAAAGTCAATTGAATGTGGAAAGGGTTCTCCAAGCTTACGAAATGTTAGAACTTCTACTCTATAGTAAATGGATTCACCTGCTCTCCCCACATTTGTGTTCTATTAAGTTTAAGACTAGGGTTAGAAAGAAGGTGTTGCAATTCAAAAGCTTGACAGAGGATTTTTCATAATGAAAGGCTTTCTCTTCTGAGCAGGCCTCAATTATTCCATTCTAGTTTTCAGCTGGTGTACATTCAGGAGAAACAATCATCCTAAAATACAGCACTAGTCACTCAAACCCAGTACAAACTGCATTATGTGTGTTAATAACATCAAACACAAGCCAGCACCACAGATGCCCCTGTTGATTTCTGTTGAAGAGTCAGGCATCTGCTTAATTTCACTGAAATCTCTTACTTTAAAAGTGTTTAACTATGGCTGAATCATGCCCAGTTAGAAAAAGCATTTTTTTAAAAAAGCTTAAACTGAAAGCTGTTCTAAACAATGTAGCACAGACACAATAGGACTGCCAGATCAAAATTTCAGGAATAAGTGATTCCAGAGATCTGGTGTATCTGCCCTGTAAAGTTCACTGAAGCTGTTGGATTCTGAAATAAGAAACATTCATTATGTACTATAGAGCTGTCATGTTCTAAAATAAGACTTCCAGCAGCCATAACTGAAGATAAAAACCATTCCAGACTTGACTAGAAAGGACTCACAAGAACACCCACACTGGCTATTAATAAATTACAAAAGACAGCATAGGGTTTAAATGGTTGCAGAAAACTAGGCAGACTATAATGCTGTGTTAAAATATATAGAAACAAGCTTGACTAGCTGTACTGCACTACGTAAATGTGCCTGGCAGAGTAGAAAGCTTGAAAATACCACCCTACCCAGTATTTTAACTTTCCATTGAAATAAATGGTACTAAATTGCTCTGTTAAATACTTAAATCCAACACAGGGTTAGTCGTTCTTTTCCCTCCTAGAACATGTATATCAACTCCTTACCCTCTTACATGGTTGCACAATGCAAAGTCTCAACTAGCTTTTGCACCCACTTGAAAAAATTGTAAACTCCTATTTTCCCATACAGAAAAAAACATGCAAAAACATGTGTAAGCTGTCATATGCAACAGTTGAGTACATTACTTTTCCCGGCATCTATAATACCACACCTTTGACTTCTTGGTACAAGTACACAACAAACAATGAAAAGATGCACATATTATTTGTCACACATGCAAATCAACATGGGGTTTGTACAATTTTACCTACACAAAATTTTTACATAGGTTAGTAACATTTGAAAAAACTCCATGAAGTGGCTTAGTAAAGTTTAACAGAGTTGGAAAATGCTCTTTAATCCCACAGTTTTAGAGCTCATCAGAGAAAGCGATAGGGATACTCTGAAGCAAGCTTTGTTGGGATTTTGTTTCAGTAAACTACTAGATAATGCTCAATTTAGAGTTATCTATGCATTATTAAAATACAGATACAGTTAAGTCTCTGGAGAAGACTTGTGTCGGGGTCATGTGTCCATTCAGAAGTGTAACATCACAAATGGAACAAAGATAAGGTCCTACTCCTTAATTACTACTACAGATATGCCAGTGTTGTATGCACATTTGTTTAATGCTATTTTGGTGGTGATGGGTCTCGTTTTGATTGCATGAGGAGGCATCCTGTTCAACATCCTTCAGCCACCATGTTATATCACTTGTTCTCTATTCATTATAGCATTAGTTATCAATCACTAGTTTTTACAAAGATTAGAATCCCCACCACGAGTATAGAATGGAACGGAAAGGAAAACCCATGCTTTTACACTGCTTAAGCTCCCAGACTGAGAGAACACAGTGCTTAAGGGCACCCAAAGTGTTACATGCTCAAGAGAATGTTCCATACTAGAGGACTTAGGGCACAGTCACCTGAAAGGCAGCAGTCCTGTTTTAAAAAAACATTTTCTCCCCAGAGAAAACATACTGCATGCATCTACATAACCAGATACAGTCTTTCTAGATTTCCATGTGGCTATCATCTTCTGAGCTTCATCTTCAGGAATGCTTTCTTTCCATTTCACAATTCACAATTTGCTTATATTGTGAAATACAATAGCTTTTTTTAACTCCTCAAAAAGAGGCTGCAGCTTCCTTACAATCCAAGTATGAAATGGGATAAAGTATACTTTAATTGCACAGCTATATGCAATTTTCTAGCCTTACCAGCCATTTGCATCATCCACTCTTAATGTGCAGCTGAAAGAAACACAAGCTAAAATAGGAGGCAGGAGAAAAGGAATGAACTCTGAATTATCAGAGGGGCTCACAGGGAGGCCTCTTGCCCCCCCCCCATTTTGCACACTACTACCTTTGTTTTTGCACTGAAGCACAAGGTTTTAGTATCCCATAATAACCCTTTAAAAAGCTTTCCCTAGAACCTTGTAGCTTACCCAATAATTCACTTCCCTTTTCTGCATCTTGCACTTACTAGATTCAAGATTGTTTCATTGCTTTTATGCCATCTGCTACCACTGCCTTCCCCGATAGCACCCTCCCAATGCGAATCATCAGCCATCATAGCAAATAGGTGGGAGCTGTAGTCCACTAACATATGGAGGGCACCATGTTGAGGAAGGCCATCTGCCTTGAAACTCGTGCAAAAAGGTAGGTCATAAACCAATAAATAAGATGCTTGCTCACCTACAGTAAGTTACCATGCCTCAGGCACTATATTCGGAATGCTCCCTCCCAATGCAAAAGAAGAATAACCCACTGATTTGTGTTAACAGCTGTTAAAAACAGAAGGGTTGTATCCAATCAAATTTTTACTCAGAGTAGACCCATTAAAATTAATGCACCCAAGTCAGTCACGTCCATTAATTTCAAAGGGTCTATTGTGAGCAGGACCAAAACTGGATGTGGCGGTTTCAGCATAACTGATCTGTATAACAAAAGGCTAACTTTGTTGAAAGCGAGCAATGGTGTCCAGCGGTGGAGCTCACCAGGTACCCTAAAAACGTGGCCTGGGGCAACGGCCTCCCCTCTGTCCTAAAAGGAGCATCCTGGGCAAGGGGAGGAGCCCTGCGGGGCCCTTTCTTGGGACCATCACCTCTCCTCCGTCCCGTCAGGTCGCCTTGGGGAGGAAAGGGGAAGGGAGAGACCATGTCACTCACTAGTACCAGGCCTGGAAAGCAGCAGCAGGACAGCCGTCAGGCCCAACGCCGCTAGGTGCGCCAGGAGCCCGCAGCCGCGCCGCAGCCAGCGAAGTGCGCGCAGCTCCGCACTTGCAGGGGCCTCCGGCATGACAAAAAGCTCCTCCTCCTCAAACTGTTGCTATCAGAGGGAGAAGGAATAGACGGGGTGTGATTTGCGGCTTCACACACCTGTCGGGAAGGGGTGGAGCCCGGGCCGCGGCGGGGGAGGGCGGGGCTCGGCGGCAGCTGAAGGGGGGCAAATACGCAGGGAAGGAGACTCGAAGGAAGAACCGCTGTGGACGCGGCGTTCATTTAATTCCGCCCATTTCACCTTGGGGGCGGTCAGACGAGCTGGCTCTCCTTCTTTAGTAGGGCTAGAAATGCCTTCAACTAGACATCAACGGGGCTTAAGGCCGGAGCCCCGAGTTAGTCTGTGCGGAGTTCTGTCTCCGCTCCCTACTTCTGGATAACTACACAAGTGGCTCTATCCACTCCCCTACGGTTTTCGGGGTAGAGGATGGGATTTTTAAGCAGGGCCATCTCCAGAATACCTCACATTAGGAATTTAAGCACCTGTGTTACCGTGGGGAGAAAAAGGGGTCTCCTGCTGCAGGGCCACTTCTAACGGCCTATTTGATTTGCATTCAGACTAATTTGGTTGCACAAAGGCTGCTGGTAGGCTAGAAGACACTGGCTGTTTCATCAGCATATGTATCCTGATTTGTTTGTGGAGAGGTTAGACGCGATGTGGTGTTAGGTATGTACTGCCTTCAAGTCGATTCATACTTATGGCGACCCTATGAATAGGGTTTTCATGAGGCTGAGAGGCAGTGACTGGCCCAAGGTCACCCAGTGAGCTTCATGGCTGTGTGGGGAATCGAACCCTGGTCTCCCAGGTTGTAGTTCAACACTCTAACCACTACACACTGGAAGGGGCAAGTAGATGGCACTGTGCATAGAAGTTAGAGGTGGCAGGGAGGAAAAGAAGGTATGTATGTTTTACGTCTCCCAAGATGTTGTCCTGGCTCTATTGATACCTTCTGAACATTTATCCTCATTTGCTTACACCAAAGTTTGCGGGGATATTGGATGATGTTGGCTATTCAAGGAGCAGTCATTCTGTTTGTGGGGAGGTTAGACGACATTGCATCAAGCAAATGTAATCTCACATTTTCCAGTGCAGTTTCCTGTCACTATTTATAGTGCAGTCTGGATTTTTTTTTATGGGGGGAGTGGGTTTGTTGCACAAATGCTCCAAATCAACTTTAATTGCACAGCCTAAATGTATGTGAACCAGTTGCACCTGAAAACAGCACCACCATTTGGGATAAGGAAAGTGTCAGGAAATTGTATCAGAGTGTCGTATTACACTGGAGAGTGTGGGATAACCTTACATTCCTGCAAACAAATGAAAATGAATGCTCAATAAGCATGACTAGGATTGGGCTGTTAATGTGATGTGTACTTTACAGTCATATAACTTCCCAGTTCATATATGTAAGCAGCGGCATGAGTGTCCACTTGAAATGCAACCACATTGAGGCTATTCCAGGTACAAGCAATTTTTATTTATTTATTTATTTATTTAATTGCACTTTTAAACCGCACTATAGCAACAAGCTCTCAGGGCGGTATACAATTTCAGCCAGTTTTAGCATTTTCCGCTACACAATCACAACCAGATTTTTAAAAAAACTTTATGCTGCTTTGGTAGCAAATGTTAGTGTGGGTAGGTGTAGCCTTAGGCTGAATTTGCCAGATGGAGCAATCTCTGGTCTACCCACGTGGCAGTATGTATGAAGTGAGCCCCTTCAAGCCTGTCCTGCAGAGCAGCCCACTACTGTTTTTATTTATTTTAGTTTAACAAGAGTTTTAAATTGCTTAATCAGTGTGTGTGTGTGTATGTGTATTTATATATATATAAATAACACATTTTGAAGATATTGGAGAGAACCAAGCGCATTTCCAGACAGAGGTCTATTGTGGGATCAGTGCTGCTCATGCACACTAGTTTTTTGCGCTGTCCGCGTAAGATTGCCATCATCAAAATGCCAGTGGGTACTTTTTAAATGTTTTAACATTTAATCTGGATTTCCTCGTACCATGGAAAATTTGTTAAGTAAAAATAATGTGTTAGATATCTACAATTACTGAAGATGTGAAAACTCATTAGCACATTTTTTGGGACAGCAGGCAGTTTTTCTTTATGTGGTGATTCAGAGGGTGGTCTCTCAACATATCCTAACATCCATTTGCTCCTCATTGGAGCACAACCTAGCCATTTTGTTTCTGATGGCCTAAACAATACAGGTTGCATATT
This sequence comes from Rhineura floridana, assembly GCF_030035675.1. Classification (NCBI taxonomy): domain Eukaryota; kingdom Metazoa; phylum Chordata; class Lepidosauria; order Squamata; family Rhineuridae; genus Rhineura; species Rhineura floridana. Next base: position 77,848,936 of record NC_084485.1, on the reverse strand, counting down.
TAAGCCAATTGGTGCGTGCTGAAGGCACAAGGGAATTTCAGCAACCCAGTTCTGAGGAGCCATTATCTCAATATCTAAGCACATGTGGGGATTACCCTGGAGACCATAATCATAGGACTTGTAAGTTCTGTGTATTAATAAAAAAGAAAAATGATGTTGTCCCTCAGTCTAGACCACCAAAAGTACAACCTTCCATTTTCCTCATGTCAAAATAGAAGGGGCTAGTAATGTTTGTTCTTGTGCACAAGAAAAGTAAATTGATGTTGTAAATTGATGTTTCTGTGAGTTTTTTCAGGTGTGCACAAGTATAGAAATAATCTGTATGCATATAGTAGAGGGTAAGGGAGTAGTGGTTGAGGGGGAAATGGCACAGAAACAGTCCATCAAGGGTTGCCACTAGTATGGAGAGAGAGTGGAATACCTATGAAAAATCGTAAGACTAATAAATGTTGTGTGTGGATTGTGTGCCAATTGCGCACATAGAAAAATTAGATCTGAATTAGATCATTTGTGACATAAAGTCTTTGTCTGGAAGCACCATGAGGCTTAATGGCACAAATCCATGGAAGAACCAATGCACATTTTCTTTTGTAGACTCAAAATATAACAGGTACCAGATATACCTGCAGTGTTAGCTACTGTGAATGGCACATGAAAATGTAAATGGCTGGATTTCACTCGCAACAAATACTGAAGCGTGAATCTGATTCTTTGCCAGTCACCATTTTCATGTTTATTACAGGGTAAGTGACCATTTAAACATGTGCCATTTGCAACTGACAACACCACACATTATTTTGCTCTTTAAACAAAGCTTGTACCAGAATTAAAAATACAAAGTATGATTCAGCTTTAAATTAACAGCAGGGAAAATACACCGAGACAATGCAAGAGGCCTGCTTTACAAAACCAGTGGGTGTATTGTGTGGTCAATGCAGTTTGTCATGTAATGGAAGCTGCAACCCTAACCGTATTTATCTAAGAACAAAAATGCATAAGATCTTGTTATTTTCTCCTCCATGCTATGGGAGAATACAGATAAGTGACCATGGTGTGGATGTAGCCCTAGGTTCCTCAGTGTGATGCATGTGGGCACCACAACACCCTCAGACATCTCCCTTGGGACTCATCAAGGACACCTGCCCCTCCCTATTTTTATTTTTAAATTTAGCTGTTTTGGTTTGGGGGTGATGACTGCATTTTTAAAATATGGGTTTTATTTTATTTGTTGGGGGGTGAATATCACCAGTTTTTCTTCTATGAAATGGGTATTTGTGTTGTCTGAATATGCCCCTGGCCTCAAAAAGATTGGTGTTCCCTGATGTAATCACTTAAACGTGTTGGGTTATATGTATTGTGCTGCCACATGGTTAGAACTGTGTAACACTTCTGCACCTGATTAGGGAAGCAGGAGACTGGTATGGTTCTTCTACTAATGTAGGAAGGCAATACAGATGACCAGCTTTCTAAGCGCTCATAAACACACTTAAGCCACCACTTGGTAAGCTGTCATATGCTCTGGCCTGGCAAGTGACAAGGAGACTCTTACTACACTTTTGCACATGATCAGAAATCCTGTGGCCCTCCAGATGTTGCTGGACTACAGCTCCCATCATCCCTGACCATTGACATTGCTGGGTGGGCTGATCAGGGCTGTGGAGTCGGAGTTGTGGAGTCGGAAGCAATTTTGGGTGGAGTTGGAGTTGGTAGAAATGTACCGACTCTGACTTTGGCTTCAAAATAAATTTTGTTTGACAAATTTTTTAAAATATGAATTCAAAATGTCAAAGAAGCTTCCCATGAAGTCAGCTGTAGTTGAGCATTTCACCATAACTCAAGATGGAAAACATTTTGTGTGTCAGTATATGACACAGGACCCAGATGAAGACAAATGCTGTGATGCCAAGATCAGCGTATATTCAGGCAGCGATAAAAATGCTCCTATGAGAGCTTCCAATTTAAAAAGACATTTACAGCCCTTTCCAGGGCTGTGGAGTTGGAAGCAATTTTGGGTGGAGTCGGACAGTAGAAAAATAGAGGAGTCGGAGTTGAAGGTTTGGCGTACTGACTCCACAGCCCTGGGGCTGATAGGAGCTGCTGTAGTCCAACTATTCAGCTGCACCTCTTAGCTCCCCATCTTTGGGCTGGGGGCAAATGGCTGCTTGGCCACAGCAATTGCCCTGTGTCTTGCCCATACTCCATGGTGTTCTACAGTGCCCTACAACAGGCAGGCACCAACTGAAATGCTGCAGAGGCATGCAATAGCAATCGCTCCTCAATCAGTTTATGGGCAGGACTCCACTCCGATTCATCAGCTCATGTCACTTTAGAAGCCATCAAACAGCATGCAGAAGCAGCAGCCGCAGCCAGAGCCCACTAATGCCAACAGTGCAGTGAAGGTGCTTAAGTATTACCTCAAGCGAGTTCCCTCAGTCCTTGATGGTTTTCCCCACCTTTTTAAAACCTCAAGCTCATTACCAGCAGCTGTACAGTTGTCCTCTCCTCTCAGAGAGGCAGAGCAGGCATACAGGAGGAAGACGGCTGCTCTCAGCTTTTACACACTGAAGGGGTGGGAGGGAAAGGAGAGCTGCTTCCTCAGGGGTAGAAATAGGCTAACGGTACTACTGAGGCCTACTCTGTGTAGTAAAAAACATGCCAACAGTACTACTGGCAAATGGAGGCGGGGGCTAATTGCCTCCTAATGGAGTGTGAGAAGAAGCAGCCCCTTGTGATGGTGATTAGGATGGATGTTGGCATTCTGTAATGAACAGCTTTGCAAGTTTGCCATCTTGAATAAACAGCTCAGATCTCTCCTTTGGTGGAAGCTGGAGGTCCCAGGCTATGGTCTGAAGGCACATAAGGCCAGCTCTCTGCTGAAGCTAAGCAGGGTCAGATGTGGTCAGTGCCTGGATGGGAGACCGCATGGGAACCATATATGTATGCTGCCTTGGGTTTCTATCATGGAAAGAAAGGCGGGGTATAAACGTAATGAATGAATGACACCTCAGCCTCCAGTGCAATTTTAATTTTTGTTGCATTTGCACTATAGGCAACAGCTGTCTCGAGCATGACTTGGCGGAAAGGCAAGATACACATTTAACAAAATAAAATACTACAAGCTCTTTCAAAGCTAAGAGGTGGAACAAAAGATGCAATTTCATCCTCTAAAGTATTGTTCTTAACCATGGGTCCCCAGACGTTGTTGGGCTACAACTCCCATCATCCTTGGCCATTGGCTAAACTGGCTGGAGTTGATGGGAGCTGTAGACTGACAACATCTGGGGACCCGAAGTTGAAGAACAGTGCTCTAAAGCAACTATATGCTGTGCACACCTTCTAGTGCGATAGTAGGGATTCTGCTTCTCTCTCTTCTAGCCTTAAGGGGTGAGGAACCTTTTTCAGCCCAAGGGTTCCCTTCTGGGCCTGTGGTGGGCAAGGCCAGAGGCAAAAGTGGGTGCAACAATGAATGTAAATGTTACCCTTGTACAGTAGGCTAGTTTTGATATATCCACACCTCTCTCAGTTTTCCATTCAGGGAAGCAAGAGGCATGATCAGAGTTCAACGCCAAGCAAAAACGCTCAATAAAGGTGCAAAAGCAGGACATTGTAGGAAGTGTGGCTGGGGGCTAGGGAAGAGTCCTGAGGGCCAGACAGAGAGACTGAAAGGCTGCATTTGGCCCCCTGGCCTGAGGTTCCCCACTCCTGCTATAGAGCGAGTAGGACTTAAAGGCCAAATGAGAGACAGGGAGAGCCACTGTACAAAGCCATAGTGAAGTAGCAAGGAAAGGCAGCCCAGGTGAATGGATCAGGGGAGTAGGCAATCGCCACACGGGAATATTTGCAAAGCTGTGTTAATACCCAGCAACATCCCTGAGCAGATGCGAAGATTTTGACACTGCCTCACAAACCCTTTCAGTTTGGGGCTCCCCCTCTTCGCCATCCCCTGGAACACCCATTTCTCTCTGAACACTACACGCTGTCAGGAAACACTTGTTTAAAAAATCCCAATTTCATTATGGTAAATGAAATGGCTTCTGGCCATTCCATCTGCAACCAAATTTACAAGCTGTGAACTGGTTTCAATTCTATCAGTTTTTCCTGTGTTCAGTTTTTCTCTCCTCCCTGCCCCCTCAACCCCCTTTGTTAAATTAAGCACAAAAAGAAGAGTAGGAGTCTTGAGGTATTTTCAAGGGTTTTTTTCTTTAAAAAAATACTATAAAGTTATAAAAAAAAGCAAAGAGACTTTGAATCGGGCCCGGGGCAGAGTTCTCAAAGGGTTGGCTCCTTCTGCAGAACGCAGGCACTTGCTGTTAATGCGCTTTTGACTGTAAAAGAGAAGAGAGAGGGTGTCAATGCAAAGGATGACAGTTTATGTAGCACCAGTCACAGAAAAGTGTCTATTACAGCCAGTGCTGCAACCAGAACCTATCTGAAGTTACAAAGAGCAGCAGCCATGCTCATAACTTAATTAGAAGGATACTTACATGGCAACCTTTTATTAATCAGAAATGGACTTTGTATGGAATTGTGTGGCACCATGTAAGCTACGTTCTGCCTCAGTATGCTGCTGAATGCCAGTGGCTGGGGATCACAAGTGGGGAGAGCACTGTTGCACTCAGGTCCTGCCTGCAGACTTCCCATAGGCATCTGGTTGGCCATTATGACAATAGGATGCTGGACTAGATGTGCCACTGGCCTGATCTGGCAGGGCTCGTCTTGTGTTCTTAAACAAGAATCTGTGTATGCAGGCTTGGATGTGCCAAATTTCTAAAAAAAGAACTTGAATATTACACTTCCCTGGATAAAGTGAACAGATGGTGCCATCCTATGGTAAATAGTGTATTTCTCTCTGCTGCCCCTCCTTAGAGATATACAGTGATCTGCAAGAGCCAGGGTGGTGTAATGATTAGGGTGTTGGTCTTGGGAGACCAGGCTTCAAATCCCCATTCAGCCATGAAGCTCACTGTGCGACTTTGGACCAGTCACTGCCTCTCAGCCTAACCTACCTCACAAGGTTGTTGTGAAGATCAAATGGGGAGGGGAGAACCATATGTGCCACCTTGAGCTTGTTGGAGGAAAAGTGGGATATAAATGAAGTATAATAAAAGAATGAACCAAAGCAGAGCCCCATTATACACTGGCACACAAATTAGTTTCCATAGCTTCTCCCCATGTGGCTGCATAAAACCTAGTGAGCAGTGCCTGATGTGTAAAAGCAGTATACCACCTTAAACAATCATGGCTTTCCCCAAATAATTCTGGGAACAGTAGTCTGTTAAGGGTGCCAAGAGTAGTTAGGAAACCTCTACTCCCCTCACAGACCCCAATTCCCATCATCCCTGACCATTGGGCAGACTGGCTGGGGCTGATGGGAGTTGGAGTCAGGGCTGTGGAGTTGAAAGCAATTTTGGGTGGAATCGGAGTCGGTAGAAATGTACCAACTCTGACTCCGGCTTCAAAATAAAAACTTTCATAGGAATTTAGGAAAGTTTTCTTGTTCAGAAATTTTAATCAAATAAATATATTTTATGTTTTATCAATCTAGCCTGATGATTCACGTGGTGGTGATGAAATGCCTTGTGCTACCATTTTACTACAGTACATTTGTTATTACTAGTTAATATACATTTGCCATTTATGAAGGAGTCGGAGTCAGACAGTAGAAAAATAGAGGAGTCGGAGTCAAAGGTTTGGCGTACCGACTCCAAAGCCCTGATTGGAGTCCAATAACATCTGGAAGGCTACAGGGTTAGTCACCGTAATCTATCAGCAGTTATCAGTTATAAGAGCTCAGTGGAAACTCCATTTCAGGGGCACTTTCTTGCTGGGTGCTAAATGCTGAGGATGACCACCTTGATCATGCCTACTAGTCGTCATAGCTATATACTACCTCCAGGCCTCTGAATTCTATTCATTGAGGAACAAGTACAGGAAAATGCTGGTGTGCTCATATCTTGCTTGTGGGCTTCTCAGAGGCACCTGGTTGGTCACTGTGAGAATAGTGTCAGACTAGATTGGCCTTAGGTCTAATTCGACAGGGCTCTTCTGTTCTTGTGAGTTTTATTAAAAGGATCTTTTTAAAATGTTCTAGTAAATAATAAATTACTTCTTTTTAAAAAAGTAGCCCAAATGGTAGCAATGGTCAGCAGCCAGGTATGTTTGTTTTAATAGAATGTCTCAGCAGGGGACAAATGTCTCTTCCACACAATAATGCACTTTGAGCATTTTTCACTGTAATACTTAGTTTATAAATTATTTTTTTTTAATTTTGAGAAAAACACCACACACAACTCCCAATAATAATTAACACTGCAATCCAAATCCTGCCTGAGGAAAAGTGGAGCACTCATGCTGGCAGGGACAGAAGGTGGGAGAGGCAAATTGATGGATCAGCTCAGTCCCTCCCCTGGAACACCCCGTTTCAGGACTTTCCATAGGGTGCTGCCAGCAGGAGTCCCATTGGCCACACTCTGTCTGCATACATGTTGTGTAGGCAGACCAGGGAGTTCCATGCTGGCAAAGTGAAGCTGGCAACATGGAAACATTTTAATATTACACATTATAATCCCTCCCCCCCCCTCTGCCTCTCCCTCCCTCCCCCCCCCTCTCTCTGGTCTGCAAGCATTACTTTGCATTTCCCCTCTCTGCCCTGCAGTTTCAGTTACGGACATTTGTGCGAACTGGTCCCTCCGAGCAAATCCCAACTTCCCTATTATAATCAACATATCTCTTCCTTAAACATTTCTCCTCCATGTTAGGAGTGCTCTGGCTGGCCTCCACTTTGGTTCATACAGGGTTGAAGGGGTGGCAAAGCCCCAGAGTGTTCTGGACTATAGTTCCCACCCCACACTCTGTTTTCTGACTCGTTGTGCCTTCCTAAGTACTGTGAGATGAGGACAAGCAGCAAGGACCATCTTTTGGGACTTTCAGAGGAATGTGCAGACCCTGAATTAAATGTTACCTCATTTCTTGGCCAATTTCCCTCACGCCCAGCAGAATAATCCCATTATTCAAAGACAGCATTAGAAAGCAGAACTAGTTTTTCTGAGTGTCAGCAAGAAATATATACACAACATGAGATCTCACCTCATACCCAGACCTCTTTATTTGTAAGAGGGAAAGTGGATTTAAGAGGTGGGTTTGAGACCCAAGATGGTGACCTAAGCTCCAACACGCATAACTACGCTCTCAAGGAACACAGCATAGGACTACAGGCTAAAGATTGTGAAGGGAGTCTGTGTCTCAGTGCCAACCTTGAGGCAAAGAGATTGCTTCCTGTTTTTTGGTCAGAGCTCCTTCACATCACTTCAGCTGTATTTCATTGCCCACTCCCTGGGCCTAGAATAGGTAATCTCTGCTACCTATTATTTCTTATAGCAGTAGGGGCCTTTTATCTCTTTAATTTACAGTAACAAATGGAATGGTATAGTAATGATCAATGCTGCCACAAATTTAATCATATTTCTATGAAACAATCTTAGGCATATGTTTTACTACATGAAAGAAGCATGGGATAATTGCTTAGACAGGTTTGTTAGAAATGTAGTAAGTACCACTATAATTAATACCCCAAAGCTAACACTCATTGTTAGGAAAGCTTATCTTTAAATTTTGTTTTTCATTCCTTACTACACCACCACATTTGAATCAAAATAGCCTCAAACATACATATACGCATGCATGCAAACATTCCCTGTAGCCTTAGCTCTCAGACCCACAGATGAAAATTGGACCCATCAAGCCATCAGTTCAAGATTTAATTGACTGATCCACTGAATAAAGCTTCTTCCCCCCCCCACACACACAATAATAAATATGCAGCTTTTTACCAAATTCTTCCAAGCTACACAGGAAGTGGACTGGACTGTGAAAGACCAACCAAAATGGTGTTTGCATTTTGACCAATTTGTAGGGCAGTACAATATCTCAGAGAGGAGTTCAGGTCTCCTGCTCCCCTGGTGCATTCACTATAGCTGCCCAATATCCCTGCTTTTTAAAGTTTGATAGAATAGCTGTGGGCTATAGGTATGTTCTTAAACCGTAAGGTTTTTTGCCTATTAGTGAATTTCCCTGCTTTTTAATCCAGGAGGTAAGAAATGGGATCCTGTCCAAGTTTGCTGAGAATGGATGGATCATTTGCATGGAAGGGGATGGGGAATGAGGGGCAAAGGAAGGGGGAGGGATGGGGCAAGAGGAGGGGATAGGAGGAAGGAGAAGGGAGGGTGGGTTTGATCATTTGCATATTTTTTTAGTTCAGTGGGATCTATTTCTATGCAGTCATGTTTGAAAATGAAAATGGACTGCCTTCAAGTCAATCCCCACCTATTACGACCCTTTGAATAGGGTTTTCATGGTAAACGGTATTCAGAGGTGATTTCACCATTGCCTTCCTCTGAGGCTAAGAGGCAGTGACTGGCCCAAGGTCACCCAGTCAGCTTCATGGCTGTGTGTGGATTCAAACCTTGGTCTCCCAGGTTGTAGTCCAACACTGACCCAGGGAAGGGGCAGGGAGTGGGACGGGAGGAGATTGGGTGGGTGGGCACTGGGCAGAAGGGAAGCCCCTTTCCTTTCCAAAGGAAAACATTGTAAACAGAATCATTCTTTTTCAGCCTTTCCCCCAACTTTTTATTCTACAGCAGACACATGTAGCCTCTCACCCAAATTTAAACCAAAGCTTTCCCTGGCCACATCCACACCAGGCCTTTATTTCACTTTGGACAGTCATGGCTTCTCTCAAAGAATCCTGGGAAGTGTAGTTAGTGAAGGGTGCTGAGAGTTGCTAGGAGACGCCCTGTTCCCCTCACAGACCTTCAATCAGAGTGGCTGACTGTTAAACCATTCTCTCAGGGGAATAGGAGTCTCTTAGCACCCTTCACAAACTACACTTCCCAGGATTCTTTGAGGGAAGCCATGACTGTCTCACATGAAATCAAAGTCTGGTGTGGGTGTGGCCCCCTGATTAGCCAAGCCCAGCAGCTGTGAGGCTTTTAGAACTCTGACAGTTGGTTCTTCCTGAGCATGCTCCGCGTCATCATTGGGTCCCAGCCAAAATTTCTTAAATTAATTAAAAATCAGCCAGGCATTTTAAAAACTTTTAAACTGCAGCAGATGAAGGTCAGAGTATGGGGCAACGTCAGTATTAGGATTACAGGTACTCTGTGAACACGGCTGATTTTTAATGAATTTCAACAGATCATGAAAACTCTCAGAGAAAAAAGTCCAAAAGGGCTCTGAGGTTTTTTTCTCTCTTTTTACACTTTGAACTGTCTATTCTCTCTGACTGTTTTGTGTATTGCCATGAAAATTGACAGGGTTGTTAAGCAAGGGTTTCTGAGTTCAGAACTGTAAGTTTTGTAACGTGTTGTTTTGAAATGAGCTTATGGGAAGCATCAAAATGGCATGAGGGGATATTTTCAATTTAACATTGCGGAATGTGAAAAATCCCCGCTGGCTATAGTATACAGCCACTCCCGTGGCTGTATAATATAGGCATCCCCCACTCTTGTTCCTTGGCAACTGGACTTCAGAGGCAGGATATGGTATATAGCCATCATGAGCAAGCCATTGCTAGCCTTCTCCTCTATGAGTTTGTCTGAAGCCCTTTTATAGCTTCAAAGCTGGTAGCCATCACATCTTGAGGAACTTAATTCCACAGTTCAGCTAAGCACTGTGTGAAGTGCTTCCTTTTGCGCTTCCTGAATCTCCTGCCATTCACCTTCATTGGAGAAGGTTCTAGTATTGTATGAGAAAGCAAGAGAGAGAAAACCTCCTCCTTATCCACTTTCATCACACAATGCATAATGTTATAACCTTTCCTCATCAGGTGCCTTGTTCATTTTGGTCACCTTCCCCCACCCCGTTTTCCAGTTCTACAACATCCTCTTTGAAATGTGACAATCAGAAGTGTACACAGTACTCACACCACAGATCTGCATAAAGATATTATAATATTGGCAGTTTTATTTTCAATCCCTTTCCTTGTGAACCCTAACAAGGAATTTGACTTTTTCCACACAGCTGCTGCACATTGGGTTGACATTTTCACTGAACTATCGGCCACAGACCCTCCATAAGGATGATGTTTCTCTGGTGCTCTCCTTTGTTGCAAAACTCTGCCACAGCACTACAAAAGGGAGCACGACTAACCGAGCCACCAAACACTATTTTCAGTGTTGTCTCTTGAACACTCAGAAACTTCTCATACAGGCTGTAACTAAGGTGGTGGTGTGTGTGTGTGTGCATGCATTGCTAAAACTCTAAAATGTGGATATATTAGCTTTTTTTGGCATTATATGCCATGTCATGGAAGGTCACAATTACGAAGTAAACACTTCAATGTAGACTTTGTGGCACAATGCTCGTGAGGGAGAAAACACAACCAACACAATCCTTTGTTGGTGGGAGAAAAAAAGTAAACCACTCACTCCGGACGCACAAGGAACATACCTTCATTGTGTTCTGCTTCTCCTCAAAGCCCAGAGAGACCACTGGCTTCTTTCTTCGGACAGAGACTCCCAAGTCTGATGAGGAAGAGGAAGGCAAAGGCGAGGGATTGTGCTTGGCCTTCACCGGCCTACAGTAGGTGGCTGTATTCTTGCGTCTCTTGGCCTCCTCATCCGAGATGCAATTGGCTTGCAATGCTTTTGGCCCATTCAGTGAGGAGCCCCGGTTCTCCAGTTGTGAAGCTTTGACTGGGATGTGGCTGGGAGCCCTGCAGTCCAGATGGCTGACCCTCTTGATTCTGGCTCCTGCAGAAACTGTTCCATTCAGGGAAAGAGTAGAGGAAGAGATCACGGAAGGCTTGGCCTTGGCAGAGGGGTGGGAGACCTGGCAGCCAACTGCCTTGCTCTTGCCCAGGTCTAGGAAACAGGTCTGTTTATACGGTGGGCTAGCAGGGGCACTGGGAGACTGCTTGCGCTTCCGGGCCAAGGACTCCGGCTCCATGCTGCCAGCCATCTCCTTGGCTTTGGAGGACTTGCTGGCCTTGGTCAAAGGCAACTTGCTGAACGACGGTGAAGGGGTGTTGGCTGGGAGTGGGGAGGTGATGGACTGACTCCCACCCGTGCAGTCTGACTGGCTACAGGCGGCTGCAGCATGGGGCGAAACCACTGCATAGTTCATACTGTGGTGGTTGCGGCTGTCCCTGGATGCCACGGTGGCTGAAGCCGCACAAGACACAGAGGTCCTGCCTGGGATGCTGTGGGGTAGGCTGCAAACCAGGGAGGAACTGCTGTTCTGAGAAGTGCTGGATGAGGAGAAGCCCAGAAGCACAGGGGATGGTGTGGAGAGAATCTGATGATCAGCAGCTGGAGGAATCCTTCTGGTTGGGCCAATAAAAGAGGGGGGAGGACGACAGGAAGAGTTAAGAAAAGCTGACTTTCAAAGAAACCCCCCTACCAACATTCAGTTTTACATTTTTTGCCCTTCATATTGGATCCTAACCAGACCTCATGGGCTCTCTTGGTTTTTCAGATTTCTGATATGACATGGCACCCTGATGTTCCCAGACTTTTCAGATCCAAAGCTGTGCTCTTTGCCCTAGATTGCTGTCAAATTTCAAATCCCTTGCATTAATGCTTGTGCACGCACACACACAGCCACCACCCAACCTCTTGTTTCTCTCTGTCAGAAGTTGAACCTGACTGTTCTTTTTCCTTTGTTCAGATGAGCGTACCATCCATGAAGGAAGCAGTATTAAATCCTGTACTCCAGTGCCACCTACTGGAGAAAGTGAGACAAAGCCTCAACAAAAGAGCAGGGACTAATAGGTCAGCCGAAGGAAAAAAATGTTTCTACCGACAACAGTGTACAGAGTGATTGATAGGAAAGCTGCAGAATGAGAATGTAACTGCATGCTCTCCTCCTTTTACCCTAGTGCTTATGCATCTATATTTTACATTTATTTGTACACGTTTTTTTAGACATTAATTTTGGCTCCAATCCTACTTTTTTGGGGAGTAAGTCTCAATGAACCCAGCATGGCTTATGTCTGAGTAAACAACCATAGGATTTGGCTGTTGGGGTCTTTTTAGACACATACACACACAACTGCATGATAAAAATGCAGTTGTTTCTCATTGGTTGCCAAGGATCCAGATGTCTCTTCTCCAAATACCACTTCTGTCGAAGAGATAAGAAATGGAAAAATGCAGCAAACACACAGTGTTCTGTTGCTTCCATTGCCCTAGCCAGTCCTGTGTGGAATGCAGTTGGGAGAATGATGAACTCTTATCACTGGGATGACAAACTTCACACAAGCCTTCCCTCCATTACCATGACAAACAGAAAAGCCCGAGTGTGCTTTTAAAACTCCTTAAGAGACCAAGTGCTCTTCTGCTGTAGCCCTAAAGCAAGGGAAAAGGGAAGGGCTAGTAAGCTCAGTGGCAGAACACATGGTTTGAAAGCAGAAGGTCCCATAGAATCATAGAGTTGGAAGGGGTCTATAAGGCCATCGAGTCCAACCTCCTGCTCAATCCAACTTAAAGCATACCCAACAGGTGCCTGTCCAGCTGTCTCTTGAATGCCTCCAGTGTTGGAGAGCCCACCACCTCCCTGGGTAATTGGTTCCATTGTGATACTGCTCTAACAGGAAGTTTTCCCTGATGTTCAGTCAAAAGTTGGCTTCCTCCAACTTGAGCCCATTATTCTGTGTCCTGCAAACGAGAAGAGATCCTGGCCCTCCTCTGTGTGACAATCTTTCAAGAGTGCTGTCGTATCTTCCCTCAGTCTTCTCTTCTCAAGGTTAAACATGCCCAGTTCTTTCAGTCTTTCCTCATAGGGCATTGTTTCCAGTCCCCTGGTCATCCTCATTCAATCCCCAGCATCTCCACATGTGCTTGGGAAACACCCCTGGCTGAAACCCTGAAGAACTGCTCATTGTCAGTGTAGAATCCAATACTAAGCTAGATCAACCCGGCAGTCAGATATAAGACAGCTTCCTCTGTTACTTTGTTCATCAATAGCGCCCATATAAGCACAACAGAGGAACACTGTATGTCAAGGATGCCGCCCTGGGCTCCTACTGGGAGAAAGGGTGGAATATAAATCTAATAAATAAATAAACTGGATCCTCACCTCTCCTGCCCCCACTCCCACGGGGCTGCCCACCTGTCAATCATCTGATGTATAAATTATTAGGTGATCCATTTTCATTTGAGATTAAGCTCTGCAGGCACAAGCATGCTGGGCACAGTGCTTTGAAGTCCCAACAATCAGCTGGTTGTCGTGGCCTTAAAGTGCTGCTGCACATGACTTTGTGCAAGCCTCAATGATCACCTGGTTGTCAGGACCTGCAAATAGCTGCGTGTGGGGCATTGCACAAGGCTTTACCAGTGGTGCCAATCAGTGGTGCCTGCAACCCCGTTTGACCAAGCTGCATCTTTACCTGCTCCACAGCTGCTGTCAAGTGTAGGGCTAGCAAGTGTGGCTTGATCAAAACGGCCTTGCAGGCCAAGTGGGAAGGCCTAGAGGGCCTAACTAGGCCTGCAGGCCAGAGGTCCCCCACCGTTGCTATAGATATTACCTAGAAGCATCCAGGCTTTAGAATGTTATCTCCAGAGAGGCTTGCCTGGCACACACTCTGATGCTACTCTGGCACCAGGAAAAACCCAATTTATTTTCCCAGGTTTTAAATCTGGTTGATTAATTTTATTCTCCTATATTATTTTTATGGTGAAATATGGATTTGATATTTTTAGTTTTTTATAAAAATGTACTACGCATTTTATTGTTTTATTATAAGCCACCCTGATGTGATGGAAAGACAGGGTAAAAAAGGAAGAAGCAGCTCTCGAATTTCTGAAGATATAGGCTGTGTACACATCATACATTTAAAACACATTATTTCACCCAAAGTATCCTGGAAACTGTCATTTGTTAATAATGCTGTGAATTTTAGCTTCGTGAGGGGTAAACTATAGTTCCCAGGATTCCGGGGGGGGGGGGGGATAACATGCTTTAAATGTATGGTGTGTATGCAGCCTTAGAACTATGGCAGGCAATTCCACAACGGGAGCAATTTTCGAATACAGGAATGGGGAACCCTATGGCCTTTTAGTTGTTGCTGGATTCCATAACTCCTATCAGCACCAGACAGCACAGTTAATGGTCAGGATTTATGCGAGTATGAATCCAATGGTATCTAGAGGGCCACAGGCTCCCCATCCTTGTTCTTACAAGAAGAGGGGGGGAAACTGAGATACAGTAAACAGATTATGCAAATGGGTATAGCACAAAACAAAAAGCCAACGACATATCACTTCTCAAGTAAACACTATGCTTTATAGCATCTATTCTAAATATATTTAGACCTCATTGCCACCCTGCCCTGCTAAGCAGCAGCGATGTTGGTGTCAGGAGGGCAGCCACATGGCAATGCCCCACTGCCTGCTTCTGTTTTAAAGGTGGTCATACAGACACCTAAAGAGAAAAAGCAGGGCTGAGTCAAAACAGCACGGGGAAGCATTCAGGATACATGTTAACCCTAGCAAACAGTGTCCCATGGGAGAACTGCAAAAAAAGGGTACAACTGTTTGCAGTGCAGCAGCTTTTCTCTCTGAATTGGCTTTAGGACATTGTGGCATTATCACACGGGTATGATCCCTGATCACACTGCCAACAAGAAGAAAAAAATTGCACTGAAGCAGCCAAATGGGGGAGTAAACAGGTACAAAAAGAATATTTGGGTTTGGGGAAAAATTCTGGATCCCAGAAAGCCTCCTCTTTAAATAGAAATAGCTGCTTTGCTTATGTTCCAGGTAACCCTAATAGCAGCAGTAGTTACCTCTTGGTGCAGAAACCTAGGGGTAACATACTGTATGCACAACCTCTCAATGTTTCTGGAGTTCAATTCCTCCCCTGTAGTCAAACATGCAGCAAAGAGTAGGAGCAGGTGCTGTTAAAACATTCTCTTTTTCAACATATGTTTGAGACCACACAATATTCTGTTCCAAGAATGACATCAAACAGAGATAGTGGTCTGATTTGCACATAACACTAAGCCATAAGCCATAATAAGTTTATGCTATGGTTTGTTTAACAAACCACAAGTTATCAAGGAGTTGTCCCATGGATGTTCAAATAAACTTGTTTCTCTGAAGTTTGTTCTGTTTTCCAGCTTGCTTCTGCCTAGCGGTCTTTGTAGCCTGGTGAGTGCCTGGGGTGGGGTGGGAGGCAAACAAACTATGGGCGCACAGTAACACCAAACCAAGGTTTGTAAGCCAATAACAAACCCTGGCTTCAGACTGTGGCTTGTTGGCAGTAAAACAAACCAGAGTTAAGTTGCTGGGCAGGGTATGGATGATCAAACCAACCATGGTTTAATAAACCGAAGTTTCATAGACTATGGCTTAGTTTTAAGAGCAAATCAGGGTAATATTGTGATCTTCCAGCACATATGCACATGCATATCCTCAACTGGGGCCAAGGAAATTTACACAACCCATTTCATCACAGAATTTGCTCTATTTTTTCCTACGATAACTTACTTCCACATGTGTGAGCTGAGATGTTTCTCCAACATGGAACTGAGTGCAGAACAGAACCGATCCAGCCGTCGACTGAATACGTAACATCCAGGACTCACCAACCTGCTTCCAAAAGTGCAGAACTGTTGGGGGAAGATGGAAGCAGGGACAAAGCATTAGAAATACCAAATCATGCAAACAGAATGTCATGCAACCTTATGCAAGTGGAGATGGGATGCCAATACCAAGGAAGTTGTTCATTCTACCCACTTCATCTCCTGGGGGTTTAAAAACATTATCACACATATAAAGCATTGGATCCAGATTACTTCAGTCACATTTGGGTTTCATTGAAATCAATAGAACAAGTGAAACTAGCTTAAGCCTGGATTGAACTCATAGTCAAGTAGAAGAAGAAATGTTTTGCATATGTACATTCCCAGCTTCAGCCCTGGTATATCAAGTAAAGGGATCTCAAGATTGGGAGAGAAATTATTCCAGGAGTCTTGGAAAGCTGCTACTGGAGTAGATGTCACTGGACTAGATGGACCAATCACCTGACATGACACGAAGGCAGCTTCATATATTCAAGGGTCCAACTGACACTTACTGCATGAGGGCGTGGCGACCGTGTTGCATAATGGCAATCCATCTTGCGGGCTTCATCCACTGCGTCATCCTCACTCTCCTCACTCGAAACCCGGCCAGTGTTCTTGGGCACTGGAAAAGGGTAAAGCCCATGGTCGATTTCGCTAGAGGTGGTAGGCAGGTCATCAGGCTCACTCTCGGAGGAAACCCTAGACCTAAATGCAGTAGAGGAAGATAAGGACCTCTGCAAGTACAGACTTTCTTGAATCTTTTGTAGAGATATTATTGGGTCCCCTATTAGGACATATACACTGCAAGCAGCCTTGTATCTAGTGTTGCTTGAGAGAATTCCCCAAAGCCCCCAAATCAGTGCAGTTTTAAAGGTTCAGTCCACCATCTTGGTTCAAAATGGTATCCAACTCTATTCAAACATAGACAAAAAACCTCCTCCTTGGTCTCAAGAACCATCAAGCAACATTTGGTTACGATATCTTAAGAAGTGTCCAAATGCATAGTAAACAAACAACTTTCCAAAATATATAGCTAGGTACCAAGTATCTGTGGACAAAGCACACCTCTGCAAAGTCACAAAAGGAGTACCACTATTTTTGAGATCCTGCTCATATTTACAGTTGAGCCAGGAATCTCCCAATATTGCAATTTTGATTCAAGTGTTAATTCACAAACTACATGGTCAACTTCCTTCCCCTGCTTTACCTGGAAAGTGCAGAGTGGGAGTAGGGTTGCTTTATTCGGCAAGGAGAAGCATTGTGCAGGACCAGTGATGGCTGTGCGAGTACAGAGGAATCTTGCAAGAGTCGTTCAGAAGCTGCTTCCTTCCTCACTGGGCTCTTATCTTTGGGGGACTCCCCTTTCCTGCCACTGGCCTTCAGCTCAGCCACTAAGACATCAAAGTCCTTTGCACGCCCCTGCACCTCACGCCGCTGATGGACAGAATGGATCTGAGGCACAGGCAGGAGAGATTGGTTAGATTCATCAGCTGACAAGCCTGTCCGCCGCTGGACTTCACAAAACCTGCCCGTGGATATGTGACAAGAGCATGACAAAACCAACCGCCTCAGAGAGGAAGTTCATTTTCAAGCCTTTTTCATGAGAAAACAAGCTCTGATAGGGAATAAAGGAGATTTGCACATGGGGGTGGCTTTCAAATAAGGAATGCCCTACATGAAAACTAAGATGATATAGGCCTGTGAGAAGACTCTCTGACGCTGTCAGTCACTGAAGGCTTTAATAAATCTGAGTGGTTGGCTCTCAGACAAGTACCAGATGGACAATCAGGCAGAAAACAGCCACTTATACAAATATTGTATTGGATCTTAAACAGGCCCACTTGGAATAAAACCAACTTATCATTAGAAGACCACTGATTATCTAAAAGGCTAACGTTTCTTGCAGTGGCTGCAGCAAAAGCACCCTGCGAAATGATCCACTGTTGTCATGGGGTAAGTTCATATGTTGTGTTTGGCTTGCATACATAGGCTTCACTGTCCAGACTGCAACTTTTGTTATGCCTGGGTTTTGCTAGTAATATTTCATTATGGCATGTAGCTTGAACCATCAACATGCTATCCATCTACAGTTAATTCCCCTTTGCCTAAAGCAAGTATCCTGAGTATTTGGAACAGCGATCCCTAGTTCCCATTCTTCACTTGGGTGTGTGCTGGGAGCTGGCTGTGAACAAGATTGTGAACCCTGGACGTGCCTAATCTTGTTAGAATTTAGAAGCAAAGCAGGGTTGGGTCTGGTTAGTACTTGGATGGGAGGCCGCCTGGGAATACTGGGGGCTATAGGCACAGCTGGTTGTAAGAACACAAAGCTTCCTATCTGGAGCCTTAAAGCTACCTCAGAGCAGCTTAACTTGAAGCTTTGCATGGTCACCCACCCGCAGATGATGCCTGGCTCCTTTTTAGAGAGAGACTAGAGGAACAATCTCCTAAGGCAAGTTCTCTGGAATAAGCCTCATTGCAATGAAAAGAAGCCCTGCAAGAGCATCCTCATGGTGTTGCACAACTCTCGTTTATTTAATGGGCCTGGACAGAAGAGCATTTCAGTAGGTTATTATGCCCTAGATGAACCTTCCCCAACTTGGTGCTGTCCAGCTGTTGTTGGACCCTCAACTTCCATGAGCCCTAGCCAGTACAGTCAATGATTGGGGATGGTGGGAGCTGTATGCCAGCAATATCCAGAGGGACACAGGTTCCCCACCCCTGGTTTATAGGAAAATATTTTTCCCTTGAACTTTACAATAGAGGATAGGGTGACAACTTTTTCTTTTCTTTTCAAAAAGCTTGGCCCTGCTCCTATGTACTTAACAGCAGCCTGACACACAGCTATGAAACAGGTAGCCAGTAGGTAAACCAAAGCTACGCCATATTGCAGCACATGCTAATCTTGTTGCAAACAAAGGAGAATTCTTTCATCAGCAGTTTCTTTCCAAGGATTCAAACAGTCTTAAAAGGAGGATGGATGACCAACAGAGTTCAGGAACCTGAATAACGTTTGTAGATCAACATCAACACCCTGAGCTGAGGCTATGTTTGGAGCATGGACTGGCTAAGGAGAAAAGCCCACCACACCCTTGAAAACTGTGGACACTCCAGTAAGGCGTGTTTAACAGCGAGGGGAACACCATAAAGCATGCACATGGGAGGGGCTGCTATTGAATAGATGAAGCATTTCCTTGCTGGTGGGAAACCTTTGCCTACCAAAGCTCCATTTGCGAGGTGGTTGTTAAAGCAAAGCAGTGCAAGCAGAAGCTGGTAAGAACTCCTGCTCGATTTGAACGCCTCTTTTGCCCCCCCCATCTCAATTTCTTCACATGCCGTATCATACCTTGCAGGTCAGTAGCCGAGTGCAAACCTTCTTGGTTTCAGGGTTCACCACCCCACACTGCCTGTTCAAGTCGCATTCTTTCCCTGTTGGGGGCAAAACACAGAATTATGACGCAAACAGAATAACACACACACATTCCCCCATGGCTTCTGGGGCCAGATTTCATGCCTTCCCTTTAGAGTGCCTTGGCTTCGCTTTCATCCTTTAAGGCAGCCCTTATTCAAATGTTCTATATTTCAAGAAACACTTGACACTTGCTATCAGAACAGTGCAAGTATATTAAATGCATTTATGTAGATCTGGACCTGGGGGCCTTGGATCCAGGACCTTGAAAACCAGGAATCAAATCCCTACTCAGTCACGATGAAGCTCACTGGGTGGCCCTGGTCCAGTCCTTGTCTCTCAGCCTAACTCACCTTACAGGGTTGTCATGATGAGATAATGGGAAGGGGGCAAACCATGGGCACCACCATGAGCTCCTTGGAGGAAAGGTGGCATATATATGCAATAATAAATGAATAAATAAGAAAAAGTAATGTTGTCCAATGCTATTTCCTTTTCTGCTGTATTGCTTTAATATTCTGGGGCAGCCTATGCAGAGTTGTGTCTTTAGGGACCACTACTTAGATTTGGGTGGCATGGGTCTCATTCAGCATTTATTGTGCTTATAACTTTGGGGTTATAAAACAAAAAAAGGAGATGGCAGGAAACCCTTGCCTGCCTCCCTAGCTCAAGTGAGACCCAAGTTACGAATTGTGTGAAGCATTCCCCTTGGCGACCAAGTGCACACACCTGATCAGAAGACAGTTTTAACACACTGGCTATGCATGCCCAGTTTCAGTTCCAAATTGTTTGGGATATACAGCCTCTTCCCTTTGACAGAGGATGCCAATCAAAAAGCTAGTACCTATACCTGGACAGGGTCTATCAAACTGGTAGCCTGGCTTTCCCCTACCCCCCCCACACACACTACCACGAAGGCACATAGTAGTCCACCCAACCTTGCCTTGGCCCAGAAGGGAGATCAACCCAAAGTGTGCTCCAGCTAAATAATCCAGGGACATGAGTTTGGTGCACTTCAGAATCATTGCTCCAGAATTACAGCAGATGTTCTATCCTGATCCTCAAATGCTTATCAGGGGAGTAATCTGCCTTTTCTCCCAACTGAGGCTTAAAACAACCTGTATTTTGGAATGGGGAATGCTTAAGCACTACTCCTGATGACACTGCTTTTTCCAGAATTTGGCAAATGACATAATGCCGTGCACAGAAATGCTACCAAGCCATTTTGTGATATCAAAAGCTTGGAAGGCACCATTATGAAAGGGAATGAAGCAACCAACCCCTAAACCCTTTGCCTACAGACTATGCTGCCTTTGGCTACAAGATTATAGGGCAAGGGACAGAGAACTCACGTGACATCTTCTTCAGAGATTTCACAGCACCAGGCTCCTTCTCTCCCAAAACAGGTGCATTGTCCAGTTTCCTGCCCAAGCCATCAGCAGATATGACTGAGTTGCCACCTGCTTTGGCTGACGTGAGGGATTCTTTTGGTGATGCCACTGAGGGGGACTTGCCCAGGAACTCTTTTGAGCTAGCAAAAGGCTGTCTGGGGATGGCAGAGTCAGAAGGTTTTGGGGGGGCCTTGATTCCATCGCTGTCTGATTTTGGAAGGCTGGAGATCTTCTCTAGGTTCACGACAGGCACAAACAAACTGGGGAAGAAAAGAGGAGAGCCTGAAGTCAGAAACAAAAGAATTCAGGATCTCCCATTTCAACTGACCAAGGCCACTCTCTCTTTTCCACTGCACTGGGTCCTCTCTAATCCACATTTCCAGACAAAAGCACTTTTACAGTCCAACAAGGCAGCTAAGGCTCCAGACATACAGACATACCCTGAACCTGCCCGGCTCCTCTACTAACAGTGTCTGTAGGTATGTTAGAAGGAGCTAGGCTGGTGCTCCAAACGTGAACACTGGACCCTCAAGAGGCCATCCAAACAGAAAGGACACAGAAGAGTTAAAAAGGAGAGAGAATGACAAGAAAATATTAGGCAAAGTTCCTATGTGCAGCAACACAGGAATCTGGGAAAAGTGAAAAGCAGTAATGGATGGATGGATCTCGCAGGTCTTCCTAGTGAGAGTCAACAACAAGCTCCCTGCTCAGCTCCAGCCATCAGCTATAAACCAAGGTGAACAAAGCAGCTCCTGAAGTGTCTTCACATAATTTCCCACTAACACACCAGTGAGTATGCACCATTTGTGGGCAAAAAAGGCTTGCTTGATCTTCAGTGTAGCCTTTACACGAGGCTTACCCCACGGTGGTGGCCATCTGTCCTCACAAGTCTCCAGAAATTGGTTACAGTTACCATGGTAGCAGGATCCAGACCCAACCATTAAAGAAACTGGTAAGTTTGCTTAATTTTGCATTGCTTTCTTCAACAAGTCTAAAGGTATGAATTGACTAAAAGACTGAGATCATAAAAACCATGAGATCAGTGTATTCCTTATCTTATTTTTCAGATTTTAATTGTTAAATTTCTGTTTCTTACTGTGATTTTTACTGAAGTTGAAGAAGGAAAGGCAAGATACACAAAGATAAGTAAATGAAATCAAATAATCAGATGCAGCTTCTCAAAAGCCAATCATCCCCAAAATATAACTTTATAGTAGTAAGATCTATTCAGACCCGTCTCTGGCAGTTAGGACCACATATGTGCCCACACACAAAAAAAACCCCCTCCATCTTATTAATTACTTCCAACTATTGCCACAGGCCTAGCAATCTAGAGGTCCATTGAGCCCTTATTTTTCTATACAGAGAACAAAAAGTAAAACATAATGCATGAACTATCCCTAGAACTGCATGTAGGTTCCCTATGCCATCTCATAAAATGGTGAACTAGCTGCACCCCGTGTTCTGAAGGGCATCCTTTTCCCAACTTTCCCCTCCATCCTCCAGTAAGCATAGCATTGGGATGCTTCCCCAAAAGCATGGGAATAAGATTCCATACAGCCCAAGGAGGACTGGTTGGGCTCTCCTCTGTATCCTAAAGTTAAGAAAGATCCCTTGCCAACAAACACAACCCCTCTTTACCAGAGGTTGTCCTTTGACATCTTGTCTGTCCTCTCAGGCGTGTGCTGGGCTTGACTATAGGAGCTCTGGGATTTCTCCCGCCAGGACTTGGTGGATCCATGACTTCCGCTGGGAAGGGACCGCCCATTGACTGCATGGCACTTCTGTAAATGTGAAGAGGACTGCATCCGGCCGTAGAGTTTCGTGGGAGGTCCATGTCGTCTCTCTAAGCAGGAATTAAGATGTTGTTACCAAAAAGCTTGCAACTGGCCAGCTGGTGCAGAAATCTGTATGGCAGCCTTCATACTGCAAATGGCAAGAAATGGCCTTGAATACAGACACGGGTAGCTTCAATAGCAACACAGTAATCTGGGAGGGAGGCATTTCTCCTTTAAGCACATTTCCCTTTCCATCTCCAGCCCTTGTCATTCTGTATTTGTGCACCTGCTGCCCACAAATGTTTTGTGGATCCCAATTCTCCTTCATCAGTCATGGACAAAATATTGCAGCAGCAGCAACAAAAATCTACCCAGGGACAAAAATACTCCAAGGACCAACAACAAATCCTGATGCGTTGCCTGATTTGGTCTGCCCTGCACAACATCCAACTTCAATTTCACTTCTGGAACACAGCATATCCATCAAGTCAGAATAGTTAATGCAAAAGAACCCAATTTGTGGATTTTATATTAAATCAAGTATATTAGAGTTTAGTGTCACTTATTTAAATACTGTTAAATGTCAAACTATCAATCCTCCCCAGCAGGTTTCATGTGCAATGCTCCAAAAAACCCATCTTGTTATGAGAAAACTGTATCAAGACCTCTTTCAACATTGGAAACTTGTTTAACCAGTTAGTGACAGCATCCAGAACAGAACTTAGAACTAACTCCATAAGCACACTCTTCAGCTCTCCAATTTACCAAGTCCTGTCTTTCTGAACTAACCCCTTCTACTCTACGTAACAGAACTGTGATAGGTGAGATCCAAAAACACATCATCCCAAGACCAGTCCCAGTCTTATGCCAGTGTCAGAAGACAGCCAAGGAGCTATTCTCTCATATACCTCTTTTCCACTTAAGAGAGGCCATAAACTGTTCATAGCCAATCACCAGGATATGGACATTGGCTTCATACAGGGCAATCAGTACCAGCTGGAAAGTAAATCTGTTTTCTCTCAGCTGTCACCACCAGCAACATATGTGTGTTGTTATTCTGTTCCTCAAGGCATGATTCATAAAGCCCAAAGGAAGTTATAGGGATAAATAAAATAAATACAGTTTGTTCATATCCAACTATCCATGATGGAATTCAAGGTGGTATAGCTAGGGTTCCCATCCAGGTACTGACCAGGCCTAGACCTGCTTGGCTTCAGCAAGGCTGCTGCATCATGCACCTTCAGACCATGTGCTGGGACAACAATGCCAGCCTGCCTTCCCTTCTGCAGGCTCTTTGCCAAAAGGCCAGACTATACGTTGCCCACGGGGCAAGTTGCTAACGTAGTCCAACTCTAGCTCCTCCACTCTCTTCGCTTCTGCTCAGCAGCCCCTTTTGAAGGTAGGCGGATGGCCTGTGATAATCCCAGTGAAATTATGACTTCCCTCAAGGGCACCAAGCCAAAGGAAAACGTCTGGATACAGACAAATTATTCACAGATGGTTGCTCAAAGAGACTCCCTACATGAGATTTCCTTAGTTGCATTTTGAGATCTCATGTGGAGAAGCAGCTAGAAAATGGTCGGACATCTCTTATAGCCATCTCTATAAGGACTGAATTGTACTTTGGGAGCGGGAGAAGGGGAGGAGAGAAGTGAGCCACCCAGATCAGACAACTAGGCCACTTAGACTAGACATTTTCAACCTCAATGGCAGTGGTTCTCAGGCAGAGAGGTCTTTCTCATTTCTGCTGCTCAATAACCTTTAAGCACAGTCTTCCCAAACTTGGTGCCCTCCAGATATTTTGGACTAAAACTCCCATACATTCAGACGGCACCACATTGGGGAAGGCTGTACCAAGCAGAGATTCACTTTGTGAACTTCTGCCATCTGCAAAGCACAACCTTTGCCACCCAGTTACGGCTCCTCTCCTATTGGGATGTACATTCCCACAGTTCATGGGTCTCACCATTCACATGTTAAACACGTGCACAACTCTGACCATTTTCTAGCCGCCTCCCTACAGTCCTCTCCAAAATGCGAGTAGCAAAGACGTGACTTCGGAAGTGACCCTAACATGTTAAGAATTTTGTCTTTTTGTCTTGCGGGCTGCTGCCTTCCCAGCAGTTTCCTCACTCACTGAAAAGAAATTCAAGGGAAGAGGTGTTCCTCCCCCCAGTTTTCAGGAGGAAGACAGAAAAGGGCCTTTCACACAGGCACCACCCACTGGGCTGGTGCCTGAGGCAGCAGCAAGCAGCCCTCATTCACAGCTCTCCCTTGAGAGGCCACAGACATTCAATTGGCATTTTGGCTGCCTAGCTTACCGCAGTGCTTCTGAAAGGCTTGAGGTTTGACCACTTGGCCACAGTGATTACACACCACCAGGTAGAACTCATCATGAGCTGGGCAGTGACCAAAGATAGACATGTCTGAAAGGACAAGAGAGGTGAGTGATGAGAGCGTGCCCTGGGAGGAGCCCCACACAACCTTGTCAGTTCTTCAGGCTAAGAAACACTTTCAATAAAATATTTTTTTTAAAAAATCCACAACTTAGTCTGACAAAAGATGAAAACAAAAGGGATAGCCTGTGCTGGTAGTGCAGCTTAAAAAGGCAGAGAACAGGGATCAGAGCTGAGAAGCACAAGTTGTTCCTGCTGTGCACACTTTCAAGCTCAGTTTTACAAATTTAAACTGGGAATAAGTTGCCAAGCTATCTGATGGCAAGATCAAGGAGACCCTGATGGTACATTGTTCATTCATAATGCTGAAAAGAGTTGCTTATACAGTCAGGTCATTGCTGCATCTAACCAAAGTGCTCTCTGCTCTGGCTGGCTACTCAAGATCCTTCAAGCAGAGATGCAAGGAGTTTAATCTGTAGGATATTATTCAGCTAATGGAGCACACTGATCTGAATTGGGGGAACCACTTGATTGGCAGTCCAGCACTCCAGTACTACTGAGCTACATACTCAAAGATACACAAAGTTATTTTACATGTGACTTATGTTAAGGTTTATCTTCACAAATGGCTGTCTAGTTCAGAGAACAACCACTGGGTGATGCAGCCTTCCACATCCAGCCTGCTGGTTCAAGGACAGCCCACTTCTGTCAGACCCCAGACATGGGTTCATGCTTTAACAAACAAAAAGGCATCAGAACAATCGGTGATCCTTTGGCGATGGGGCCATCACATGCTGTCCTAAGCTCTCCAACTTTGTCAGGAGGCAGCCCCACCTCCTAGCACAGCTGGGGTGGCAGAAAAGGAAAACAAAGAGATACAGACAGGCTGGGAAGCAATGAAAAAAGACCTAGGGCAGCAGGGCAGAGGAGGAGGAGAGCTATCTGAGTGTAGGGAGGGGCAAGGCTCAACTAACTACAGTCTGTCTGAGGGCTTAAGTGAGTAGGAGCGAGTGCAAAAAAAGCAGGACGAAAGCACAGTAAAACCTCATCTGAAAATTCTGTCTTGGGAGCTCAGTGAGAAGGACAGGTGGCAGCTCATATTTCCACAGGCTCTACTAAAAAAGTATAGGGAGGTCACGTGAAGCGGGTACAGTGACTGATTTGATTTAGGAAAAATACAGATTGCTGTACAGAGGTGGTCAAGAGACTTCAAATCCTGATATCCTTGCAGAAGTCAACCTTTCTTGCCTTCTGCCACAAGTAGGACTTCCATATGAATCTCCACCCTGCCCCCACCCCCAAAATGAGATCTGGCTTAAATGAGAACACGCAAAGGGAGAGGGGAGATCTTCTGATCTCTTCATTGTGTGTGGCCAGATGGTGGCTCAGGGCATATTTTCCTAACAATCATTCATAAAGAGACTGTACTGGGGAAAGTAAGTACACCTTTACCCTTCTTACTATACTTCTAATGGCCTTTTAGCTTGGACCCCTCAAACTTCATGTTACCAAAAATCATGGATAGAACTACAGCAGGAGGATCTTCAAAACAAATAAAACATATATGTTGAGGTTTTACAGCTTTTGATTACCCAAAATTTCTTGCTAAATTCCTAAAATGAATTGTATGGCTAGCAGGAGGGCTGCAGAGGGCCATGACAGGACTCCACACGAAGCTCACAAACCCATCTATATGCCACGTAAGATATAATTTATTCAAGCCTCAGCTGGGCAGTGTATTAACTTCCTAATGCACTAAGGGAAACTATGTCCACTACACTCCAAGACAAGGGCAAGGCTCCACACTCTGGTAAGGAATAGCCAGACCAGCTCTTAGCTAGAACATCAGCTGTCACTGGTATGTGGAAATGCAGCTATCAGATGGGCAACTCCTGCCATGGCTACCATCCAATGCGTAGCAAGGCAGAGAATGCCATCCATCAGACCACGGAGGGACTGCTCTTCCCTTTACAACCAACCTCACGGCATGGACTAAGCGCAGCTGGCCAACATAGTGCACCACACTGCATTACAACTGTCACTCAGCATCACCATGGACCCATCACTGTGGCACTGACAAGAGGAACGCTTCTTTTTAGTGGAAATGTGATGTCCGTTTGGTCCCAGATAAGGGTCACTTGATGTGTGAGAATGCAGAGACTGCCACTCCAGACAGACAATCCCAGCTGCCCTTGCACTTCCCACTTCTGCAGAGCATTCAGTAAACACAGAGCATGGGTCTCTACAACTCAAGTCAGACTAGAAGGGTCAGTCCGTTCTTACCTTCTTTAATGAGGGTCATTGCATCCAGCTTCTTGCTGCCATTCCTACCACTTTCTTCCGGCTCAGACCCTAACAGATTAAAAAAAGAAAAGAAAAAAATCAGCAACACTAATAATCCTTTGCAGATCCATCATCCACCAAAGCTGTTGAAAACCAATGACATCTAGACACATTAAGATGAATCATTTCCCCCCTTACAGCATGATTCTAAGTACACTTACATAGAAGCAATTGAAGCTGAATGTGATGAGACTTATTAGGGAGTAAGCATGCTTAGGATTGCAGTCACAATAGGCTTACAATATCATTGAAAAGAGCTCAAGAAAAGCATCTATTCCATTCACACCTTCCTCAAACTTGCCATGCAGTAGATGTGGTAGGTCCCCCCCCTTTGAAATCCCAAAACATCCCATACAGCATGTGTGACCCTGACCCCTCATTGAAAATTTTTGCTACATTTGTATCCTCACCCTTCTTTCTAATGGGCTTTGAGGAGGTATATGTGGGGGTTATCTTATTTTATCCTCACAACAACCCTGTGAAAAAGGTTAGGCCAAGCATGCAACTTGCCCAAGGTCACTCAATGGATTTCATAGGGGAGCAGATTAACAACCATCACTTTCATAGCATTAAAACTGCACGTCTTAAAGTTGCCAAGAGAGGATCCCTAAGAATCAGCTCAGCTAACATGGCAGATGTTCCAGACAGAGCTACTGCAAATATACAGTAGTGGACTGAATCTCAGACTCCACTGCCTGCTGCTTCAGCAGAATTGCTGTGCCAATCTGTTATCAATCAAAAGGTGTTTGGAAGACAATGACAAGCACACAGCATCATCAGTCAACTCTTTTGCAAAATACAAAGATGTGGTTAAAAGAGAGAAATGTAGCACACTCAACTCCACTTAAGAGTAGCCACTTAAAAACTCCTTTTTTTTCATTTCAAAGGGTGGTGTTGAAATATGCATAACCCACCAGAGTTCTGTGCAAGCGCATGTGCATGTGCATGCAAAAGGGAGTACACCTGCATGACAGTTCTCTCTGTTCAATACATCTTTTGTATAATGTTCTCTGTTCTACTAGCTGGGAACTCAACCCTTAAAAGAAAAAAACAAGATGGACTTCAACATGGAATTCCTAAATGTTGAGTTAAATAGACAGCACTGGTTTTCAACTTCAGAAATCAAACCTTTGCCAATGCCAAATTATCACTGGTGTTATGATCTAAACCAGAATACTTTGCCTTGGAAGCATGTTAACATTTATAAGATTTGCATTACAACAGGAACATTTTCTTATTATGCTGTGTGTGCATGTGGAAGCAAATGCCTAGAGTGATGCAACTTGTAACCTAATCCCAACATGTATATAATAAATCAAACACATGGTTTTCAGAGCTAATATTTTCCCTACCTCAGCCTTCACCAGCCTGATACCCTCCAGATGTTTTGGACTACAACTCCGATCAGCCTCAGAAAGCACACCTGATGAGAGTTGTAGTCCAAAACATAAGGGGGGCACCAGGTTGGTGAAGGCTGTCCTAATTCTTTTGATCTGGACATCTATTTTAAGCACAGAGATACTCATGAAATGCCCACAAACTCCTTGTGATGCAGATCAAATACTACAAATGGGGTGGGGCTACAGCATGAGGGGCTGATCTGTCTCCAAACTAACAGCATGAGAGCAAGTAGCAGAGCTGGTCCCCAAAGTCCTGACTCCTCTACTTTAACTATGACATGATACTCCACTTGCATCTAATAGATTTCACACCACATGGTGCCCTCACAAAGACAAGATGTACCTGTTACAATGTATCAACTGTTTCAGCATCAAAATACAGTACAAGATGGAAATCCAAAATAGCTGATTTTAAAAAAAATTGCATTGACACCAAGAGCAGGAGCATTAATCTCTCTCTCTTTCTCAAAAAACAAAACGAACAACTAACCAGATTAAAATGCACACCATAATCCCATACCACATCCTGTCGGGGCCAGGGTGGAAACTAAGCAAGCTTTCCTCATCTATGAAATCCTAACAATTCCATATCTATAAGTGAGAAATGAATAAAAACAATAAATTCAGACTGCAATTGGAAAGCTGTTTGCAAAGGGAAATTTACAACCTGCTTCTAAATCCCTGAAAACACAGGAGTCATTATGCAAACTCTGTTGGTGCTGGAAGTAGATTAAGAAACATATGAAGCACTAACTATATCAAGTGCAAGGGGGAGATAATGGAGGGGGAAGGGAGAAGCTCAACAATAGTTGAATCTCACCGCCCCTTTTGGAGTCTGCCATCAGGCTGCACTTGAGAAAGTCAAACATTCAAGGGAGGTGCTCCTGAATGATTTCTAGGATTCCAAGGACAAAAATCACAAGGGGCAAATCCATCCATCCACCATTTTCATTCATGTATACCCCCTCTCTTAGTAAAAGGGGCAAACAGAGCAAGGAACAAAACAGAATAGGGGAGGAGGAGCATAGGGATGCTGAATCAGGATATAAGGGGAGGAAGAATATGTAGGGGGGGTTGAGAAAATGGGAAATTTAGGAGCCAGGTCAACAGTGCAAAAAGAACTTGGTATATATGACAGAACAGAAGATATAAGGAACGCGAAGCAGATGGATGGGTGGGGACCAGTTTCAAAGGCCTAGGCAAAGATCCTAATGGCAATGGAACAACTTCAAAAAGAGGAAATCCAGAAATGCAGCACAGCTGGGGAAGCACAGCAAAGGGTGAATTGCTGAACACACTTCAAAAGGAATCAGTTGAGAACAAGGAGAATGGGAAGTAAAGATCAAGACCAATGGGAAAATGTAGGTGGTCAGAGTTTAAAGGGCAAGTGTGAGAATTTGGGGGAGGAAAAAAAAGTGGTCAGGGGTCATCCAGAAGAAGATCAAGAGGGGTCAGGGATTTCACACTACCCAGTAAATCACAGAAAATCAAGAATGCTTGCTGTCTGCAATGGCATCTCAAAAGCATGGAATATCATGTGCATTTTTTGGAGAAAATTGAAAAAAGTGAGCATGTGGAGATCAGAAAGAAAGAAGAGTGTCCAGGTGAAATGGAGGCAGTCAACATGGGCTCACGGTTCACATAAAGTCAAGGCACAAATGCTAGGAAACCTGGTGAGATCACTGTATAATGATAAATAAATAATAAATACAGCATTCACATAGCGTGCCTCAGAGACAATTATGGGCTCGAAGACAGAAGAGATCAGAAGTCCAAGGAATCTTGTGAATAGGGCTTAATAAACGATCCTCATGGAATAAGGGATCAAAGGGGGAAGGAGAATCACATAGGAGCTGGATTATGTTTGGAATCCACTAGGGACAAAAATCCTGACTTGATCACGATATGCACCCTGGTTAAATTAGGCTCGGAAGGGAATCCAACCAAGGGAATCGGGGGATCCTAGGAAACCCGATTAAGCAGAAGGAAGAATCTATCTGGCTCGAAACCAGACAGCGCTAGGACCCGGCGGCTCCTTTGTTTGGGGCGGGCGGGATGAGGGAGGGGGAGAGGGAGGGAGGAAGCTCGACGGCGGCGGCAGCAGAAACGGCGACGGAGAGTTCCCTGTTTCCCCCCGCCGCCTCCAAGTCAACGAGGAGGGCAGGCGCGCTCACCTGTCTCGGCAGTGGGTGGCCCAGCTCTCTCCACCCAGGCACTCCAGCTCTGGCCCGCGAAGTCATCGAGATTCGGCAGCCGCCGATCCACAGCAGCCATTGCTGCTGCTGCTACCACCGCCGCGCGTCCACGCACCGCCATCACCACACGAGAACGCGCAGCCCTCCCCGCTGGCGACGACCTCAAGCGCAGGCGCGCTGTGCTTCGTGCACCACGGGAAACGTAGTTCTCCGAACCCATGGCGCTTTCACTCTGCGCATGCCAAGGAAATGCGATGGGCGCGAGAGTGGCGTGTTCGAATTCTTTCCTGTCTTTCTCTCCCTTTCCACCCCCTCCACCGCCAGCCATTTTAACAGTATTTGGGGAGAAAACGCCCTGTGTTGATGACCCACCTTCTGACCTGCGCTGGGGTCGTATCCCAAGAAATACATGAGAAAAGCCAAATGGCTGAGGCTTAAGAGTCCATGTAGCCTAGCATTGTTTTCCGAACTGGCAGCCAAATCCCTCCAGGGTATGAAGGCAACAGTCCTCCCCGCCATCCCCCGCTCCTGACTCCAACAACAGGTATACTGCATATGAATATGAAGGTTCCACTCGCTGTTGACAGATAGCCAATATCAGATTTCTACTGAGATAATCAAATTTCTTTTAATGTCATCTAAGCAAATAGCCATCCCTACATCGTGTGGCAGTACATTCCATGTATTAATTATGCATTGTGAAAAGTACTTTCCTTTTGTCTGGCCTGAACCAAATCTAATGCCAACCAATGTTATTCAGCAACTGCAACCTCTAACACTAAGAACTTTACAGCCCTGCTGGATCAGACCAAAGGCCCATCTAGTCCAGCATTCTGTTCTCACACTGGCTAACCACATGCCAATGGGAAGCCCACAGGCGCAATAAGAGCCTACTTGTGATTCCCAGCAGCTAGTATGCAGAGGCATACCACCCCCAACACAGGAGACAGCATAATGGCTAGTAGCCACTGGTGGTTTTCTCCTCCAGGAATTTGTCTAGCCTACTTTTGAAGCTTTCCAAGTTGATGACCATCACTATCTCTTGTGAAACAGGAAGTGAATTCTATAGTTTTAATTATGTACTGTGTGAAGAAGTATCTGAGGGAGAAAATCTCTCAATCCACTTTCTCTGCATCATGTATAACATTATAAACATGTCCCTCCATCATTTTTTTTCTAAACCAGAGCCCCAAGCATTAGAGTCTTCATGAATATTATGGCCAACCACTTTGTCATTTTCATTGACTGTTTCTGCACCTAGCCTAGCTCTAGGATTTACTTTTTGAGATGGAGCCACCAGAATTGTACACTATTCCAAATACAGCCACATCATAGCTGGCTGCTTCATTTTCAGTCCTTCCCCCAATAATTCTGAGCCTAAAATATGTTTCCTCCCCCCAACACTGAGTTGACAGCATGGAGCTTCCTACCATGACCCCATGATGTTTTCAGTTAGGCATGGCCAGTTCAGACCCCATCAGTGTATACCTGACTTTAGGAATGTGCCCCAACATCATTCTCTTTACACTTACTCAACATTGAACCTCATTTGCCATTTTTTTATTCATTCAATTTGGAGAGATCCTCTTGAAGCTCTTTGCAGTACATTTACATTTTACCCATCCTGAATAATTTGGTGTCTTCTACTAGTCTGGTCACCTGACTGCTCACCCCAACTCCAGAAATCTCACTGCTCGTTTCCCTCCATTGTGAGAGCTGTCCATTGGCTCTTCACTGCTTCATGTTCTTTAACTAGTTACTAATGCATAAAAGGACCCATCCTTTCATCCCATGACTACTAAGTTTACTCAGCCACCTTTGGCAAGGAACATTTGTCAAAAACCTAAAATTCCAGACAAGGAGTCCCAGGAAGGCAGGGGGGATGGGCACAAGGTGGATTACCTTGGGGCCAAGCCACACCTCAGGGGTCATAACACAATATTCTCTTGCTGCCTTCAAGTAATTTAGGACCCATAGAGCTTTTTCCTTTCTCTATAGAACCCCTAGGAGGGGGGAAAGGGATGTTGGTTGGATTCTGGAAAGTTGGTAGTGACTGGTGAGAGTCTGAAAACTACCAATTTCCTCCAGCCCTTGAATGTGTCAACGACTGCTGTCTGTGTGCATTCACCACGGAAGGCTTGTTGACCACAGTGAGACTTAACTTTCACATAAATATTAACAGGAATCCTATAGCCATAAAAATGCCTTGCTTTTCACACCGGGAAAGTAAAAAATATGTAAAATCTATGCAGTTCCCTCACACACACCATGCTGGGGGCATGTGCTGCTGTCATTGGTGCCACACAGTACATGCTACTGTAGAAGTCCCTGCACAGAGCAAGACAGCTCATCTAGAACAGGTAACTACTGGAAACTAGAGAGGTGTGCATATGTGTGGAAAGACAAGCAAAAGGCCTTATAAATCTTGGGTCATTACTAACATCCCAACCCTAAGTACATTTGCTCTGAAGTAAGTATTATGCATTTAAATGGCGCTTACTTCAACATGAATTATGTGGAATTGCACTGCAGTCTTAGCATGTCTGCCAAGCAAGGTGTGAGTGTGTTGGAATTCCTGTTCCTCCTTATCCAATGGTTAGAGGAGGAAATGCTGTAGAGAAACAGGTCAGGCATTCTATTCCTGAGAGCACTAGACCAGCTCAGATGGTCTGGATATTC
Organism: Rhineura floridana; assembly: GCF_030035675.1. Classification (NCBI taxonomy): domain Eukaryota; kingdom Metazoa; phylum Chordata; class Lepidosauria; order Squamata; family Rhineuridae; genus Rhineura; species Rhineura floridana. The sequence goes on along the minus strand of NC_084485.1, from coordinate 77,815,786 downwards.
TGCCACGGTGACAGAAGGCTCCCACAGTTTTGGAAAGAATTGCAAGCCAGGGAGCCTTTTGCATCCCTGAAAGCTTTTCTGCTGTTCCACAGACCCCCCTCCTTCATGTGTAGATCAATATCTTGCGTGCCAGCCAGCTTCCTCCAATCCAGCCTGCACAATGAATTCATCCATCACTTTGCTCTTTTCCTAATGAATATTTTCTCCCTTGTAAGGGTTGTTGCTAAAGTCTCTGCACGGCAATATTTCTCCTTCAAGATGTCACTCTGCTTAGCAGGCTGTGGTGGAGTTTAATAACGGCCCGGTGCGACTGCTGCTTGGTGAAATTTTCCTCTTCCACATCTATGCTCCTGCACCCCTTCAGTGCCCTTATCAACTGATATTTCAAATAATAATTACAGTACATCTCCCCTGTGAGATTTTCTGCTGTTAAGAGGATATAATGAATCCAGAGAAACTCCAAAACAATGTGAATGCCAGAATTACACTATATGGCAGGCTTTCTTTCCTGTATGCCTTGGTTGAGCTATGGAGCCAAGATAGAAGGAGCTGCTCTAGATTTTTATCCCTATCTTATTAAGACTGTATATAGTTCTGTATTTTGTGTTGCCTCACGAAATTCAAAAGACAATGCTGCTTGGTACAGATGTCTTATTTCATTTACCTTAAGTGAAAGGGCTGGCCTAAGACAGTTTGCTGGATGAGGCAAAACAGCAAGTGGCACATACACCCCTCAAGTCAAGATGCATAGTACCTTAGGCTGGTCAAGTTACTGGGGCACCTGAAGCAGAAAATGCCACAAGTACATCTCCCCCTCCCTGGCAGTAAAAATATAGTAATAATGGATTACCAACAACTTAGTGCCTTTTGATAACAATTTTTATTCCTTTTGATTACACCCACATTCTAACAGTAGGGCTGACCTGCAGTTAGGCCTCTTAAACAGGAGCGGGAGGGTTATGCGAGTTGCGTAGGACACACTCCAGCTGTCAACCCCACATCCAGAAAGAACAAACTGTTGAAAGCCAATCCTAAAACAAATCTACACAGTAAACAGAAGCCACATACCCCTCAGATTCCTGAGCTGTGAATTCATAAAAGCTAGAGATTTGGGGTTCTTTTGTTTAGATCACTAACAAATAAAAAAGATCGCCCTCTTTAGTTATGAATGGAATAGAGAAGGTTGGAATCCTCCCCTTTGGCAGTAGATTCAGAGTAGACTCACAGAATGCATAACAACCTTGTGGAATTTATTGCCACAAGATACAGTGATAGCCTTAATAGGGAATTACATAAATTCATAAAGGATAGGTGTCCATGAATGATATTCACTAATAGGCAAAAAACTTTGCGGTTTAAGAACATACCTATAGCCAACAGATATTTCTATCAAACTTTAAAAAGCAGGGAAATTGGGCAGCTATAGCGAATGCACCAGGGGAGCAGGAGACCTGAACTTCTCTCTGAGATATTGGACTGCCCTACAAATTGGTCAAAATGCAAACACAATTTGGGTTGGTCTTTCACAGTCCAATCCACTTCCTGTGCAGCTTGGAAGAATTTGGTAACATTTGTCCCACCTTTTTATTCTACAGCAGGCACATGTAGCCTCCCACCCAATAAGCTGTCCCTGGCCACATCCACACCAGACCTTTATTTCACTTTAGGCAGTCATGGCTTCTCCCAAAGAATCCTGGGAAGCGTGGTTAGTGAAGGGTGCTGAGAGTTGCTAGGAGATGCCCTGTTCCCCTCACAGACCTTCAATCAGAGGAGCTGACTGTTAAACCACTCTGGCCACTGGAACTCTGTCAGGGGAATAGGAGTCTCCTCTCAGCTCCCTTCACAAACTACACTTCCCAGGATTCTTTGGGGGAAGCCATGACTGTCTCAAGTGGAATAAAAGTCTGGTGTGGGTGTGGCCCCAATTAGGCAAGCCCAGCAGCTGTGAGTCTGGTTTTTAGAACACTGACAGTTGGTTCTTACTGAGCATGCCTGACATAATTGAGTTCAATGCAAAATTTCTGAATTAAAATTAGCCAGGCATGTTTTTAACTTTTAAAGGGCAGAAGATGACAGTCAGAGTACGGGACAAGGTCAGTAATAGGATTAAAGGTACTCTGTGGACATGGCTGATTTTTAATTAATTTCAACAGATTATGAGAACTTGACAGAAAAAAGTCCAAAAAGGGTCTTTCCCCCCCTTTCTCTTTTTACACTTTGAACTCTCGATTTTCTCTGACTGTTTTGTGTATCACCATGAAAATTTAGAGGGTTGTTAAGCAAGCATTTCTGAGTTCAGGACTATAAGTTTTGTAAGGTTTTGTTTTGAAATGGGCTTATGGGAAGGATCAGAGTGGCATGGGGGGTATTTTCAATTTAACATTGCGGAATCCATGCTGACTATAGTATACAGCCACTCTCATGGTATAATAAAGCACCAACAGTAAATGGAGCCTCCAAGTTCAGAGGCAGTTTACCTCTGTATAGGAGTGCCCAGAGAGAACAGTTGAATTTCATCCTCTGGCCACAGGCTTGCTTCATGCAAGCATTTGAAGAGCCACTGATGGCAAAAGAATGCTGGAGCAGATAATCCTTTGAGCTGATCTAGCAAGACTCTTCATCTGTTCTTATGTGGCATCCTGTGATGGGGGACAGGCATCTACCCACACAATAGGATAGGCTAGATTAGATAGCTGCAATGCAATTTACATGAAGACAGTCTGAAACATAAGAGCCTTGCAGGATCAGACCAAAGGCCCACTAGTCTGGCAGTTTGTCCTCACATTGGGCAGCTCGATATACTGAGGTCCTGCCTGCAGACTTCCCATAGGCAACGGCACTCTCCCCACTTGTGATTCCCAGCAACTTGTATTCAGAGACATATTGACTCTAACAGTGGAGGTAGAACACAACCAGATTAACTACTAACTACTGATAGCATTATCCTCCATGAATCTGTGTATTCTTTTTTAAAGCCATTTAAGTTGATGGCCATCAATACATCTGGGAGTGAATCTCACAGTTTTAACTATCTGCTGTTTGATAATATGTGCCACATGCTATCTAGAGTATCTCAAGAATCACTTGAGGCTCTTTCCTAACTCCCTCTAGTGTCAAATGCATCATGGATGGACAAAAGGGATAGAGCCTTTTTGGAATAGCTTCCCAAGACAGGCCTGCCTGGCTTCATCACCGTCTACTTTTCAGCAAGCTTTCTGGGATGCTTTTAAACAAGATTTGACGTTTTTTGTGCTTCTTGTTTTTCATTTTTAGTGATGGGTTTTATTATTATTTTAATATATTATAATTTAATTATTAGTTGCTCTGATTATTTCTCATAGAAAGTCAGGGTATAAATATTAGAAATAAATATTATAAATGCAAAAGAGAAATTTCAGGACAACTAGAGAGTTTCCTAGCATGTCAAAAGACAAAGTTCATGCCTGGAATTATTAGGAAAGGGACTGACATTGGAATTAAACTGCTAATGATTTAATGTCTTTATACAAATCTGTCCTGCAGCTATACTTGGAATTCTGTGTACTATTCTGGTCACTCCTTCTCAAAAAGTGAAACCCCCCTTCATAGAGCTGGAAAATAACAAAAATGAAAATTCTCCAGATAATTTATTATAGAAAACGATAACTTAGGCTGCAGTCCTTTACACACTTATCTGGGTGAATATAAGCCTTACAGAACATTAGGACTTAACAGTGCAATTGTAGCCATTTCTACTCAGAAGTAACTGGCATAACAGAAGCTTACAGAATACTGCATTGCCTGGAAAAAGTGAAGCAAGGTATTTTTCTCCTCTTGTAGAACTCAGGGTCAACCAATGAACATGGCAGTAGATTTAGGACAAACAAAAGGAAGTACAGTGCACAATTAATTTTTGGAATTTGCTGCCACAGAATATGATTTATAAAGTTTATAAAGCTGTAAAAGGGGATTAAACACATTCATGGAAGAGAGATCTGTTAGTCATGATAAGTGGGTCCTATAAAAAAAAACACTGCAGGTATAAAGTGCTCCTGCTCTGGGTTCCAGCAAACCATGCCTGTGCTCAGAATACAGTAGGACCCCGCTTTTCGGCAGCCTGCTTATATAGCGGGTAAAATTAGAGTAAGGCCCCACTCATATAGCGCTTGTTCCGCTTTTATGGCATTTTTTGGGCGTGGGGCGCCATTTTATTGAAGGAGTTCTGCTTTTCGGCGGGTTTTGCTTTTAGGCAGGGGTCTGGAATATAACCTGCCATATGAGTGGGGCCCTACTGTATTCCATTCCCCTCCCCAGTTTTCTACCTCTCCCACACTCTAACACACATGCAGCACTCTGTGGTCACCAACCATACACAATATCTCATTGGACTGGTGGGGGGGGGGCTTCTCTGCCACCGCTTAGGGCTTACCCTAAAGTTTTTTGTGCTTCTGCATACCTTGGGTGTTTCTCCAAGAGTGCCAATATCACTCTCTTGTGACTGGATAGTACCACTATGGCTACATTTGGAGAACGTGTTCAATATTAGTATGTGCTCAATGAGAAACTCCCTAGTATAGCTGACTGCAGTGGGGTTCAGTGTCTGCACTGATCAGCTCATTTAAAGCTCCCAATTGTTCCTTTGTAGTCACCTCTGTACCTGCCCCACACCTGGCATTACATAAGATGTCAGGTATGGGCCAGATGGGCTTGATTTGTAAGGAAGAGCCACACTGGCGCCTGTGCTAGGCCTAATTAGCCTGCGGGATGGCAATGTAGATCAGACTAGAGGCAGAATGCCACTGAGTAAGAGTTGCTACCAGGAGAGGGCAAGAACTTTCATCCCTTGTTTACAGGCTTCACAGAGGCATCTTGCAGGCAACTGTGGGAAGCAAGATACTGGACTAGTAAATGGACCTTTGGTCTGCTCCGGCAGGATTATTCTGTTCTTTATGTCATGTAGAGAACACAGCATTATCGAAACCATATTGTAGAGAGACTGATAACAAAAGGTAAAGTATAAGTGATACCTTTTTGAAAGGATACTATCTTAATTAGTTTTTTATGGGTCTTCCCTCAGAATAGATTCTGCTACTTTCTGGTCCTAATCTACTATAGAAAGGGAAGTTATAAATCTATTTATTTATTTGATTTATATCCCACCCTTCCTCCCAATACGAGGTACAGAGCTATCATACGCAGTACCTTGTGTAGGCAGGGGCTCCCAAACTGTCATCTACGGACAACCACTGGTTTGCAGCATGTCTGTAGATTTGTGTTTGAAGATGAGAGATGGCACATCCATCATATTAAATATTCATATGGGGTTTTAACTATTTTATTGCTTCTTTTATTTCTTGTATTTTATTGTATACAAGAAATAATAGTAATAAAAATACAATTAAAAACCATACAAGATCAACTACAGTGCCTTACAACTGCTACAACAGGCAGAAAAATCATTGCACTGGGACCCTCTATAGTTTTTAAGCAGTCTGTGAGAAAAGTTTGGAACCACTGCCTTAAGCAATGAAAAAACAGGAAGCCACTCCCCTTTGTTTTGTTGCTCAACTTTTTGATTTCCCAATACTTCTACTTTAGTTTGCGTTTTAAAATACTAACACATCTTACTCACTACTGTTGACACAAGCTCAAACTGCCCAAGGTTTGAGGCAGGGACCACACAGTTATAAATCCACCAAGGAAAGCGAGTTATATTTTTTTTAATGAATACAGCCTTAATGTCTTAAGCTCATAGAAAAGAATATGGTAGTGATCTCCTGTCCCTTCTTCCTTTTTTCCTGCTCCTTCTTTATGAAGCATGACATACAGTTGTAGCATATTGTAAACTGTATATTGTATAACAGCTAGAAACCAACAGAAATGAAAGCACAAACAAGATATCCAATAAGGAATGCTCAAGAATCAGATTTGGTGTTACAGGGGTTCCTCGTCAGGACTCAGAATTTTTTTCTATGTGTTGATCAAATCTGGATCCTGCTCCTTGAAGCAGCTCAGGGTGATAATAATGCTCTAAATATTCTAGAGCAAAATGGACATGTCAACATATTCACTATTTAAGGCAACGATGATACCTTCAAAGGCCATTGTCAATTTACATGAGGAAAAGCATCTTGTTCCTTTGATGCTGGCAGCTATATAAACAAAGCCTCATATTAATGCTCTAAATATTAAAAAATATATATCCAGCATCTTAAAAGTACCACATATTTAAGATCACAACATTTGAAAAACCTGTAGTTCTTTTTATTTGCCTTCTTCCTTTTGGGTGCGGCAAGTACATACACACACATCAAGATCTTCTTTACAGGCTTTAAAACAACAAACCACACAATTTTATATTAAAACAGCAATCACCAAAAGCTCAAGCTCTCAGTATTGTTTAAAACAAACACTAGTGCTGAGCATTATTTTTCAGGTTAACAGTTAATATTTGGGGTCGAGGTAATGGGACAGATTGTAAGTGAGCATCCTTAGAAATACACCTCCAAAAAACAGCTCCGCTCTCACAAATAAATAACTTGATAATACACACATTCAGTCAAATCAATTCTTTAATAGAATGTCCATATATAAACATTCGAAACTGGCTAAAAATTGTGTCAATTAAAAAATCAAAATAAACAAGAGTCTCTGTTCAGAAGATCTTATACTTTAACCTAAAGTCTCCATTATTCTAAAACCTCGGAAGAGCAACAAAACTATCTTTTGCTAATTATGGATGAGCTCTCATGACAGTATATTGAAAATGAAGACTTGTATGCCGTATAATAGCAGCTAACGAAGACAGGAGTTCATACGTTACAGGACCAGGTTGTCATCTAAGACTGAATTTGGGATTGTTTGATTTATGAATTATTGTTGCAACAATCGTTTAACATGTGGATTTTTTTCAGTGACTTGATAAGGTTTATCAGTTACAATAACATGTTTGCATATGGATATTATATTTAAAACGATTAGACTGAATTTCTATAATTTCAATCTTTTGTGTACACTGTACAAATAATGTGCCCCCCCCCCTTCAAAGAGCAATGTTGCTCTGAACCAGAACTGTTTATAAAATTGAATTGGGAATCTGAGCAGGGAAACCTGGGCTGAAGGCCCAGGTCAGTTTATGAATGCAACTAAATGGACTATGACATGATCATATTCTAACCTTAGTTACCACATGAGAATGGAGCTGACCCAATACAATCAATATCAGAATGCATTTCTTGTCAATGTGCCAATGAGACTCTTTGTGTTCTCATAATTCAGTAACTGTTCCCCTTGGCATCACGAAAGCAGAATTAGCCTGGGTAGGGTAGATTTCCAAATTTCTCTGGAAAGCAACAGGAGATAGAGAACTCAACAGAACACAACATTGTCTAAACCATATTGCAGGGAGACTAGTAACATCCATGATGCTCATTTATACCACAAGTAAAACGAATTTGTTATCTGCAGTAGCATCTGTAAAATCCTTTGGAATCCTGAAAATCTCTTCTCAAAAAACAAGCAGGTTTCTAGTCTTCATAATAGAGAATGACTTAAGAGTGGTTATGGCTCCGCTGATGGGTCACAAACCAAAGGAAAACTGGTTGCGGTTTTCACATAATCTTTCTGCAAACTTTCTTGCTCCTCTTTGTGGACATATTATTTGCCAATTGCTCTGAATCCCTATTTCTCCCCTTTCCCATTCTTTATTTAGCAAGGGCGGGGGAATGAGCCAATCAAATAGATTTGCCTATTTCAGTGAATCAACATTATTTATTCACTTCAGTGTTTTTAGGAATTTTCTGATTGACTTTATTTTGTGGAAAATCAGAGTAGTGTATTGCAGAATGTGAACATATGGGTTCAAATCCCCCATTCACCCATGAAGGTCACTGGATGACCTTTCCCTAGTCTTTCCTTCTCTCACCCTACTCTGTGTCACAGGGTTCTTGTCACAGGAAAAATGATAATAGCTTTCACCCCATGTACAGTTCCATTACTAAGGAAGAGCAGGATACAAAGCTGTGACTTCCTGTTTATTCATCTCTCTTATGAAGTTCTGTTGGTTTTAGGAAATACCTGGTTTTTTGACCGCTAGGATCATCTCAACATAATTATAAGTACAAAAAGAAACTGAGCTTTTAGCTGAATGTAGACTATTTATCCAGAGCAACAGGAGCTTTATGTCTTTACTACTACTCCAGTACTAGGCCTGCTTCAGCATTGTCATGGAAGACTTTCAGGCCATACCAATCAGGAAGCCAGACAAAAACTTTACCGTCCCTCTTGAAGCAAGAACAAAACCCACAGGAAACCAATTCCTACTCTACAGAGACACAAATAAGTCCAGTGCCACCTAGTGGCTACACCATATGACACTATTCACACAACAATTACATTAATATAAAGAGGGCAGGGAAAATACCTTGCTGCAAGTCAAAAGCTAGTAGGCTGCTGCAATCAACTTCTAGTGTATTCAGTTTCACTCCTAAGAAAATTGGCATTTTTTTTCTTCCTACAGTAGATAGCTCTCCTCCATGTCCCATACAAAAACAAACCCTTCAACATTCAAGTTCCCCAAATGCTTTAGACATGGGGAAAGTGTGCATGTATTATTTATTGTGGATTCTACTAAAAAAGCATCTCTTTCAGTCACACATGTATCTATTGCATCTGTCTAATACGGCTCACATTTCTAGGGATTGCTGACCTCTGTCGGCCATTCCACTATGTAACTTGGAGTCCTCCTCATCCTCCCCTACTAAACTAGTTTGACCATACAGGGACACAGAAAGTTAATGGATTGTATCCAACTTAATCACTGTGTGAGCAGGACGACTTCCGTAAGCACAGCAGAACCTCTCCCCCAAATCTGCTCTGCGGGTTCTCCCAACCCTATAGAGCAGATTTGGGAGTGGTGTGGGAGACACATAGGGGAGAAAAGGGAGGGGAAGTTCCACTGCACTCATGGAAGTTCTTCCATTCATACAATGATTTAGTTGGATCCAACTCAGTGTCCACACCATAAGGCAACGGTTGGTCTAAAATATCACTTCCAAGTCTTTATATAAACTAGTTATTGCCTGTTGTCTGCACATAGCCTTAGAAAATTAGAAACTATTCCACAAAAAGATGAAGTTTCAGTGCATTTCCCCCTTACATTTCTATTTCACCTTTCTTCCATCATGAAACCCAAGGAAATATACAAGTGGTTCCTAGGTGGTCTTCTATGCAGTCACTGACCAGATCTAGGCCTTCATACCACATTATAGGATATTATGTTGGTATACTATGCCAGCTGTGGATGGTACAGTAGAAACAAGGACTCCAAAATCTGTTCATGCCAGTTGATGCTGTGCTGAGGATAGCAAGTTTTTTAACTGTATTTTATGAACTGGGCTGCAAAACAGATCAAAGTGGAAACAGTGGGCAAGCACAAAGAAAACCTGCCCAAAGCCAGCTCTCTCTCAGAGCAAACTCTCCAGACATTATATTAAAACCATAACAACAATCAGCAGAAAGAGAAGAACATGCAACATGCTGCCACTAGAGGAAGAAGTGATTGAGAGAGCTGGGAGACTAGGCCCAGGAGCATTCAGTATTGGGATGCTGGCCTCTACTTCCCATAGAAATAGTGGCTTTTTCAGGACAGGATAGGGCATGCAGATTTTCTGCATACCTCTCTCTAAGCATCACTAACCACACCATTTCTCACACTGAGAACTTGTACAGATGCCAGGCCTGGACTCTCCTCTCATCCTACTCAAAACAAGTTTGAAAAAAAGGAGGGGGATTCTTAGGCCACAAAATACAAAGCAAGTACAGTCTGAGATTGGCCCTTCCCCTTCTTTCTATTACAAGTTCTGCTGGTCCCATCATCTGCTTGAAGTCTGTCTTGTGGAGCTCCATCACAGAGGAGGGATGTGTCATAACTAATATGCAGTTTGAAGTCTGAGTTAGTCATACAGGATGTGGTTTCAGTGCATCGGGTATATCCAAAAAGTAGAAAACCAACAAGGGTGTGAAACATCCTGCACCTGCTGCCTGTTCAGCTGTTCTCAACAGGCCTCTCATTTGCTGTGCATAGGTGAAATGCCAAATGTAATTCTACTAGGCTAAACTATGTATTATTTCTCTTATACATAGATTCATACAAAAATTCAGAGAGAAGCAAACTCACAGGAACTTGGGCCATGTGGCAAATGTTTTGCATGATCAATGGTATACAATTGCCATTTCTTGTTCAGGACCCATTACTGCCAATTGGATAACACTCCCACAGCCATTTATTCCTGCTTCTAATATCCGTTTACAAAGAACATTTCCAATGTTTGAAGCAGCATTGTTCAGGCTTTGCCATGGCTTACACACAGCTGGTATGAACTGGCAGCACTCAATATCAATTAATACCAGCTGAGGACCTCAGACAAACCTTTAAGAAATTAGAAAACATAAGACACAGGAGGAATTAGCCATGTATACAAGAAATCCAGCTGGGGAGATATGGAGGGTTGATCGCCTTTCTCAGGTTTCAATAATGTTTGTACTTTCAAGTGCTTCAGATTCTAGCACAGCACCCACTGTAATCGTCAGTCATGGAACACACTACCATGCAAGAAGTTGCTTCCAATGATGGAGTAGTATTTGGCCAGAGACATGGTGTGTATGTGGTGGTGTGTGTGCGGGCGTGTGTTTAAATCACCGGGAGAAGTCTTTCTAGAAAATAGTTGGACTGAAAACTGGAGGAAGACCTCTTTCCTACTAACTAGGCAGTTTTCTTTTTGTATTATACCAGTCCTCATGTTGCAAGAAAATCTGGACATTGCAGCACCACAAGGGATGATCGTATGCTTCATTCTTTGTGGTTTCACTGCAGACGTGCCACAGGATTCCATAAAGGCTCTTGTTCTGTAATGTTGGAGCAATTGCAATAATTAAACTACAGGGAGAAAAGGGAAGTTCACAAAAAATACAAAGAGGGTCTGCTTAACATAAAGGTCCCACACCTAATAAAGCACCATTAACATTTCTCCTTCTGTAAGAGAAAATTACTCTCTCTGAGTGGGAAGGAGAAAAAGGAAATAAGAGGACCAAGACCAGACAAGGTCCCATGTGAAAAGTTTAATTCAGCAGAGCAAGAACTTAACCCCAACCTGCTGCACCCCACAACCTCCCAAACAGCTAATTTCCACCATCTAAGATTTAGACACATGGAAGCACAGGGATTTAAGAATTTGGGGTGCTTCTTTTCTGTTTTCTCACAAGTTTCAGAAAATAGGTAACTAGAAGAGTTTAGAGTAAACTCAGGGTCAGGCTCTAGCCCCTTGTTTGTGTAAATTGCATGATCAATATAAGGAAGAAAAAGTGACAGCTGTCTTCTGAAACGACCTGCTTCATATAAGCAATAACAAGTGTTTCTGTGATTTTTTAAAAGATATCCAGAAAGATGTCAGATTTAACACTATCCTAAACTGGTGGTCCTATCATGTGCCAGAGGGACTTCCAGGGATACTGGAAACTTCCTTAAAGATTTCCATGTTCACTTGGTGGGCCTGGGATGCCTCAGGCCTCCATCAAATGTTCCTGACAAAAATCTACTGCCAGCTGTCTACTGCCACAATGGAGTTAAAAGGGATGTTGGAGATGATAGTGGCATAGATGCATTCAGTAACCCACAATCCACATCACAAACTTTACAGTTCAGCAGTTCCTGTTACCATGGGGTTCAGAGGCCAGAACTAAGGTTATTAACCAGAAAGATTCTAAACAAACAACACATGTTGTACAGAATCCCATTCTTCCCCTGCATGTTTGCCAGCCAGGAAATGAATGTCCTAAGCCTCTCGGGCCCAAGTTTTATAACCAACTATCCTAAAAGCTGAGCCAAATTTGTCTAGGTTTGCATATTTAAAAGTAAAACAAAAACCAGGAAGGCGCTGAAACAGATGTCTAGGGTTTTCATCTGGGAGTGACAGAAAACCTCCATCAATGCCATTTCTATATAGTGAAGGGTTTATCTCCACTACATGCATAAAACACAGTGTAAGAAAACGGAGACCAAAACCTACAAAACAGCTCACACTGGCAGGGGTCAGCAATTGTGGCTCAATGTACTCTTAGCATACATCTGTGCATGACCAGAGAGAAAAGAAGAGAGCCACCAAATCTTTGTCATACAAGGGTGAACTAGCCACCTGCTGGCAAACAGCAGCCCCTGCTTTCATCCAACTGAGTTTAAAGGAAGCAGAGAGATGTTTAGCACATTCATACTCCATAAGCAGCACAGAGAAACATACCACCCTCCTTCCTTCCTTCGTATCAAAGTAAAAATACTCCCTTTGCATTTCTCCTTTATTTTGCTGCTAAGCCAGGTATCATATTGCTGTTTTCTGCTTTTATTTTGGCTGCAGAGTAGAAGCTATACTTACTCTCAAAGGTGCCTAGATGTCCCAGGTTCTGTAGCACTAATGTCTTTGTTATCTCTATGTTCTTATTCAACTCTACCTGCTTTTCTCATTATAAAGTGGTCAAAAGCAGCTGTGAAGAAACAATGCCACACACCCTAGGACTCACAGCCAAAGTTACAATGTACAACGTACATTTATAAAAAAATCCAAATGAAGAAGAGTTTTCTTGTAACCATATACAGTGTGTGTATCTAGAACCACAAGAGGACCTCTGATTTCAGTCGAAGGAAGGCGTTCCAAAATAGTCAAGAGAGGGAAGCCAGTATGACTATTGGACAGCAGCAAAGACGGCAGAGAAGACACACTTTCTGCCCTGCTGTGAAATGGGATGGCATGTATGTGAGACAAGTCACTGTTCTTGACAGGGGAAGAAGAGGCTTCAGGAATGGGGGGGGTTCCTTATTGCTTATCAACAGCTCCTTGTTCAGCAGAGCTTTCTTTGTTGGTGGTCTGTGCGTGCCAAGGGGTCTCTTTAAAAACAAACCAGCAGTTTCCAGCCCACAGTATAAAGTTGACAAAACCAAACAGCTGAGAAAGAAAGAGAGAAGTGCACAGTTAATGCAAAAGCACTTGTAGCGAAGATCTCTCAGCAGGCTGTGTACTAGGGGTGTGCAGTTGCTCTGTGCTGGGGCCAAATAATGTGTTGATTAGGAGCAATTTTAGCTCTTCCCCAGGCAAACTGTGATATCAACAAAATGCCCCAAGTTGTATCAGGACCCTATGAAGCCTCGTGTCAGCTCTGCTTTTCTGTACTCTCTACTTTACTGTGTGCTCGATACCTATGTTTTTCTGTCTCTGTTTCTGAACTCTAGGTTCATGGGCTTTGCAAGAAATGAGGTCGTCTAAATGTGGCCTGTAGAGCACTGAGGAGCTATGGATTTTTGTTGTTGTTAAAGCACTGTTATGGAAGTTTTTTTAAGAAGCTAAAAGCGTCATTAATTTTTTAAAAAAATAGTCCACTGAACTTCTTGGGGAAAAAATCCTCTGACGCTCCTCAGCACTCCATAGATAGTATTAAGAACAGCCCCACATTGTGAAGCTAATAGATTTTTTAAAAAATACATACAGGCAAGAATATACACCACTCAGCCACCTCTTAATTATTTTAAGGTCTGAAAAAGCAAGAGCCAAACCCCAGCTCCACCTCTACAATATGAAATAGCTATGGTGTTTTAGTTTGCCTAATCAATGCATCGCCCTAATATGGATTATGGAGGAAACTGAATCCCTGTTGCTTCCCCCCACAAAAGTCCCTGGACTGCAATTTAGCAACCTTAATCCACTCTGGAATGGCTCCTGTGCTGTCATCTGCTTTTTGCCAAAAAGGGAGAAAGTTTATAGCCATTTTTAGATTTCCCATCTAAAATGGGGAACACAGAGCAGCTTGCAACCTGAATCACAGACTGAAGTGGACAGAGAAACTCAGAACAGATCAGAATTTTTAAAAAAGAGATACAGACACAAAGTGAATCATAGAATAGTAGAATTGGAAGGGGCCTATAAAGCCATCGACTCTAACCCTCTACTCAATGTAGGAATCCAAGTTAAAACATATCCAACAAGTGGCTGTGCAGCTGCCTTTGAGACCCCATGCACTTTCCTGGTAAGTTGATAAAAAACAGTAAAAAGGTGAAATTTCCACCAGTTTTCAGTAAATATTTGTGGGCAGTGGTGACCAGCGATTCTCATCCACATTTGTGACTGCAAGGACTAAGTTGAGGCTGATAATCTATTAAAAATCAGTAGATACCCTGTCTCTGCTCTTCAGCTGCTGAAGCCTGTAGTTAGGTCATCACTAACAGTGCAATCCAATACATATCTACAAAGTAAGCTCCACTGGGTTCAATGGGACTTACTCCAAGTGTGTATTGGGTTGCAGCCTAAGTTGAATATATTATAGGAGCAGCTATACTCCATCATGCATGTAGTTTAAAAGATTTAGGTGCTTTCTACTCAATACATGCAAAGACACCGTTCTTCACAGGCGAACAGATGGAAAAGGGCAAGACTTTTGAAATAAGTACTTAAGAAATAAAGATACCAACTGCATTTTTTTTAAAGTTGAAATTCAAATAGCTTTCTATTGTTAAGGAGCTGTTTGTAAGGCAAGCGTACATTATAGTCAATAGCTGAAAAGACAGAACCTACATCACTACATTTAGCTTTAGACCAACTGAGGAGCTTCATGGAACTTAAAAACCTGTATATAGCATATCTCAAGTATGAAATGAAACCAACTAAGCTCTATTAAAATCAATGGAGCCAGACCCACTGGGTCCAATGCAGTTGAAACCCCACTGTTTTTTCACCAAAACGACACAATCTTGCTCTTACCACAGAGATGTTGGCCAGGCCCATAGAAGGTGTGGCCCCAGCATTGCATATAGCAGTTTTGTGTTGACACACTGACATGGCAGCAATCAGGTTAGAAGGTCGTGTAGCACCTTTCACATCAGACAGGCCCTTGCCCCAAGCTGAAAATGCCACTAACCAGAAAAAGGTAAATGAGACGGTCACACAGAAATCCTGGAGAGAAAAAACAGACAAAAACAAAATTGCTCCATCTCAGAGAACAGACTGCTCTCCCTATTCCACCCAAAAGTCACAAGCGTTGAAGGCTCTCAATGCTGAGCCATTGTTCCATCTAATTTCTCGGGTCCTTTATATGATGTTGTTCCAGAATATCTATGCCCAATTCTCCACAGCCACCCAATATACTCTGAAAGGATCTACAAGGGATAAGAGGCCATCATAATTCAAATGGCTACATCCATCCCCAAAGGGGAAAGAATTTAGTGACAGCTTTCGTATGCATAGTTTTCATCTAGTCTTTGCTGTTTAGAACAAAGTGCTCCTCCTACTAAAAAAAAGTCCAGATATTTCACTCTAAAATGAGGGATGACCAAGACAAGAGTTTGTATACATTAAATAGTTGGGCAGAAACAGGAATTTCAGTAGGCACAGCTTGTCATGTCACAGTGCTGTAGGGCAAGACTTGCACATCAGGCACAGTCCAGATCCACTCAACACATAATTTTCTCATGGTCCTCTTGACCAACTCTGGACTTCCCAAGCAGAATATAATATAATATTTGGACAGAGAATAGTCTTTAATTCCAGAAGCATTTTAGAAACTGGTTCTCTTGGATTTAGTTCCTGCATCAAAGAGCAGAGAACCAAACTGAAATCTTACCACAAAAGGTAGCTTCTTATTCTCTTTGTAGAATGAGTGAAATCTTAGATATACTGCAAGAGCTGCCATGGCATACAGGAAAGAAAAGACACCCAAGGTCACAAAGAATTCAGCAGGTGCTGAAAAGTCTCCCATGAGATGCAGCACCCTTTTAGCAGTAGATCCTTGAATACAGTCTGGCATATCAAATGGAACCTTGTACAACCTGGTGAAGGTGAAAAGGAAAGAGAAAGAAACAATGTAGTACAGTTTAAATATCTGGTACAAGGGAATTAAGCCACAAGCCACCTCTGACAAATGGGGATGAGATTGGAGACAGTAGTTTTAAGCAAGTTAGAAGTTGTTTGAGTAAGGTATTGCTTCCCATTATGAACAAACATTTCTTTTCTCCCTCTTAGGTCAGACAAATTGTGCAGGCTTTTTGAAAGAGCACAAAAACCTTGCAGCACCTGTTTATCAGATTAAAGTGGGATGAATGTATATACTAAACAGCAAACAAATACTTTTTTATTAGTCTTCCTACATTTACATCCCACCTTTCTTCCAAAGAGCTCAAAGTGGTGTACATGCTTCTCCTCCTCCTCCATTTTATCCTCACAACTCTGTGAGGTAAGTTAGGCTGAGAGATTATGTCTGGCCAAAGCAAGCTTCATGGCTGAGTCAGGATTTGAACCCTGGTCTCCCAGGTCCTAGTCCAACACTCTAACTACTATACTACACTAACTCTTCAAACTGCCTCCAGCTCTCTGGGAAAACACACCTCAAAACAAAAACTATCTGTTTCCAGCCTCTCTGAGATGGACTTGCATCACTCTTTCTACTTGATATCTGGGTCTCCTCAGCAAAATCTTATCTTGGGGCCTGACGACAGGTGATGCCTTCCCTATCCAGCTTGCTATGATAGCACCTCTCGCCTTTACCCTGAAGGAGCAATCATCTTTGGCACTGACACAGCTTTGAAAAGATGCATGTGTGGGAGAGATTATTTTACATGACCTGCACAAGACCTTTCCTTGAAAGAGAGAAAAGTAGTATCTCCCTGTTTTAATTACATACCCAAGCTCTGGAATATAGGCAGTGTAGATTTCTTTAAGACTTCCTACAGTATGGTATTTGACCAACTTCCTACCAAAGCTGACAGCTGGTGGAAATGTCTATGAAAGACACCTCCTTCCTGGAAACTTGCTGGGACTGCTCAGGCTGCTACTATTCAGCAGGATCAGGGTGTGTGTTTTTTCCACCTTACACTGCCAGCTTTCCAAAGCAATTACTTTGCTGGTACACATAATTGCAGCTTTCATTTTATGGAGAAAATTGTTTTTTTTTACTAGGGGTTCATACAAGTGTAACATAAATATACATAGCCCTCTGCAAGGTGACCAAATATATCAAGTGGATATAGACACTAGAGAAATATATTCGCTATTTGGATATTTTTTTGGTCACTAAAAAGAGCTATTAGAGCTCTCCACCTAGCTGCTATCAGGTGGTATAACACTAGTGGTTCTCTACATAGCCACCAGACTTTCCCCACATGTGCCATTTGAACCAGGCTGGCATTGAAGCCTGAAGCTCTTTAGCTTGAGCCACCAGCAGCAGCTTCCAACATAAACTATGTTTAATGACATTAGAATAAGGAGATTTCCCTTCAATTGCATTCAAGAACTATAAAGTAAATTTGCCTACATGCAGCAGATCAAATCCTTTGTAGGTTATGTGAAGCTGTACCACTGATTTTAATAAGCAGAGTCTACAGAAACCATCGGAAAATTCAGCAGGTAGAAAAAGCCAGCTACGCTTCCATGGAAAAATGAAAACTTATTACATGGCTGAAACAGAAGAATTAAACATTTCCAATTCTGTCCAAACACTAGCTTTTTTGTTGAACATGCCTCTGAGAAAAGTTTCAAGGGAGATATTCTTAAGCTCATGGGCTATAGTTTAAGCAAGGAATCTAAGGACTTGCTGGACAGTAATTTAACCATCAACACCAAACTGTATTGGACTCCCTGCAATGGAGGCACGACCGTGATGGAAGAGGTCTGTATCCCCCACAACCAAGAGGTTGCAGAGTATTGTAATTTACCAAAATACACATTACCTGTCCATGCCCTTACATAATGTAAAAGTCATGCAGCAAGAAGAGCTCAGAAAATGAGACCAAATACCTCCTTCATTTAAAGATCTGCTATTCCTTCTTCTGGTAGGAAGGGCAGGATATAATTGTAATTAATAATGATGATGATGAGCTTCTCAATTCATACACAATACAATTAATTATTTTAAGGGAATATTCACCAGATATTTTGTTCTGTGTTGCCACTGCTAGAACAACTATCAACCTTTCCAATTTGTTCGCCTTCTTCTCAAAGGCATTTCAATACACTTCACAGACATGCCTGTATTTATAGCTATCAGATGTTGGCAGGGAGGCAAAGATGCACAGAGATATAATCATGCTCACATCTTTCATACGCTGAGTACAAGATTGATTTCATTCTAACTTTGGCCTTGTTTCTACTCATCCAACAAGTCTTGTGGTGGATCCCTAACATACAAAGGCTTTCCATTGTTGCTTTCTTATTTTCCAAGAAAGGTAATTGCCCAATTTAGCATGTCAAAAGGACCTATGAATTCCCCCACTCCCCACAATCTAATCCAGTTTCTTGATTTTAGCAGTGGCAAGTGTTGAAAGTGGCAAACATTTGCCTACAGTATAGTGCACTAAGCCTCACCACAACCTCAACTAGGATTTAGCAGAGAATATAGATAAAGATTAGTGGTGGGTGGGAAAGAGGAGAGAGCACAGCAATATGGAACTTCTAACATATTTGACTAGTTTATATGCTTCTCAACAAATGATATATGACAGATGACAGATGTGTCAGGTCAGTTGCTGCTTTCAAGTTTGCTATTACGGAGATATTCTGTCCTCCCAAAACAAATCACAAAGCATTCAGAATTCACAGGTATACTGCTGTCCAGACATAAGCTTTCCCTATGGTATGGCAGCAGTGACCTTGAAGGCAGGTGTTTATGTGCTGTGTGTGTGTAAAAAAGAGTAAATGACAGTCTGTGCAGGGTTTTTGTTTTAGATTAGTTCAGAAGACAAATTCATGCTAGACTCTGGTCTGCTATTCTGACTAGCAGTTATCAGAGTACAGGGACTGCACTGTCTATCAGGTGTACTGATTCAGTTGACATTTACCAAACTCTCCACTGGTAATGCTCTTAAAAAGCTCTGTTATTAGTATTTTAACCACACTAAATGTATATTACTGCTCTGCCTCTCAGCTTTAAATGATCCCCTCAGTACTATTTGAAATATAATATAACACATTCATACAAACAAACAGAACAGAGGGAAATCAAACTCTGTTGAAACAGCAGACATGGCTCCAGGTAAATCAGAAGTCCATGGCCAATGGAATCCTCCAAGAAGTGTTGTGTTGGGAAGGGAGGTGACAACAGAATCAAATCCCTTCATGCTGTCTTTGATGGCATTGCAGAAGCAAAGTTGCCTCCAAACAAGGAGCACCAGGAACCTGTCCATTTTAAATAGTTACACTTGGACAAGCTGGAGAAGGCAATGCTTGCCTGAGGGAAAATACCTGGTGCAGATGGACTCCTCTAAGAGGTTCTGGTATCTTGAGAAAGTGGGGGTACCTACTTTAAAAAGAGAACTGAAAATATATGTCCAACAAGAAATCAAGGGAAGCTTAAACAGGCAACAATTTTACATATTGCCCAGAAGCTAAAACATCCAGATTAGTAGCCTTCACCCATGCGGTTCTCTGTACACCAAAAATTGCATGTCAACACATTTTCTAACTTATCTTGCATGTGTTAAGAATTTTCTCAAGCTGGCTCTCTATGCCTTGTATTAGAAACATTTATCTTCATTGCTAACATGGCTGAGAACATATTTTGTCAAAAGCATATGTCCAGAAAAGGGAACATCAAATACACAAGCATATGATAGCCTCAGCTAAAATGCTTGCAAATATCAGTTGAGCCCTATGTATCCAAGGGTGCCTTCTTCCCCCATGCCCCATTAGGAACATGGGAAGCTGCCTTATACTAAGTCAGACCATCGGTCCATCTAGCTCAGTATTGTCTACAGACTGGCAGCAGCTCTCCAGGGTTTCAGGCAGGGGTCTCTTGCAGCCTGACCTGGAGATGCTAGGGACTGAACCTGGCAACTTTTACATGCAAAGCAGATGCTCTACTACTGAACTACGATCCTTTCCCCATTAAGACAGCAAAGTTCAACAGTATCTTTGTCATTGCAGTATCTGTTTAGCTTATGATGCTTTCACAGGCTTGCATAGCCAAAGATGTCAGAAAAGCTGACAGCTCCTTTGTCTGGTTCTCCTAAATGGTTCATTTAAAAACAAAAAAACCACATTTGAACTTGCAAGAAACTGATGTGATGCATTCTGTAACTACCTGCATTCTGCACACGTTTACTTTCTTCACCTTTCAGGGATCCAGTGGTCACTTTTTTTTGCTGGTTTCTGAACAACAGTTCAATAATAGGTCATATTAAGACAAACGTATATACTATTTCATTGTGGTTGCTGCTGTTTTATTAATTAGTTATTTATTGTTACTAAATGTGTTGTTTTAATTCATTTATATTTTAGGAGTTGTAAGCTGCCTGAATATTCTTGAATCATGAGTGGTATGTAAATGGTTTTTGTTAATTAAGTAATGAATTATATTACCTTGCTGAATTATATTCCTCTGCGAGAACAACCCTAAAACCTTTTTGTGCTATCACATTTGGGTAGTTTAGTTTAGTAAAAAAAGTAAGCGGGGGTGGGGGAAACAAGTCAGAGGCGTATACAATTATGAATGGTGTAGAGATATAGTTTTTTCTCCCTGCCTCACAATACTAGAACAAAAGAGCTACTTGCTTGGGCACAGTCACAACAATAGCCTCCTGGCAGTGGCACTGCCTCGGTGTACCAGGAGGAACAAGGCTGCAGTGAAGTTAGGTTATGTGGACATACCGGCACAGCCAATCGAGCACTTCCTTTGGCCATGTGTCCTCACAACCCTGACCTCACTGACACCTCATTTCTCCCAGTAGGTGGCAGCGATGCCACTGCCAAGCAGGCTATTGCTGTGGCTCTGCCTCACCAGGCAAGCTGCTCCTGCTAGAACCAGGGGTCATGAAACCGAGATTCAGTACAGACCAAAGGAAGTAGGAAGTACATCTTCACATAGTGCATAGTTAAAACTATGAGATACACAAGATGTGGCAATGATCACCAACTTAGATAGCTTTGAAAGGGGGTTAGGCAAATGCATGGAGCATAAAGCTATCAATCTGTACAAGTAATGATGGCTATATACTGCCTCCAGTATCAGACCTGGGGATCATGAGTGTACAAGGGCAATTGTGCTCATGTCCTGCTTGGGGGCTTCCCATAAGGATCTGGGTCACTGAGAGAACAGATTGCTGGATCAGACCACATCTAGTCCAGCAGAGGTCATCTTATGTAGGAAGGACCCAAATTAACTATGTAACTAGTTGCATACAACCAAGGGGACTTTGGGCTTCTGTTTCTTGATCAGTAGCCCCACATGCTGCAAAGCAAAACAGGTGAGTTGTTCAAGGGAAGCAAGGGAAAAATCCTGCTAAGCATGAACAAGCCCTTTTGATATGCCTGAACAGGCTCTCTGGATCTCAGTCAATACAAGGAAGATTCTAGCAGTCACTCCAATAAACTGTGTAATTCTCTCATCCCAAAAATTCGATCTATTTGAATTAATAATGAAAACCTGCAGGATTTTCTATAGAAACGTCTTGAAAAGATAGCCTGCAATAATGAGCACCTAGAAACACAGGGTTGTATTCAGCGTAGCACTAAGTAGAATGTTCTGTCAGCTCAATGATTTTTCCTTGGCGCAATGGAATGTTCTCCCCCTCTCCTTGTCCCACATGCCCCCTAAATTTGTGGCAGGGTTTTCTCCAACTCTCTAGAGAAAATTTAGGGACAGTACAGGGGGAGGGGGAAAATCTCCTTACATCAATTGAAGTTGTTTCGCTAGCACAAGGATTTAGTTGAATACCACCCACAGAATTTAAAGTTGGGATATCTTGTACAACCCCCTGTTCAGTGCAGGAATCTTGCAACTAAGTTTCTTTCTTTTTTAAGGAAGATTTGTCAACACATGAACATAAAGGGCTAGAAAGAGAATCATAGCCACCATATTAGCTACAATATCCAGATTCACATAATATCTCCTAAATCAGCGCTCAGTAAGACTACCATTTACCTGAAAGGATATCCAAACTGCACAGTGATAGCAGTTGTCTCTTTAGGTTCTGCACTGCATTTCACAGTAGCCCCTGTTTCTGCACTGAATGAACCACAGGCTCCAAAGGCAAATATGGCAAACAGCTGGAGGAAAAAGCAAAGAGTTTAGAATTAAATCTGTTCCAGTTGGCAACAAGCAATGGTACAGACACTCCATGCAGGACAACAGATCTGGCTTCAGCTACTATGAACTATCCAAGATCTCAAAAATCACAATCACTCAGGTTTATCATGTGAAACATAATGGTCCAACATTGCATCAGTAAGATCAGCTTGTATGCAAACCACAATAGCAATGCCACAATGCACATCCATGTCAAGTGATGTGCAAATCCAACAGATTAATTCAAGGGAAAAAGGGGGAAAACCCTAATGAATCACTATTTTATCTTTAATAGAACACCACACGAGAAAATTAAAAATAATTTCTTTTAAAAAATCTTGCTATCTGGATAGGGAGGCCAGAATTGTTACAGAGCAGTGACTATCTCTCTGCTACAATGAGAGTATCAAATAAAAAGTCAATCTGGAACTGCAGAAAACCAGGTTGTGCTAGGGCCCTTAGATATAACAACTACTGTTTGAAGGCAAATGCATCTCATGAGTTTATTCAGCTCTCCGGTTCTCTAGTACAACAGTGGAAATTGATCAGCATAAAAAATAAAAAGCAATTTGGCCCAAGTTCATAAGCACCTGTATACCAAAGAACAGTTCTACATTGTAATGGTTTTTGTTCTCCGTACCAATGACCAAGAGCTACATATAATCAATCCAAAAGTAAAAGCCAATGCATTACAAAATAGATGTTTGAAATGTAAAGCTTTCCTAAATTAGGATTATTCCAGTTTAGTATATCATGCCGACCAAGAATATACATGCACTGAGATCAGTATTTTGTTTTCCCCTTACGCCCAAGTCAAGTATCTTTACATACCAATACAGGGACCATATAAAACTGTGAATAGACCTCTTAAGCTGGTTCAGCATTATGGCAACAGCAGAGTCAGTACTTGCACCAGTTTTGATATATCAGTGCTGCATTATGATGCTGAGGTGGTACCAATGTATAGCAAGACAATAGGTTCAGCAACAGCTCCACTGATGGGATCAAAACTGTTAGAAACACTGCACGTAGCATTCCTGACAATCAAATGCTCAAATGTGAAAGTTCGCACTGGCAGGCAAGGGATATAGCTTTAGTGCAATCACTGTTTGCATCACTATAGTCAAAGAACTTCAAAACTGGGCTATCCAAATACAAATGCAAGAGAAAAAAACTATAAGAACGGTGCAGAGAAATGAGGTAGTGGCCATGGCTGCAGCTGGTCATACCTGGGACTATGATGGAAACAAAAAATTAAAAAATTAAAAGTACAATGAGATTTTAATAGATGATTACTCCACAAGGGACCAGCTGTTTCTCATGATCACAATCTGTTTCTCCACTTGTCGCTGCTCCCTCAGAAGCCAGCAGGCCTGATCTAGTGAGTCTTGTTCAGAGACAATTTCAAAAAGCCAGAACTCTGCCGTCCTGCATTGTTGGCAGAAGTGTAACAAAGCATCAAGCTAAAAACTTCTTCCTACAGTCTGTTCATTAGCCAGTCATGTCAACTGACTCACGCCTCATGAGCTATGCAATCTTGTCTACACGGGGTTTGCATTTATTTAGTAGTTCATGATAGCACTCACTGAAATAGGCGGGGTTGGGGAGCCAAGATCAAGCTGCAAGCACCATTAACTGAGCTTTACAAAGTGAGGAGCAACAGTCCAAGTGCTGACCACCTGGTGCAGATATACATTTGAACTAAGCAAATTTAGAGCCAGATCTGTAGAACTGTGGAGGGAAATAGGGACTGGACTGAAAGGTAAAGGTATTAAAGATATGGGCCCTGTTTCTACTGATATTCTGACCTTTGTTTTCCAAGTCAATAAAGTGTTAGGTAGAGCTGGAAAAGTTACTTTTTTAAACTACAGCTCCCATCAGCCCCAGTCAGCATGGCCACTGGATTGGGCTGATGGGAGTTGTAGTTCAAAAAAAGTAACTTTTCCAAGCTCTGGTGTTAGGACACACAAGAAAGAGTTTTTATGTAGGATGGAAAATGCTGCATTAGAACAAAACGCTGTTTTCATACCATCACAATAGATGGCCTAGACAAGCCATGCATAAGGGCAAATGCTTCCACACTCATAAGAAAGCATGCAAAAAAGTTTGTAACCTGGCATCAGAAATTTGAAACTGCTTATTTTCTTTTACCATGCTCCTTCACAGTAACTATTTTTGTTATTATTGCTCAAGCATCATAATCTGATGCAACCAAAGCTATATATTTTATTCAAGGAGTTCAAGACCCATTTCAAGACTCTGAGTCTATCAGGTTTGCATTTCCTTTACTTTTTATTTTAAAAGGCCACCAGTGGATGCTTCTCTTTATTAAGACATACATAAACATTAGGCCTATGCCCCAAAATGAAAAACTCTTAGAACTGATTCTTACAACCAATTTGTCACAAAGAGGAGCCTAGGCTATAGCTACTTAGTGTGCTATATTGCTGGCCTGACAAAAATATAACAGAATGTGAAATGTAATCTGTTACTTATAGGTAGCAAAAGAGCCATATGCACAAAAACTGAGGTGAATGCAGAAAATAACCAAATAGGCAAATAATATGGCACATCTGTGAAGGCATGAACAATCTAATGATGCTTCACAGAAAGCCATTGCCAATGTGTTGACATTAGTCTTTTATGTCATTGTTCAGATGACCCACTGCTTTAATCAGCCAATCCATTCACAAGGTCCCATGAGTTAAAAGTGGGTCTTGATGCATCTGTATTAGAGTATTGTCCTAAAGCAAGGCTGGGAGCCTATAACCTACCAGATGTCATTGGACTCCAACTTGCATTAGCCCCAGCCAGCTTGGCCAATTGTCAGGGAAGACAGAAGGTGTAGCCCAACACCTTCTGGAGGGCAATATGTTCCCCATTGCTGCCCTAAAGCAATGCAGCATGTGGTGTCAGAACCATGCTGGCAGAAGCTGATGGAAGTTGCAGTCCAAACTATCTAGAGGGCAGCAGGTTGGCAAAGGCTGTCTTATGCTATTCAATATTTGTGACGTGTCCACACTGAACTTAAACCTATCCAAGACTGCACGATCATATGAAATAAATGTCAGCTCAGTGCTATTTTGTTATCATGAACCATGTGTGGCTTTGATTCTTCTTAGGAAGTACTGCAAAACTGCACAAATCAAAGTCACCATGCAGATGTTCCTGGAGGGATGCTATCTGCTTTTGGTTCCAAAAAAACTGTCATGTTGTAATAACATGGTATTTAGCGAAAGTAAACACAGGTACAATGTGTTACTACTCTGCTGAAGGGCTAACTTTATCCAGTACAGATGCTGGGTCTTTTCTTTTTTGTAGCAAGAATAAGGACTAGCGCCCTTGTAAGACTACGTTCAGGTCTAAATAAGTCTCATTAATTTCTGGTTCTTGCATTCCTGTTCTGCAATGGAGAGAAATTTGGGCATTTTCATGGCAACCAATTACTTCCTAGAGAAATGCACAGAAAGATTGGTTCCGGAGCCCCTCCACAGTTGGGCTCTGAGCTGGGAACTAAATAAATCCAGGGCTTCTAATCTCCCCTTGGGAAGCCTGAGAAGAGAGAATTTGTGAGCTCAGGGACAAGTTAAGGCGCGGTATGTGCAGGATCAGAGCTCCAGAAAGGTTAAACCCGCCCGAGTGAAATGTGAGCGCTGCTAACGGCAGCTCCCATACATACCCCAGTTCATGAATCCAGACTCCTTGCACGTAGAAGGGCTGCCTTAGAGGGCAGGCACGCAGGCACTCCGGCATTCCCTCCCCACCCCCCAGTCTGCTCCTGCACGCCGCCCCGCTTCACAGCTCGCTCCCATTCCCCCGCCACCATGTAGCCCCTTTCTTTTCTGCAACTTCTCATCTCCAAGGGCAGCTTCGGTTCACTGCTGGGCAGAAGTGTCATTTTTCTCCTTCTCTCTCTCCCCCCCCCCTTCTCAAAGAGAAAGAGCCTTAAAAGTTGCACGAGAGGACAAACTTACCCACTGCAACACCTTAATGAATCCCAGGGGCTCCTCCAGGAGGCCCCAACGCAGCCCCCAAAGCAGCTGGGCCTGGCGAGGAAAGCAAAAGGGGAGGGAGAAACAAGGGCAAGGGGTTCAGGTCAGCCAGGAGAGGAAGCAAAAAAAAAAAGAAAGAAAAGAGGGAGGGGTGGAGAATTGGGAAGGGGCGTCAGAAAACAGAAAGAACGAACACCGCGTGGAGGGAAGAAGAAATGCCGGGAGACAATGAGTGGAACTAGCGGAGAAAGGGGCCCTACCGCCGGGCTTCGGGACTCCTGGTCCCTCGCCGCCGCCGTCTGGGTGCTGGGCTCCGACATTCTCGGATGGGAGCTGCGGGTCAGTATGTCTCCGATTGCGAAGAGCGCAACTTCCTTGCTTCTCCGCAGCGTGGACGGAGAAGTAGTCCAGGCTAGGCAAGCCGAAGTCGGGGCTCCGAGGACAAGGAGGGCGGCGGCTGCTCCCTCCTCCGCGGAGCTGCGGAGAAAAAAGCCCCGTCGAAACTCCTGTCAAACTCGCAAGGGAAAGTGAGCACGTCACGTGGCGGCAAACTGAAGAGCTCGCGCACATGGATCTTGCCTCAGCGAGCTGAGGGCGGCGCCTCCTGGCCCGCGGCTCCGCCTCCTGCTCGAAGGGGCGGGCAGCAAACCACATGAAACGTCGTTTGTGTTGGTCGATGTACGGTATGTTGGTTTGATTTCAGTGGAGGCCACTATGCTCTCTGATTTACAGGCAGCGCAATCCTAACTTTGTCTATTTGCTGTAGATGTAAACCCTACTGAATTCAGTGGGGTTTACGCTCAGGTAAATGGAGTTAGGATTGCAGCCTCAACGCGGAAACGGAGAGAGCACCATACCTTGATGGCGTGTAGTGAATTTTGAAATCCTGAACATTTTAGTATTTAAAAAAAATCTAAATGCATGTTAAAAATTAACATTGTATACTTTTAAACAAACATTTTATTATTTTGCTGTTGTATGTCTCAAAACCAAAAAATTATATATATATTTTAAAAACCACACTTGTTTGATGGGAAATAGAACCATGTAGGTGGCTCACTCACTTTGTTTGCTTCCTCAGGTGCTAGGTTTCCCTTGTTCATTTTAAAGCATCTCAAGAGTGCTAGCCCCTGTTGTTGCTTGACAGATCTAATAAATATTTAATTGTATTGTACTCCCCCCAGGCCAGTGAGATCCAAAGGGAAGAAGAATGGACTTGGAAGCGTTGAGTATTCTTGATCATCTCTGTACCAGAGTAGATTCACCCCATTCTCTCTCATTTATAAAGTATTATTAGTGTGCATAGTGCTTCACAGATAATAGATCCCTGCCCTGAGGAACTTACAATCTAAAAATCTTCTCTTTTCCCACCCACAATCCACAACTAGTTCCCATTGGAGGCTAGCTGTATGAGTTCAGCAAGTCTTTTGCCAGTTTTAATTTTTCTCTCTGCTGCTTTCTTGTTTTTGTATGTTTTGTATTTGTTTTGTGTTGTGCATCACCCTGAAACCTTTATGATAAAAAACTATATTAAAATGTCTTAAATAAAGAAAACAGGTCTGTCTTCATACTGAACCATTCATAAGACTTGAATCCTCATGGATCTCCATCTCTCAAAGTGACTGTAAAGTCATTGTGGCTTCAATCCTATGTGGATTAATGTGGAAGAAACTCCCACTGTACACAGTAAAACTTATTTCTGGGCTCCTACTGGAAGGGTGGGATATCTGTCTGTCTGTCTGTCTGTCTGTCTATCTATCTATCTATCTATCTATCTGCGTGGGATTGTGTATTGTTTAAAAATGTGTACAAGTTCATTGTCAGTCACTTCATATAGGGTGAACTGTCCTGGCACCCCCACTTGTTGGAATGCAGTAAGAGTTTGGTGTTAAGTATTTGTGTCTGGATTCCTAAAGTGAGATATGTGCTAGGATTCAAGAAAAAGTTAGCAATGTGCTCAAGTTCTTAGGAGTGGTCTGGACAGTGGAGACAGGCTGTTTTTGTAAAGTGTCCTGGTTTGTGTCCAAAGTGTCCTTTCTACATAATTCCCTTCATCAGAGTTCTTCCTTGTGAGCTCTCTTGAGTACAAGATGCGGAGCCACAGAGATATATCCCTATGCTGCATGCCGTATCATCTGAGTTACAGACTCCTTGTGTGAAGTTTATATACTGGTGGGATGTACTGTGATTTCGATGTGAGTTACACCAGATCCTATGCTCTGTCATGGCAATAAGGGCAGGGCAGCTGAAGTCAAGGGGAGGGTTATTTTTTGCTCCTGGTCCTGGGTTGTTAACTGGGAACTGGACGCATTGGAGGAGGACAGGAGACAGCATTAAGTATGCTCCTTCCCTGTACCACCCCTGTCATGTCCATGGTTCCACAAAACCGGTGTGGCTTTTTTGCCAGCAAGACAACTCCACCTGTGATGTGCCTTCAATGTATTTGTCATGGCAGTAGCATATTTTGAGTTCTGTTGGAAAAGTAAGGCTTCTACTAGCCTGGGGATCTTGAGTAAAGGATTGTGTCCTAAGGTGGCCTTCAGCAATAAACAATCGGTTAAGAAGTCAAAGTCAAACAATATTCAACTTCTAATGAAGATTAAAAGATTGTTTGCAGAAAAATACTGTAGCTTGTTTCCTAAATTCTGAGAAACTCCAAAAGACCAGAGCCACAACTGTGAAGGCCCTGTTCTTTGCCTTTGCTGTGGCAGCTTCACAGAGGGTTAGTGCCTCATGGCCTCACCTGATGATTAGCAGGAGGGCTTGTATGTGGAGAGGTATTCCTCTGTTCCACATTGGACCAATGTAATGTTGGACCTAGGCCATTCAAGGCTTTAAAGGTTAAAACCAGCAGCTTGAATTTTGACAAGAAGCTAATTTATAGCTCACACAATTACCACAAAAATAAATGTTATATGGCCATCATTATGTCGTATTCCAGTTAAAAATTAGCTGGTACATTTTGTGCCAGTTGCAGGACCATAGCTCAGTCTGCTTTGCATGCAGAAGGTCCCAGGTTCAAGCCCTGCCATCTACAGGAAGGACTGGGAAATGCTTCTGTCTGAAACCCTGGGGAACTGCCGCTAGTCGCTGTAGTGTAGACAATACTGGGCTAGATGGACTAATAGTCTGACTCAGTATAAGGCAACTTTTTGTGTTCCTAAAAACTTTGGAAGAAGTCTCATGTACCCAATTTCATGATATCTGTGCAATCCCCTTGCTCACAGCAATCATAACAACAAATATGCTAATTGGAGGAAATATTTAATTTTCCCTAGGAAAACATTGAATGCTGGGGAAATAGGTTGCATCCAACAAAGTGTTACTCAGAACAGACCCACTGAAATTAATGCACCAAAGTTGGTAATGTCATTCATTTCAATGGGTCTACTTTGAGTGTGTCTAACATTCAATACAACACCCTGCAATAAAAGATTTTTCAGAAGAGTGAGCGTGTTAGTCTTTAGCAGGAAAAATAACAAAGTATATTGAGGCACTTTAAATACTAAAAAAATGAATATGGCATAAGTTGTTGTGGACTACAGTCCACTGCAACTCATTAAATGGATACTAATCCATACTAAATTATGCCATACTACTATGCCATACTAAATTTGTCAATCTTTGGATAAGGTGTTACAAGACTTGAAGGGTTGTATCGAATTAAATCATTCTATTTAAATAGAATGACTTCAGCCTGCGAAAGGGCACTCCCCCTCCCTCTCCTCCCCTGTGCGCCCCTGCACCCTCCCAAATCTGCTCTGGGGGTTCCTCCAACCTTTGGGAGCAGATTTGGTGGGCTGCAGGGGTCACATACAGGGGCAAGTGAGGAAGAGGAAGTTCTGTTGCATGAGCCAAAGTCTTTCTGCTTCCACAATGACTTTGTGGGATTAAACCCAATGTTGTTTCTCCTGCAATAAGAATGTAACTTTGCAGGAAAAGTGACTGGTGTCCCACCAAAGGGACTTCTCAGCTGTATCACCTGACTTCTGAACTCCCTCCCAAGGAAAAACTGCAAAGTCCACTGTTGGATAGTACCTTTATTAGGACCAACCAAAAAGTCTCAAAAAATGTGACAAGCTTTCAAGGTCATCAGAACTCTTCTACATGCAAGATGTTCCACAAAGCATGCTCAGCCAGAGAGGTGTGTGTGTGTTTTCTTAGTCCCATTATCCCTTACCTTGTGTAACATCTTGCCTGATTGGGAGTTCTGGAGAACTTGAAAGCTTGCCATATTTTGGTGACTTTTTCATTGGCCCTAATAACAGGTTTTACCTAACTGTGGATGTCTTATGGGCAGACATGGTTACCGTTGCCTTTTATCCCTAAGGGAGGCATAACCTGGCAATGACTCCAGTGTCTTTTTATTTGCCTGGGCCTTTTAGATACTGCATTCTACAATATTATAATTTGCTATTTTATTTCTGCTGCTGCTACTTTCAAAAGTTATTATTGTTGGAGTTTTTTGTATTTATTGTATTTGTGTTGTTAATGTTATTCTGAGCCACTCTTCTATATAAAAATAAACAAATAAACTTTTGACAGATATGTGGGCCCTGCACGTAGATGGGAAGATAATGCAAATTTATAGTTGTGATTAAGCTATGAGCAGTATGACATTAAAATATCTTATCAAGATGGATGGGAATGTGCTTTACTCACACCATACTGGTAGAGATCTCATGCATAGAATGCACATCTGGATGCACATCTGCATCTTCTCTGTGTGTTCAGCATTTTACATCCTATTTCTTATCCAGTGTTAAGCACTGCACTTCTAGTTTCTTATCCAGCATCAGGAATTATATACATAGCCCAAATTGCTAGATGTGAGCATTCAACTGAAGACTCGTGCACATGGCATCAGCTGTTTATGTGGATCCTGAGCCAGCAAGGGGAACAGCGTGCCTGAAGCCTACTTCCGTGCACGGATTTCCTTCGCTTGCACGAGATGGCTTATTTAGCCACAACTAGTTTTCTTTAAACTACTAGTCCCATATCACTGGATAGAGAACTGTGGCAGCTATCTTCTCCTAGCACAACTGAAAAGGTGATAATGTCACTGTGACATATCTCCCCTGCAGGTAATGCTTTTTAAATAAAAGTGTAATACCTAGGCATTTAGGTTTCTTATGTGTATGGAATCTGTACCCACTGACATTTGGCAGGCATGATATCTTCTGTCTGTCTAAGGCTGTGACCTTTTCTTCCTAGCAGGCCTCCTGAGCATTAACAATTGTCTAGAGCTTACTAGTAAAATGAAATTCTGGGAATATTTGGGGAGTGAGATGTTGTGTGACAAAATACATAATGCATGGCACCTACAATATGTGTTCCAAGAATTTTGATATTTAGATTCTCATAATTCTGCAGAGCATGCTGCCAGATTCACAATAATGCTATGAATCTTTGTTCATTTAAAAAACAAGTATTTCCCCTCCCAAATACAAGGTTTTTTGGGAGGCTTTAAAAAAAGTTAGAATCTAAAATTCTAGCATAGGAAACCCAAACTTTAGCTACTGAGCCCCATCTCAGCTTATACAACTTGGTAAATTTTGCAAAACCTTATCACAGAGCAGCATGTATGAGAATGAAGCTACCAGAGCTGTCTTGTCATTTAGCAGGAGCCAATCAGGCTGCTAGTCTGGTCTCTCTCCAAATGGAGTTAATTATTTTCTCCCTGGTACCAGCTCACATCATTCTATTAATAAAACAGCAACTTCCAAACAGGATTTGATTGGTTAGTTTGTTTTGCCCTCCTTTTCAGAGGTTCTAAGCTGATGCTAGTTGGAGCTATGGTTTGCAGTCCACTCTTGTAAAAATGAAACCTTAGTTTTCAAATTGTGCTGTTAAAAATGAGACATCCAGTCTGGGATTGTTCAGTGTTAGAATACAGAGTGCTCACATTTCATTCACTGATGGATACTTATTAGATTGAGAAAATTGTGGCATTTCATCTTGTTAAGATAAGTAAAGCCAGAGGAAGCACTGAGTCAGTGGTGGGGAGACATCAGAAAAGAACATAAGAACATAAGAAGAGCCTGCTGGATCAGGCCAGTGGCCCATCTAGTCCAGCATCCTGTTCTCACAGTGGCCAACCAGGTGCCTGGGGGAAACCCGCAAGCAGGACCCGAGTGCAAGAACACTCTCCCCTCCTGAGGCTTCCGGCAACTGGTTTTCAGAAGCATGCTGCCTCTGACTACGGTGGCAGAGCACAGCCATCAAGACTAGTAGCCATTGATAGCCCTGTCCTCCATGAATTTGTCTAATCTTCTTTTAAAGCCGTCCAAGCTGGTGGCCATTACTGCATCTTGTGGGAGCAAATTCCATAGTTTAACTATGCGCTGAGTAAAGAAGTACTTCCTTTTGTCTGTCCTGAATCTTCCAACATTCAGCTTCTTTGAATGTCCACGAGTTCTAGTATTATGAGAGAGGGAGAAGAACTTTTCTCTATCCACTTTCTCAATGCCATGCATAATTTTATACACTTCTATCATGTCTCCTCTGACCCGCCTTTTCTCTAAACTAAAAAGCCCCAAATGCTGCAACCTTTCCTCGTAAGGGAGTCGCTCCATCCCCTTGATCATTCTGGTTGCCCTCTTCTGAACCTTTTCCAACTCTATAATATCCTTTTTGAGATGAGGCGACCAGAACTGTACACAGTATTCCAAATGCGGCCGCACCATAGATTTATAATATCAGGGTTACTGTAATTTAGTTATTTCTGTAGCTGGCTTTAAATAAAGGCATGATACAGGAAGTTGCTATCAGTCTCCCAGTGGAACTTTGAAAATAAAGAACAGTTACTACTAATGAACAGGGCAGGCTTTTCTACACAATTCTTATTTAGGCCTTCTGCAAAGCCACTGCAAAGCCCTCAATTTCCTGTCATAACTGACAGAGCAACAGACATGGTCAAGCTGAGACCATTTGACTTTAAATGAAGTGCTCCAATCCACACATTTCCTTGTAGCAGGGTCTAGGCAAGAGTGTCCACAGAAATATTTTTTTTTGGGGGGGAGGTATATAAATGGTTGCTATAGGTTATTGGCAACCCACTCCACCCACAGTTACATTTAGAATTCCCCTGTGGACAGCCTTGGGGTTAGAGTAGCCACATTAGCAAGATCACTCATGGTAAAAACACCTTGCTTGCCTGCAGTTCCCCAAGAACTGCACTCAGTTACCTACAGATTTCCAAGATACATAATTAGCTTCAGCTAGAGCAGTGGTTCTCAAACCTTTCTGGTTTGTTTCGCACTGTAAAACATATAAAACTTTCTGGCACACTTCATTTACAAAATTAAAAATATATTAATATATTTTAAACTATGCATAAAAATAAACTACAGAAAACTATCCTATACAAATGGGTTTCTTCTCATATTTAAAATATACTTTCATGTTTTGAGGCACACCTAGCCACCTCTTAGGGCGCACCAGTGTGCCTGGGCACACCGTTTGAGAATCACTGAGCTAGAGGCTTGATTCACATGTCACATTAAAATCATAGTTAATATAAACTATAGTTTAATTTGAACTTGCTAGTGCACACTGCTGAAATCACAGATGCTTTAGTACTAGGCTGCTCCTACTGGGAAACAAGCCATAGTCTGGCTTGTTGTGTTGTCTAAAGTCAGGCTCATGGCTTGCCAAGAACAAACCTTGAAAGGGCTATTGCCGGCCTGAGAGAACTGTTGGGACAACCCCACCTTCCCAGGGGTTACTTAACACCTCTGTGTTGTGAAGGAAGTTCAGATCAGGGAGTTAGTGCCATTATTTATTTTTATTTTATTTATTTATTATTTATATTTATTGCCTGTCCTTCACCAGCAGGTCCAAGGGTGGGTTACAAAATCTAAAATGCAATATTAAAAAGAATTAAAACACATTTCAATCATAAGAATAGGAAGGGTTCTGAAAACATTCATCTCAGGAGCTGAAGGCTAGTGTAAAGAGTTATGTCTTTAGCATTCGCCAAAACTGGATAGCAAAGGTGCCAGATGCACCTCTGTAGGGAAGGAATTCTGCAACTTAGGGGCTGCCACAAAGAAAGCTGAGAAGTTGGCCTAAAAACATTTGTACTATTTGTTTATGTTAATATTATATGTGGTAAACAGTCTTGGGGGCCTTGGCAGAAAGGCAGCATATAAATGCAGTAAATAATTAATTAATAAACTTGTCATTGGACATGGAACTGTTCTGGATCAATCTGCATGAACGTGAAGCAACTACTCAGCACCAAAGGAATAGCAACTCAGTGTTTATCAAGGAATAAGTGTTCTCATACATTGTCATCAGCTGAAAATGGCTCCATGCTTGATGTGAGATCTTACTATTCCATAAATCTCTTTACCAATACAGAATCGAGACAAAGCTATCGACTGTAACCTCCTGGGAACCATCTTTATACACATTTTTGCTTTTCAGGCAACTAGAAACTTTTTTAAAAGTTTACTATTATGCTAGGCATTAGAGCTGCAAATTCTAAGCCACTTTGCCAAGAGTGAGAACATCATCTAATACAACATCTAACAGTAAAATTGTCTTCAGTTCAGAAAATGTTGGCTGAATATATCTAGCACTTTAAATTGATAACAATGCTCCCATTTACTCATGCATTCTGTTCCATTTTAATTCACCCATCTTTACTTGACTGGTTATTTTCATTACCTTATTTTTCCTATCATTTGTGTTTCATGCTGTGGTGAAATTGTGCATATGCTGTACTTCCTTGCAAGACTCAGAGTCAGTGTGATGTGTAGTGGATAATAAGATACTGGATTTGGCCAAGGAAGACTTATCTGTAAATACTTACTCACACATGAAACATACTAGATAAGCTTTGCATAGTCACACCCCCCCCCAACTTTGCAAGGTTATTGTGTGGATGATAACAGGGAGGGGGGATCTCACGCGTGCTAACCTGTGCTCATTGGAGAGAGGACAAGATATAAATCTAATATGAGGAACAGGACAGCTGTTTCATTCCACTCCTGCCAGCTTTTCTCTCCAGGAGGGCAGGAGTTTTCACACCCTAGTGCAGAAGGGTTTGCAGAAGTAGTTTGCATATGGTACTGGTCAATATTTACCACTGTCAAGTGCAAATGCTACTGTGGCAGGGTATTCACAGTGATGACTGTGATGTTACATTCATGTAAAACACTAGCATAGCACAAGCACAGCTGGGCTATGGAACAGAACAATGACAAAGTGGTTGGAGCAGATATGAGAACTGCAGCAATTTCAGAATCCAACTCAGCGGTCTAGTTCAAATGTCATAGTAAACCACAGCTAGCAGTTTACTATGAACAGAGATATTGCTTCTCCTTCTTTTCTCCTCCAGCACAAACAAGAGCAAAACTCACAATACCTGGCTTAGTGTTATGTCTGAACTGGGTACATAATTAGAGACTGTGGTCTGTTTTGCTCAAATGGTGACTGTTAAACCAAGTAGAATCCTTGAGTTCATATCATGATTTGTCTGGAGTGAACAACTACGCTCTCTGGTTCGGATGTAACACTAAGTCAGCGATTGTCATTTGTTGGTCTGGCTTGTGGTAGGGGCGGAGTGAAGAGAGAACCTTCTGTGTGTTCACAGTAAACCACTATTGTGGATAACTGTGATGTGTGAATAGTTTCCTTTTTTTGCTCTGCCTCGCTATTTTCTCCCTTTCATCAACTCCCAACCCCTTTGTTTTGAAAGACTTTCACTTCAACTTTATTTATCCTTCTTCAGAATCACTTAACCCCATCTCTTCAGATGTCTACTAGTTTCAAGTGACTATTTATGGCCTTTCAAGAACTGACCACATGGCAGCACTAATCATACGGCAAGTGGGTCGTCTGTAGGCTCAGTCCATTTATCACCACCAATGGTTGTATGAACATGGTAATAGTTACATCACAATGGGCAGATGACCAGCTCATCACACACCGAGCATTATCACATAGTGAGTTTTTAAGTGGCTACTATCACACCATAAATAGTTGTCTGAAACCTCTTCCAAGTTTTTAAACATACCTCTCATCCATACCAACTACATGTTGTTTTTATTTGCTGCACCGTTTCAATCCCTGCTTGCTTTATTCTAGGTTGGCCAACTATCCTATTTTACAGAGGACAGTCTTCTATTTGAAGGGCTGTCTAGTCAAATCAGACTGAAAAATAACCCTAGAAAGAGAGAGGATGGGCCTTGAAGTTACTCATCAACAGTTAGCACCTGGACAACAAACCAAGTAGGCACACAAGTCACCTAGTCACAGTCTTCCCTCTATGGTGAGATGCATTGCATTTCTATTTAAATTATTGTAATCGTTTCTAAATTTTCATCTATACATATAAATTAGCCTATGCACATTTTATGCAAATCTGTGTCCTATTTTGTCCTTTGTCCTGCATTTCTTCTTTTTTCTCCTACATTTACACCCCACCTTTCTCTCATCATAGAACCCAAGGTGGCATGCGTGTGGTTCCCAGACGGTCTTCCATCCAGTCACTGACCAGATCCAGATCTGCTTAGCTTCAGCAAGGTTGTGGCCTCTTGTCTCTTCAGACCATTGCCTTTC
This sequence comes from Rhineura floridana, assembly GCF_030035675.1. Taxonomy (NCBI): domain Eukaryota; kingdom Metazoa; phylum Chordata; class Lepidosauria; order Squamata; family Rhineuridae; genus Rhineura; species Rhineura floridana. The sequence continues at coordinate 77,779,157 of NC_084485.1, read as the reverse complement.
TTTCTTTCTATATTTCTTTCTTTCTGATGTATAAGTGGCCTCCCTACTTTATTCCCAGATGTTGCTCTTCTGCAGTTTCCCTCGCCAACCCTTAGGAACTCACATTTTGTCCTCTCTGGCTTGGCTGCTCATTCCAACAGGTGAAAGTGATAGCCTCCATCTTAGTCTCATGCACCATCAAGGCACCGCTGTCTCCTTGTGGAGGTCCAGGGACTCTCACTGCTCTCCCAACTCCAGGACGATACTCCATCTTCACAGCTGGGCAAGGACACATCACATCCAAGCTACCTTTTCAGAGTGTCATCTCTAGAAGCCGGGCCTGTTCCCAGATGCAGATTTAGGCCTAATGTCCACATGAAACCTGGTTAAGGCCCCAAATCCACACTACCATCTACCACAGACTGAACCTGGAACAGGCCTTACTTAGTGGGAGGAGTTTCCTTTGGGGTAGTCTTCTTGCCATATAGGAGGAGTTTCCTTTGGGGGTAGACTTCTTGCCAAATATGATGTAGTGCTACTACCATAATTACTCCAGCTTCAGAGGAGGCTCAATTAACAGTGGTCAAGCTATCCCAATCCAGAAATGGCTACAGCTATCTTAGCCAGAGCTGGTGAAAGGCACTCCTAGCCAAGGAGATCACCTGGGCCTCTAGCAACAAAGATGGATCCAGGTCCAGAGCACCCTCAGACTACAGACCTGCTTTTTCAGAAGGAGTACAACCCCATCCAAAGCAGGCCATTGACTAATTATCCAAACTCAGGAACCTCCAAACCACAGCACTTCCGTCTTACTAGGATTCAGATTCAGTTTATTGGCTCTCATCCAACCCACCACTGAGTCCAGCCACTGGTCCAGAGCTTGCATGTCCTCTCCTGATTCAGAAGTTACAGAGAAATAGAGCTGGGTATCATTAGCGTACTGCTGACACCTCTTCCCAGATCTCCTGATGATGGCTCCCATGGGCTTCATATAGATGTTAAACAGCATGGGGGACAGGATGGTACCCTGCAGCACCCCACAGCACAAGTGCCAGGGGGTGAAAGACAATAATCCAATGCTAGTCTCTGATGATGGATGGGGCTTTTAGCAGGGCCCATCCAGACTAGAGTTTTATTGTGGGTGTATTCTGCAACATGGCATTGACACCATAAAAATGCATTAGTGATGTATTTATTCTGCTTGAGTTTGTTCTGTGATGCTTACTCAGTGCTACCACACTATTGCTGTCCAGAGGAGCTATAGCACAACAAATGCGAGGCAAAAATAAATCAGAACATTTGCGGTATACAAAGTTATGGGATTTCAGCAGGAAATTGCAGAATATGCACTGACTGGAAATGAGCAATGTGAGATTTCCAAAACTTTTGCAGACACAAACAATATTGAAAGCAAGATTGTGTATGATTCTCCCAATAGCATCATGAGCACAAATAATCATGAATGTGCAATGGAGGGGCTCTCAGTCATTATGGACCCACCAGTGAGCATGGGGCCGAGACTAATTTTTTGGTTTGTGTATGTGAGGTACAGAGAAAAACTCTTTGAGGAGCTGGATTGTAGTTATCAAGGGAGAAACAGGTCTGAGTATTAGAGCTGAATGGAAGAAGGATCCTTAGAGAGACTCCTAATACATGTTGCTTGCTTCTGGTAGAACTGATGCTGCTTTATAGTCTATATTTTATTATTTTACTTCTTTGTAAGCCACTTTGGGTCCATTCTTGATGGAGAAAAGTGATATATAAGCTGTTAACATTAAAATAAAATAGTGTGTTGGGCTGCTGGGCTGTTCCTTCATTTGCTGTTTGTATTTATAGACAGGGGTGTAGTTGTACAGGCTCTCAGGGGGTCTTAGACCCTTTATTTTTTGGGGAGCAAGGTCCCAGCAGGGTCCCTATGTCTCCAGCATCCTACAAGTCAATCAGCATGAAAGGGGAATGTGTTAGCCACTGAGAAGAGTCTTCTAACATACTTCCTTGTCCTTTCCTGTGGATTGGAGCCAATCAGAGTAAAAGGAGGCGAGTCAAACACTGAGAAGACTCTTCTCAGTAGCTAACATTCTCCTATTTCATGCTTATTGGTTCCTAGGCATTATCAAGGATCTCATTCTCAACCCCACAGCACGAAGGGACCCTGCATTTCTGAATTTGCCACTACACTACTGTTTATAGACAACTGGATGCAATGCCAGTGTCAGGTTTTGTGGAACCCTTGGGCAAAATGCTCTCATTGAAACCTTCCTCATCCTTGCCGTGGTCATCACTGCCCTCTCCCTCTGGAATCCAGTCTGCACTATTGTCCAGAAGGAGAGGACCCGACTGCTATTCCTTTCTTTTACCCTATCACTGCTTACATGCTTGGACAGGGCAGGTGAAGTGGCAGAGCCATCAAGGAGGAACATGAGCAGGGTCAGAGAGCTGATAGCAGGTCTCCTGCTGATGTGTGGGCCTCAGCAAGTGTCCAATGATACCAGTCCCTGGTGTTCTCTCATCCAAAAGTGAGTAAAACCTGTTAAATGCTGCCCCTGCAATTTCTTACTGCTCAGGAAAGTGGTGTGTGTATATGTGTAATAATATAAACAAAATACAGTTTCATTGTAGAACAGAATAGACAGGATATAATAGTGAAACTGTTCAAACACTTCTTACAAAGTGGGCAGTTTGTGATTGAGACAGCAGCGATCACATTCCTGACACAATCACTCTCTTAGGACAGCTGTGAACCACAAGCCCTTTAAGCTCAACAACTTGAATCTGTCTGTTTAAATGATATGCTAAAGTTCACAGGATCTAGACAGTCAGTGCTATTGCATTAAGTAAATTGGAATTTTGCACTGTTGGTATAGATTCTCAAATATAATACATAACAAAAGGTCAGAAAAAGTGAATCCACAGATGTCAGTGAGAGTATATTTGACCTGAGTAAATATTCTAGAGTACAATATGTTAAGGAATCCTCATGAAAAATAAATGTTTGAGGCTAGGTTGTGTAAAAAGGGATTTATTTTTAAAAGTACATTCAAGAAGTGAAATAGGTTTGCAGAAGAGTCCTGTATTACCTTTATTTATTGTGGAACAAGGTTGTTTTTTGGGGGGGGCTGCTGTGTTTTTTAAAGGACAGGATAACTGTAGCATCAATTGGAGTTGTACCATCTATATTTTTCAAGTTGCTCAGTTTCTTCTTGATTATGTTCCTCCCTTCCCTAAAATCCTGAGGTACAATTAAAATTGCTTGTTTTATTGAACAACAACAACCCAAGAAGGAAATGAAAGCTGCTGTTTTGTTTAGCAAGGGAAAGCAGGTGTCTGCTAGCATGTTTAGCAGAATGATAGACCAGAGTCCTAGATTCTGTTCCATTTTGGGCTCCTGTTTACTTATTTGTAACACAAGGAAACAAACAGCAACTTTGAAAGATAATGGTGTGATTTATAGTGCAATCTTATTATATATCTATTCAGAAGCTGTAAGCTCAATGGGACTTAGTTTCAGGTAAGTTTATAAAGGATCACAGCCTTAAACTCATATCCTTCTGTGCTCAAAGATTCCATGTACAGAGAGAGTATGTCTATGTATAGCTATTTCTAGGTCAGTTGCTGCACTGCCTCAGAACTGGGTAGTGTGCTTAGATTCTGATTAATTTCCAGGAAGTGTGACAATCCTACCCTGACTTTATCCCAGGAAACTTAGTACAAGACAAAGTCAGTTACATATATTTATCACTCCCATATGTTTCCTAGGACTTCACTTCTTTCTGCAAATGGTGCTGGTGTTTTTGGCATCTTCTTCATACAGTAAATTAAATGTTTGGCAGACGCACTGGACAGCATAGGGTTTTATTATAGGCTTGTATGTAATGCAACCTGAAACCCACATGTGAGCCTCCTTCTCTTGAATCGCTATTTAAGCTTTGGACTTGACACCTCCAGCATATTTCCTTATGTGATAGAACAGAGTCCTCCAGCTCTGCTCCACTTATGGCTGGCTCAGCATTCCCCCTATATTTAGGGAACTTGGGCCATTAAATTAATGCTTGGCATTAAAAATAGGATATCTTAACATTTTTAACTGGTGGCTAGTCATTTTGAAATGTCCTTTGCAAAAATGATAAAATTTTACTGAAGTAAATGCTATCACATGCCTTGTTCTGGAAGGTATGCCTAGCTTACTAGAGGCTTCTGTACTATAAGCAAGATCTGGATTATTGTAACTATGAAACTGAAGATGATGGCTGGGTTTCAAGAGAGGGTAATCAGTGGAAAGGGATGCACCAGAAAAGGTTTTGTTCTCTTGCTGTGTAACTTCAGAGAGACAAAGGAAGGAGTCTTTGACTGTACTCACTCATGACTGGGAGTCTCATTGAACTACTAAGTAGCCATGCATAGCACAGCCTACAAAGCAGTAATTTTCAAATAGTAGCTTGAGATCCCATAATGGATCAATGGTAGATTGCCCACAGGGCAGGTTGCCAACAGCAGAACACGGTGACACAAGAAACTAAGGGAGCAGTTAATGTTATAAGACTGAATAGATGTGTTCCAAACAGAGACAAAAAGCCATTTGTGAGTTTCTATTACGTCAGTATGTTTCTACACTTCCACATGGTGAAGTGTGTACCTTTAAGATCAGTATAGTCCTCAGCATGAGGGATTCCCAGAGACATAATTGGCAAGACGCTGGACGAAATGGACCTCTGGTCTGGTGTAGCAGGGCTCTTTTTCTGTTCTTAACATGTAAGTCTCACTGTGTTCTGCAGAGCTTACTTTTGCATGTGTGTGTACATAGGACAGCAGCTGGAATGTATATTTATATAGATTATTTCTGATTTAAAACACTTGGGTTTGCTTTGGTTAAAAGAAAGGGGGTGGTGCACAAGGCATAGCACTAACAGAATAGGGACGGGGAAACATATCAGGCACCATGGTAAAACTTGGACCACTGGCATGTTTCCTAATCAATGCACCATCACAGCAACTGGTCATAAAAAGGAAGTGCATGTACTTTACTCCTGCAAGAAGTTGTATCTGGAGATCAAGAAACAGATTTGTTGAGTCAGATGACTTGAGTCAGATGACTTCCATATATAATTCTCTGGAACTCTCTTTTTTGAGCAAGCTGTTTTGAGTATTTAATCTAGAGTCACTTTGCCATTTGGGCTCCATAGTGGTGTCTCACGGCATCCCTGTTCTACGCTATCCAAATTACTGAACTGTTATCGAGGCAAAGAAGCCACTTCTTTAGCAGGGGCAGATTTAACCATGGCTGCCACTACATGCCTTAATACCAGCCTCCCCACAACCCACCACCTTTCAATTTAAATTAGCAGCACAGGTGTCAAGGTATGTGGAATTTACAATTTGCCATTACCAGTGAAGACAGCAACTTGAATTACAGGAATGTTTATAGGTGGTGTTGGGAGAGCCGTTTTGGCATGTGTGGAGATTTTGTATGGCAAACGGTAGCACTTGAGAAAGGACTTCCATGGTTTATGGTGAGTTAGGCGCAGCCAGAGCATGTTCAGGCCAGGCCAAAGAATGGAGGCTAGGGATGGATGGATCTGTCAGTTTCAGTTCTCCACTTTTCTGCAACAATTTGTGATTTTAAAAAAATCCTCATGAATTCTCCAGCATTTTACTGAGAATTTCTTCTAATAAACACATTTCTGTATGCAGTTTTGACTAGTGTACACTTTTTTGCAAGTAATTTCTCTTAGTGTAATGCCTTTTGAATGTTATTTTCATGAATAGATTCATTTTCATGCACTTCCCCTAATATATGAATTTTTGTAAATATTGGTTGGTTGGTGACCTGATTTGCAAATGTCAGTAAGTGTGAATTTTGAAGGATGGCCGTGTTTCGGTTCTCATATTGTTTTGGAAAGTGCAAATTTGATAAATTCAGCTTTAAATCAAACTGAATTGAATTTCTTGTCCATCCCTAATGGAGGCTAATGATGAGTGAGTGCAGTTAAGAACAAAAGAACATAAGAAGAGCCTGCTGGATCAGGCCAGTGGCCCATCTAGTCCAGCATCCTGTTCTCACAGTGGCCAACCAGGTGCCTGGGGGAAGCCCGCAAGCAGGACCCGAGTGCAAGAACACTCTCCCCTCCTGAGGCTTCCGGCAACTGGTTTTCAGAAGCAGAGATTGGAAAAGTTACTTTTTTGAACTACAACTCCCATCAGCCCCAGCCAGCATGGCCACTGGATTGGGCTGATGGGAGTTGTAGTTCAAAAAAGTAATTTTTCCAAGCTCTGATGACTAGGGTGGCAGAGCACAGCCATCACGGCTAGTAGCCATTGATAGCCCTGTCCTCCATGAATTTGTCTAATCTTCTTTTAAAGCCATTCAAAGTGGTGGCCATTACTGCATCTTGTGGGAGCAAATTCCATAGTTTAACTATGTGCTGGGTAAAGAAGTACTTCCTTTTGTCTGTCCTGAATCTTCCAACATTCAGCTTCTTTGAATGTCCACGAGTTCTAGTATTATGAGAGAGGGAGAAGAACTTTTCTCTATCCGCTTTCTCAATGCCATGCATAATTTTATACACTTCTATCATGTCTCCTCTGACCCGCCTTTTCTCTAAACTAAAAAGCCCCAAATGCTGCAACCTTTCCTCGTAAGGGAGTCGCTCCATCCCCTTGATCATTCTGGTTGCCCTCTTCTGAACCTTTTCCAATTCTATAATATCCTTTTTGAGATGAGGCAACCAGAACTGTACACAGTATTCCAAATGCGGCCGCACCATAGATTTATACAACAGCATTATGATATCGGCTGTTTTATTTTCAATACCTTTCCTAATTATCCCTAGCATGGAATTTGCCTTTTTCACAGCTGCCGCACACTGGGTCGACATTTTCATCGTGCTGTCCACTACAACCCCGAGGTCTCTCTCCTGGTCGGTCACCGCCAGTTCAGACCCCATGAGCGTATATATGAAATTAAGATTTTTTGCTCCAATATGCATAATTTTACACTTGTTTATATTGAATTGCATTTGCCATTTTTCCGCCCATTCACTCAGTTTGGAGAGGTCTTTTTGGAGCTCTTCGCAATCCCTTTTTGTTTTAACAACCCTGAACAATTTAGTATTGTCAGGAAACTTGGCCACTTCACGCTCAGTCCTAATTCTAGGTCACTAATGAACAAGTTGAAAAGTACAGGTCCCAATACCGATCCTTGAGGTAAGTAAGTAAAATTTATTAACGAGCCATTGATCCATACACGATATCATACATTAACCATATTAATTTACAGATCCAAGAATATTTGTTTAAAAGGTCACTCCAATGTTAAAAAAAAAAAAAAATTGTTACGAGCTCTGAACAAATGTACTTCTTACTGAGATTGCTGCTACTGCAAATTTTGCTACTTCCACAGTAATTTCTTCCTTATAATCTGATAATAGGTAATTTACCTGTAGGTGTTCTGAGTTTGATTTTCGATAATTTAAAAGAGGTACTATTAAAAGCGATCGCAGATGTTCATAAATAGGGCAGTGTAGCAGAACATGGATATTAGTTTCGACTTCCCCTTTTCCACATGGGCATAGGCGTTCTCCATACGGAATCTTATTGTAACGTCCCTCTAATACCTTTGATGGAAGAACATTCATTCTTAGCCAAATAAATGCTTTTCTATATTTTGGTATGTTTAAATTATTTAAATAGGGCATGGGGATAAAATACTTAGCATTGTGTCTGTATTTCCTTGCTTGTTCTAAATGGATTTGGTAATCAACATCTCTAATCCGTTGTTTAATATTTATCCTAGCAGTCTCACTACCCATCTGTGTTAAAGTTTGTTTTGAGAAGCCGAGATATTAGATTTTGTTAACGATAGCAGAGTTCCAAGTAGAGTTGAAATTATCTGTTAGTATATGAGGAGCTAGTCCTTGAGGTTCCAGGGTTAATTTTATCCAATAATTGATCTTCAATGACCAAATTATTGATTCTATGGACTGAACCCCCATTTCTAATCTTATTACACTGTTCGGGACACATGAAGGTATTGCCAGAATAGATCGTATGAAGGAAGTCTGCACTACTTCTAACTCTGGGAATTTATCTCTTGTTGTTGCTTGCATGCCGTAAATAAGCTGAGGGATTATTTTAGCTTGGAATACTTTAATGGCAGGAATAATCAATTGGCTCCATTAGTATAATAAAACTTTAACAATGCTTTAGATGTTTTCTTTGCATTTATTGTAACTGATTTTATGTGATAGCTATGGCTACCTGATGATTGGAAAGTGAATCCCAAATATTTGAATTAATTCACTTGGTCAATTGATCTCCCATTTAGTATCCATTGGTATTTTGTTCTTTTATTGCTAAACAGCATTACCTTAGTTTTTTGGTAGTTTATGTCCAGACGTTCTGACTGGCAATACTGGGCTATACCTCTTAATAATTTCTTTAGCCCTATTGGAGTCTTTGATAATAAGGTCAAATCATCGGCATATAAAAGGGCATTTCTTGGGGCATTATGCTGCTTTCAAGTCAATGTATGCCACACAGAAAAGACCCCCTTTTCTATGCACGTATTTATCAATGATATGCTGTAACACTAATATGTGATCCAAAACAGATCTTTTTGGTCTAAATCCTGCTTGTTCTTGACTCAGTATATCTATTTGTTCTACCCAAGTAATCAATTTGTTAAATAGGTGGGCAGCATATAGCTTACTAATAACATTTAACAGGCTAATTGGTCTATAATTTTCTGGGTCTCCCGGCGAACCTTTCTTAAAGATGGGCACTACTGTCGCCATTCCCCAATCATCTGGTACTATCATCGTTGAATCAATATAGGATAATAATGATGCTAATACAGGGGCCCACCATTCAGCATTATTTTTATAAACTTCGGAGGGAACATTATCTGGGCCAGGTGCTTTATTAGGTTTTAGATTCTTGATCAGTTCAAATATTTCCTCCTGTGATACTGGTGTCCATTTTGGAAGTACATTCAGTAGTGAGTATTCATATATCCCCTCTTCTTCTGGGCTATGGTATAATTTTGTAAAATGCTTCTCCCATACTTTTGATGGAATGTTACAATTAAAGTGGGAGTGTGATTTCGGCCAATAAGATCCTTGAGGGACTCCACTTTCTACAGCCCTCCATTGGGAGAACTGTCCGTTTATTCCTACTCTCTGCTTTCTGCTTCTTAACCAATTCCTTATCCACAAGAGGACCTCTCCTCTTATTCCATGACTGCTAAGCTTCCTCAGAAGTCTTTGGTGAGGTACCTTGTCAAACGCTTTTTGAAAGTCTAAGTACACTATGCTCACTGGATCACCTCTATCTATATGCTTGTTGACACTCTCAAAGAATTCTAATAGGTTACTGAGACAGGACTTTCCCTTGCAGAAGCCATGCTGGCTCTGCTTCAGCAAGGCTTGTTCTTCTATGTGCTTAGTTAATCTAGCTTTAATAATACTTTCTACCAGTTTTCCAGGGACAGAAGTTAAGCAAACTGGCCTGTAATTTCCGGGATCCCCTCTGGATCCCTTTTTGAATATTGGCATTACATTTGCCACTTTCCAGTCCTCAGGCACGGAGGAGGACCTGAGGGACAAGTTACATATTTTAGTTAGCAGATCAGCAATTTCACCTTTGAGTTCTTTGAGAACTCTCGGGTGGATGCCATCCAGACCTGGTGATTTGTCAGTTTTTATATTGTCCATTAAGCCTAGAACTTCCTCTCTCGTTACCACTATTTGTCTCAGTTCCTCAGAATCCCTTCCTGCAAATGTTAGTTCAGGTTCAGGGATCTGTCCTATATCTTCCAGTGTGAAGACAGATGCAAAGAATTCATTTAGCTTCTCTGCATTCTCCTTATCGTTCTTTAGTACACCTTTGACTCCCTTATCATCCAAGGGTCCAATCGCCTCCCTAGATGGTCTCCTGCTTTTAATGTATTTATAGAATTTTTTGTTGTTGGTTTTTATGTTCTTAGCAATGTGCTCCTCAAATTCTTTTTTAGCATCCCTTATTGTCTTCTTGCATTTCTTTTGCCAGAGTTTGTGTTCTTTTTCATTTTCTTCATTCGGACAAGACTTCCATTTTCTGAAGGAAGACTTTTTGCCTCTAAGAGCTTCCTTGCCTTTGCTCATTAACCATGCTGGCATCTTCTTGGCCCTGGCGGTACCTTTTCTGATCTGCGGTATGCACTCCAGTTGCGCTTCTAATATAGTGCTTTTAAACAACTTCCAAGCATTTTTGAATGATGTGACCCTCTAGACTTTGTTTTTCAGCTTTCGTTTTACCAATCCCCTCATTTTTGTGAAGTTTCCTCTTTTGAAGTCAAATGTGACCGTGTTGGATTTTCTTGGCAATTGGCCAGTTACATGTATGTTCAATTTAATAGCACTATGGTCACTGCTCCCAATCGGTTCAACAACACTTACATCTTGCACCAGGTCCCGGTCCCCACTGAGGATTAAATCCAGGGTTGCTGTCCCTCTGGTCGGTTCCATGACCAACTAGTCTAGGGAATAGTCATTTAGAATATCTAGAAATTTTGCTTCTTTGTCATGACTGGAACACATATGCAGCCAGTCTATGTCTGGGTAGTTGAAGTCACCCATTACTACCACATTTCCTAGTTTGGATACTTCCTCAATTTCATATCTCATCTCCAGGTCTCCCTGAGCATTTTGATCAGGGGGACGATAGATCGTTCCCAGTATTAAATGCCTCCTGGGGCATGGTATCACCACCCACAACGATTCTGTGGAGGAGTCCGCCTCTTTGGGGGTTTCGAGCTTGCTGGATTCAATGCCTTCTTTCACGTATAGAGCGACTCCACCACCAATACGTCCTTCCCTGTCCTTCTGATATAGTTTATATCCAGGGATAACCGTATCCCACTGGTTTTCTCCATTCCACCAGGTCTCCGTTATGCTCACTATATCAATGCTCTTCTCTAAGACCAAGCACTCCAGTTCTCCCATCTTGGTTCGCAGGCTCCTAGCATTAGCGTACAGGCACTTGTAAGCAGTGTCTCTCTTCAAGTGTCTTTGGCACTTGTGGTTTGGCCTGTGGTAATTTTGCCCTTCTGAATGTATATCCTGTGCCCCTGCTCTCACAATGCCTACTTCTAGGCCTACCCCTTTTAAAATTTCATCATTTCTTTGGTTTTTATCCCAGGGTGGAGGTTTATTCTGAACCGGACCTTTCTCAGCTCCTGTCGGGTTTCCCCCCTCAGTCAGTTTAAAAGCTGCTCTGCCACCTTTTTAATTTTAAGTGCCAGCAGTCTGGTTCCATTCTGGTTCAAGTGCAGCTAGCAGCCAACAGCATATGGAAGGATGGCACATAGGGATAAGATGGTCAGGGGCATTTTAAAGTCAGTCCTTTGTTCTACTACTGGTCTTCTCTACCACACCCATCAAATCTGGAGATTTTTCAATGAACTATGGGGCTGGCCCTTGAATTGGACACTCATGCTCTAGACTAGAGAGTACACCTTCTTTGATTCCCAAGTATTCTCCCTTTCTGATGCCCACCCTTTACTCTGGTATTTTTGCCTTGCCTTTCAGCCTGTTCATCCTGCTATCTGTCGACCAAACCACCAACTACTGCTTGCCCCTTTATTATGACTGCTTCCTGACATGCTTCATACACAGAGCTGTGGATCCTTCAGCTGCACACAGTCCCAGAATCACAATGAATCCGAGTATGCTATTATAGCTGGGCAGATGTGCATGGGGGGGCATCCAGGGTTGGTAGACTATCTCAGTGTGACACAACATCTGAATAAGTAGAATACATGGATATAGTCCCAGTTTCACTCGTAGGCATCTTAAGCTAAAAGACATTAGAAAGCAGGGTTGGGATTGGGAAACACCTCCGGCTGGAAATCGAGAGATTAGTTGTATTGCTATTTTATGGTATATTTGCATTTTTACTTATTTGTTAATCGTTCTGGGACTTTTTCTGTAAAAAGCGATCAATTAAATTCATCATCGCGCGCCTTTGCAAGACGAAATTGACAGTTCTAAGATGGATGAATTTATTGATTTCCCTCAACACAAGGTAGTTTGTGTTGACTGGATATATTGTGTATATTAATACTTTCCCGAAAAAGAGCGATCCGTGCCACACTAGAGTTGCGATAGGGCTAATCAATCCAATACTGCCCGCTTCGCCTTCCTTCACCGCTCTTATTGCGCCTCCCCATCTGCTCCGACTTCTTGTTCTTTGATTTTTCCCCATCTGGCGAATACAAGGAAGGGCGGGCCTTAGACCATGGCAACTATTACCCAATCAACGGTTGGTACGAGTATTCCCAGGACCAATTGCACGATGGCATTGTAAGATCCCGCTTCAGAGCAGTATTGGTCAGTAAGACGCAGCGTGAACTGCGTGGAGTCCGACGCATGCGAGGTGCATAGTGGGTTGTGAAACCGGGTGCTGTGCTGACAGGGCCGCAGCCATCCCCGACCTAGAGTGGGGACTCGAAGTCAGACCTGCAGATTCCGCCCCTCGTGTGCATTCTTTTTTTTCCCAGTGCTGCCACCAACAACATGTTTCTCACTCGCTCTGAGTACGACAGGTGAGTGTGGACAGGATAAAAGGGAGCGCGGCCTGTTCTTGGTCGGGGGCTGAGTCACTGCGGGCGGCCTGTTAGTCTGATTCAATCAGCAGATCCCTGCGGAAGGGGATAAAGGCGCCTTCTCTCTCCTCCTCCTCCTCACCTTCTTCTGGTGTAAGGATCCTTAGACGAAGGAGTGCAAGTGCCCTCTATCTTGCTTGAGAGACTGAATCGCTTTGGCGTGACTTCCTGCAGAAAGTCTTGAGAAATGTTAAATAACGTACCTGGTGTAAAGAGGTGATCACAGAAGGTGTTTATAGGCTTCTGCTGCAAATCTTTTGCATCATCATGGTCGCTTGGAGGCGAGTCCAGCTGAAATTGGTGAGGTTTGAGTAGAGGTAGTTAGGCTTCTCATCTTGTGCCGCTCAGCAGAAGCCAATCGAAGCACTAAGTCACAGGCTGAGTAAAACAGCACCCTTCTCCTTTTCTGGCAATCTGTGTTTCCTTTTTCCCCAGCCAGGTGGAAGACAATCTGGTTTATGAAAGCAAAATTGGAACAGTCTGTTTTCTGAGAGTAATATAGTGGCCACTTGAATAAGAGAATGAATGATTCTTTAAGCTCATTAAGCACAACTTTTAAATTATTTTTTCCTTACAATGTAGGCCAATCACAACAAGTCTGTAGTTCCTGTGTGTGTGTTTCCAGAGCTCCAGTTTGCCTTAAATATGCATGTGCATTGACTGGCAAAAAAACACATGAGTTATGAAAGGGCTTGTGTTTCTTTAGTTATTTGCTATTTATGTATTTACCAGTTAACCTGGTATTTTATTGCTGGCAAAGCTTTAAATTGTTCCAGGCCATCACAGACAGAGCTCAAGTATATTGTGAAAGGTAGTATTGTGTTATCTGAAGTACTGTATAGGCAAGGCCTCAGCAAGTTTCCTTAGTCATAGTGATGAGTCTTCAAGCTTTTGCTTTTGTTTTCAGTTACACTGAATTGAACAAATCTTCTGAATGATTCATCACACTCAATCAACTGAAGCTAAACAACGCTTCAGTACTGACTATACCAACCTAGAATTGTCTATGTATATAAAGCGATAAATAGTAAAATTAACTTTTGAAGAAAGTTTCAAATGAACTTGTAGCATCCTAGATAACATTAATAATAAAAATAACTACCAATTGAACATTGCCAAGTACTTAGGGAATGACGCTGTCAAGATCCTATTTGTAGGTACACTTTAAAAAGTTGCATCATACATTTAGTTTTAGCTAATGTTTTGCTGTATTTTAAGACTCTCAGTTGCTAAATGCTGGCCTAGGCCAGCTTCATAGTTGTTTCTGGAAAATAGGCTGGGCTTGACAAATCTGTAGGATGAAATTAGTTGGAAGGCACTTCAGCTACTCACTGTGTTTCTGAGGGATGTTAATGGACTCTAGTTTTAGTGCTGATGGGGTAGTTCTGTACCCAGAATATTTGTGTTTATAGAAATCATAACTGACTTTATAGGATTCACATTGCAGTTAAAACCCACACAGGTTGGTTTTTTTGGTAGATGCATAAACATGGTTGTAGCTTTTTTTCCACAACAAAATGATTATCTAGAATGTAAAGTATGAAGTGTTCCTCAAGCTGTATAGGATATCAACACTGCTGTGGTATCTTCTTAGAAAACCTTCCTGTGGAATTTGTATCAGATTCTTACTGAGGAATTAATAGGGATGTACTTCCTCCCCCCATCTGCCATTGTTTATTTTATTATGTGAGGTGACTAGCCACTTTCTTAATCAAAACTAATCAGCAGTGATGGGTTTGTAAACTGTGGTGCAAGCATCAACACATATAGTGCATTATTTTGTTAACAACAAAATAAAATTTCACTAGATGTAGATTTGTAATTGAGTAACAGATAGTGCTGAGTAACAGATATGCACCTATACACCTGCCCATTGATGGAAAGAAACATGCCTAGTTCTTGTCTCTTATTTACAGGGCTTGGCACCATTTAGTTCTTTTAAGTAAACTTCCTGACACTGCCAAGTTCTTGTTTTTTTTAAGGCTGTGATCCTAGGAACACCTAGCTCTGAGTTAGTACACTTAGGATTATGCTATGAATTTGACTTTTTTCTTTCAATTGTAGGGGTGTGAACACTTTTTCTCCAGAGGGAAGATTATTCCAGGTGGAATATGCCATTGAAGCTATAAAGGTACAATAAGCATTTGAGTCTATTCTGTAAATAAGAGTGGGTTCAGATTGAGGTGTACAATTTGAACAATATTATCCGAACCTTGTGCTACTTGTTTGGAGCACAGAAGTTGAAATAGCACAGACTATGAGCAGCCATGATTGTTCTTTTTTTTTTCTTGTTGTGCCTTACCTGGTATTCTTTAATAGCATTCAGCTGTATATGACAAGAATTTTTGTAAGAGTTAATGACATTAAGACTGTCATTTCATACATATCCAAGAAGGAAACAAATCTCATTTAACTCAGTGGAGCTTATTTCCAAGTGGATATGCATAGGGATAGCACTGTATGTCAAATAATCGAGTTAATGCCTGTGCACCTTTGATGTAACTATTTCTGTACACAATATATCTGAATTAAATGGGTACTTTTTTCTACCATGCTTTGCATGCAACTCTGTAAAAAAATTAATTAGTAATTAATGTCGCTTCTGTGAGCTGAAGAGCAGATAGAATCAAACTTGCTTTATCTGAGCTTGATATGGTAACTGTAGCTATTCTGGGTCCCTTAGTTCCTGCAGTGGTGGACTGGGAATTTTGTGCTCTGGGCCTTGGACTCAGTACATTATTTTTGTGAGGGTGTATTAAATCAGGACACTGCATTTGTACAGGTTAAGTATTCCACTTTTAATCTTAAATATACCCCCATGATTAAAGAGGATTGATTATGGTAGTGACAGCTTGAGCCTTTGAGAGTCCAGCAGGGCTCCCTGCAGCCAGATCAAGTGTTAGTCTTTGCAATCCACTTGCCTTCAAACACTGTTCTCAGTTCATTACTATAGAACAATATTGCCTGAGTGTTTTTTATTGTGCTATTTTGCAGTTAGGACAGAGAACTTAATTTGTCATATCAATAGGGAGCTTATCTCAGATAAGCCACTGTTTTCTATCTTACTTAAACATATTTGTATAAAATATTGCATTGTTTGATGTAATTATAATCTCTTGGAGTAAGCTTAATGACCAGTACACATTTACTTTTTTCGGTGAATGGTTAAATATAGTTGTGAGAACTGGGTGCCTGTCTTGGAGCCATTTCTGTGATGGTGAATGTACACCTTGGAACACTGCAACAGTTGGAATCTTGGCTCACCTGTTAAGTTGGTTGTATGAGTAGATGGCTCTTGTGGAAACTTTGGGTTGTATCCTACAAAGTCGTCATATTAGCACAAGGACTTCCACTTGCACAACAGAACCTCCCTGCACACACTGCAGAGCGTTGAGAGGGAACCCCCAGAACAGATTTGGAGGATGTGCAGGGGGAGGAGAGGGAGGGGAAGTGCTGTTGCACAAGTGGAAGTCCTTGCACTAATGCAACAACTTTGTTGGATACAACTCTTTGACATTTTTTATTACACTTGCCATGGTGGCTGTGCCAATGCTGTATGGCTAGTGAAATGAGGGATGAGCCTTCCTCATGGATTTAAAGCAGCAGAGGTGGGTGATTATTATCCTGACAGTGGTGTGGTGATTCCTGACTCCTCCCTAGTTTGCCTCGGAGCAGGAAACCTGCAAGCTTTCCATTTGCTTTTTGTGCAAGGCACCCCCCCCCCAAGTGCCAAAGTTACCACACTTCCTACCTGCCTTTCCCAAAGTGGGAAGCTTGCTTGTAAACACTCAGGCATTTCCACCCAGCACCATCGAAGCTCCACAAAGGTAAGGAGAAGGAACCACGTGGGTACAATTGTTTGGCTTGGTAAGCAAGGCCGGTTAAAAATTGTGTGTTCCTGCTATGTGTTAAGAGAGGAGGTTTGTTTCTCTCTCTATGCATGGGAGAATGCTAAGCATTATTTGAAGATTTAAAGAACTTTATGAAAGCATATGCACGATAATAAGTATTTGAACCATTGTTTCATATTTATAATGCTTGACTTCAGAAAATGCACTTTTGCCCATGAGTAAATATCTCTTTAAAAAAGGCACAATTTTTTAAAACAAAGCATTGATTTTTGTCCACCATGGGGAAAAAGATTGTCAAACAAAGGCTGAACTAGACCTAGTTTTCATATAGTGTGTTCAAACTCATATAATTTGTCCTCCAGCTAATAGCCATTTGGTTGGACTTAAGCTGTTAATGGAGTTAGCTTGTTTGTGGATACAGCAGTACAAGTTACTTCTCAGTTACTTTTTGAAATTGCAAGGTGTCATGTTCAAACTTCTTCTGAAGTGTAAAGTGTAAAATCATAAGTCAAGAAATAATTTGTGATCTGAAAAGGGATATTACTAAATAAGGGGCACTATCAGACTACTGTTAACAGAGATTTGCTTCTTACTTTCTTGTAACTGCTCTATTTAAAGTTTTTTGGAAGATGGTATAACAAGGCTGTTCATAACAACACATTAAAATACAATAAATACAGGAGCAACAAAGTCTCAATAAACTAAACACCATGCTATAAATGGCTACCAAAGACCTGGGAGAAATTTTTACGAAATGCTGAAAACAAAGAATAGTAGGCACTTGCCTTATCTCACAGAGGAGGTTGCATCATAGGCTGGACACCACAAAAGAAAAAGCCCTCCTCCTGTTGTCACTTGATGCACCTCCACAGGCTGAAGTTCTACCAGGAGTTCATCATTTGAAGATCTTACTGCCTGGAGAGGCCTATATTTGTAGATAAAGCAGGTATATAATTTCTTCTGATATATTGGTTCTGATTATCACAGTGATGTAGATTAAGCTATATAGACCAGATACACTAAATATCAAAGGTGGCTGTTGTTGGTTATGTTTTCATCTTTCATTTTTTTAAAAAAGCTTGGTTCCACAGCAATTGGAATTCAAACATCAGAAGGGGTTTGCCTGGCTGTGGAGAAGAGGATCACCTCTCCACTTATGGAACCCAGCAGTATTGAGAAAATTGTAGAAATAGATTCTCATATAGGTAAGACTAATGAAATCTTACAAATTTATACAGTAAAATGTATAGTGTAATTGCAGCATGTACACTAATAAAAGCTTTCCTCTGCAGGTCTTAATGAGAAATTATCCTGTAATGCACACTACAGGATTATGTGCAGACTTTATTTGGTGGGGAATTAATCTTTAATAGTGACCAGTAGTCACTGGTTTTCCAGGCTCTAGGCCAGCAGGACATAGTTTCAGAAGTAGGAAGCAGCAGCTGTAACTTGCTTCTGGTTGACCTCACTGGTGAAAGCTTGTCCCCAAAATTAGATCTTGGAGGGCAGGGAATTGTAATGTAAACGCTTGATCCACAGCCAGCTTCTGTGTTGGAAGGTCACTGATTGGATCACTAATGTTAGCCTGTTCTCTGAGCTGGAGACAGTTTCTTGCATAGGCATGCACAGACCCCAATTGAAAACTTTGGCTTAATCTTGAAGACTTTATTTTCTGTATATCTTCCTTTCCTTGTATTTAACACTAATATAATTTTGTCAGTATTGACTTTCCCTAGTGCAGTATTAATATTTCCTTGTTCATAGGCAGAAGACTTTGTTTAGGCTGTCTTTGTGATTTTTATCAACTCTGAACATGTAATATTAGTATTTTGAAATTCCTTGTAACAAAACGATGACTAGCACACTACTCTGTAGAATCTATATTTGTGATGATTTACTTCTAGCACACCTTCCTCATGGACATGGAATGAACTCTATGTTTAAAATGGGCTGTGTCTTGCTCCTGAGGGGCTCCTGAGTTTTAAAAAACTTAAATGCCCCTTTATTGTTAGGAAGCTGAAACATTCCATGTAGAGTGTGGTTTGCCATCATAGGGTGGTATTCAACTAGCATGTCCCATCAGCGCAAGGATTTCCGACTCTCTCCCCCTATGTGCACCTTGCTCTGTCCCCAAATCTGCTCCAGAGGGTTGGGGGAACCCCTAGAACAGATTCAGTGGGTGCGGTGGGAGGATAGGGGGAGAACTTTACACAAGCCGAAATCCATGTGCTGGTGAAACATTCATGTAGCGCCACATTGGATTCAACCCTCAATCTCTTACTTTTCTTCTGTTAGCTAATCCAGAAAAAATAGGCAGTGCCAATCCAGGAGCCTTGGTCTCTTGTTCAGATTCCAGAAGCATGGAAAAAAATGTTGATTGAAGCATGTGGGAGCGATGAAGGGGCTAGTTTACATGCTGCTTTGCTCTGTGATAATTCCTTACACCAGTATCGGAATTACAGGTTTTTGCAGGATGGCATTTCACTGTATAATTGGTTTGTTTTCTTTTATCTGTTTACCTTTGAGCGATAACCTTTGTATGGTGTAGGGACTGTATGTCTCTTGGGAAATTGAAACATTTTTAACTCATTGGAAATTGGGCCAACAGCTGATTGATGATTAATGCTTGTGTATCTCATCTCTTTCCAGGCTGTGCAATGAGTGGTTTAATAGCTGATGCAAAGACATTAATTGACAAAGCAAGGGTTGAGACACAGGTAACATTTAAGTGCTGATCTATGTTGAGTCTCTCCCTGCTTCCCTCCTACTCTTTTTGTTAATGTTGGTCATTTTCTACCAAAAGAAATACATCAATAGAGCTTAATAGAGAGTAATTTGAAGCTCCGTCCAGATCTAAAGAATAAGCAAAACTCAAGATTGCTTTGGAAAGGTCAGAATAGGGTTCACTTGTTCTTCCTAGATTAATATCTGTTT
This sequence comes from Rhineura floridana, assembly GCF_030035675.1. Taxonomy (NCBI): domain Eukaryota; kingdom Metazoa; phylum Chordata; class Lepidosauria; order Squamata; family Rhineuridae; genus Rhineura; species Rhineura floridana. The sequence goes on along the minus strand of NC_084485.1, from coordinate 77,759,756 downwards.
ATTTTATTTACCTTGAATATTAGAAAAGCCTGAGATGTAACAGAGTACCTTCTCGTGTTTTTAGAAAAATCATATTCAAGCTGTAGGAAGTAGGTGCCCTCTGAAGCAAATCATCATTACTTCTTGTCCTCTTTGTAACTTTGAGGATTCTGCTCATTAGGGGAGTATGTTTTAAATGGAATAATTTGTTCCAGTCAGTGTACTCCATAATTTTTCTAGGCTAGCTGTGTAAAGCCTTTTTTTGGAGTTCAAGAAAATTGACAGGCTTTAAGTTCCCCTAACTGCATAGGAGCCACTCTTCTGTGAGTGGCTTCTGTGTGACTAGAATAATGTTTAAATGATCTAACTACAGGATGCTGGGATTGGGTCATTTTAAGCCCCAGCCTATATGGGAGCTGCTTTTGGAAAAGTGGCTCCTTGTGGCTAGAGAGACATTTAAAAGAATCGTAAGTATGTATTGGAAATGTTGTGGAGTATCTCATCATGGTCAAATGGTTGGACTATATATGATACATAGCTGTTGTAACAGGAATGGCCAACAGGTGGCCCATGAACCACATTTAAGTTTTTGCCCCAATTCCTTATGGCTTTGTCATGGCATCACAAAGAAATTGGCATGTGAAATTTTTATGTGGTTCTTCCTACCTGTCAAGCACCCCTACCAATATGGAGGTAATCTCATTTTGCTCTGGCAGGGGTGTCTGTCAACTCAGAGATGGTACATCATAGATAGCCTTTGACTTGCACATGTTCTATGGGGAAAGGGACTGTCTAGACCAAAAGCCAGTATGTGAGGCCTCAAGTAGTGCATAATGGGAAAAGGTGCCCCCACAGCACCCTGAAGTGTCCTCCCAGGATTGGGGCTGGAGAGCCTTCCAGGTTTTTCAGCTTTGCGGGCTGATGTGCTGAGCCCTCTTTGGCCAAGCTGCTTGCATAGTTGTTGGCCCAGCCTATCTAGTCCTTCAAGCTGAAGACATCGGCTGCTACTCAATAGCAGTAAGTCTTTATTTGGTTTGTTCTCTCTGTGTGTGTGTGCGCGCACGCACTCGCACATTCTTATGAAAAGGGGTGCAAAGATCAAGCTGCTCTTTTTTGTTTGTTTTAGAATCATTGGTTTACATACAATGAAATCATGACCGTAGAGAGTGTGACACAGGCAGTGTCAAACTTAGCTTTACAGTTTGGGGAAGAAGATGCTGATCCAGGTGCTATGGTGAGTAGGTGCTTGTGCAAATTATAGTCCAAATTTATATATTTGGAAGTTGATTTAATCTGTTTATTTAGCCATTAAAGTCTTGATCCTTCTGTGATTATGTTCCAGTCAAGACCATTTGGTGTGGCGCTGCTCTTTGGAGGAGTCGATGAAAAGGGACCTCAGCTGTAAGTTGCCCTTTGCTTCTTCACTCTGTTCTGTGTATGTCAAGTGTAGAGTGTCTACCTGAAATCCACTTTGTTAGAGAATGGGACCACCTTAGAACTCTGCAAAAACCTGCAGGCTGTACTGGTAAATAAGTAGTGAGACATTGGATTGATGATGTTAATTGATTCAGAATATTGCAGCAGCATCCCAGCCCTATTACACTAGCATCTGTCACAATAACTAAAGTTTGAGTAGTGGCAAAATGCTTACTATCCAGCACAGAAATTATAAACTGCAATATTGTGGACACAGAGTTGGATACTACTTGCCTGTAAGTTGTTCTAAAGATTGTTTTTATTCAGTGTAGAACCAACTATAATGTTATAACCGAAGTATTTCTGATACAGCGCAGTAACTTGTTATGGTGGAAGTGCGATTGACAGGCAACGTATTTGTCACAGTCAATTTTGGCTACCATATGCCAGTGTGGTGTAGTGGTTAAGGTGTTGGATTACGACCTGGGAGACCAGGGTTCGAATCCCCACATAGCCATAAAGCTCACTGGGTGACCTTGAGCCAGTCACTGCCTCTCAGCCTCATGAAAACCCTATTCATAGGGTCGCCATAAGTCGGAATCGACTTGAAGGCAGTACACACACATGCCATTGTAGATATGCCTTTTAAGTTTGGGGTGTAAGGCAAGCCCATTTTCTTTTTGGAGATTTGTGCTCACAGCTTCCTAGGTGACACTGTTTATTCAGAATGTGACACTTGCATAAATCCCAAATGTTTGAACATGTAAAAGTTCAGATTGAATAGGGGAGTGTGCAAATAATCTTTTCATATGGACTAGCAGAGCTGCTAGTAATATAATATCTGTAGTCTGCTGTGGCATTCCTTAGGTGGGGTTAGGAGAGGACTTGTAACCAGAAGCTCTGTATACTTCAAAGCTCCAAGCTCTCTTTAAAGGAGCAACAAGCGTTCCTGAATCTTGTGTGAGTGAGAGAGTGGGGAAACTGAAGGGCTACATGAACCAAAACATTGAGTTAGGGGGGAGGTTTGCAACCTAAACTTGCAGGAAAGTTCATTGAAACCTTTTTTTCATTAAAGCCAATATGCACCTCTCTCAAGCCTGCACTCAAGGATATTTGCATATGCAAAGCAATATTGCTAGTAATACTTGTAAATATCATGAAAGAAATATATAAAATAATTATAATTTCAGATTCTCTTTCACTAGTCCCGTTAAGCAGACATCTCAGTACTTCTATATTTTCTTTCATCAATCAGTTTGTTTGCTGATAGTCTTTCTATTAGTGCAAGAAACACAAATAATGCCTTGTATAAGCAAAATACACTTGAGGAGCACATGCCAAAATAGTTACCTATTTGGTTTGTAATAAAACTTGCATTTTTTGCAGTCTTGTCTCTCCCCCATCCACCCCCATTCTCTTTGTCATCCTTTGCCTCATTCCCCATCACAATAAGCACTATTAGCATTATATTTTATGCCAGGTCTTTCTTTGGGGGTCAAGATGCCATTTCTGTTCTTGTTTTTTAATTGTGTAAGGATCATGAACTGTTAAAGTCAATAGTCCATTTTGTCAGCTGCTAAAATGGAATGAATTATTTCAGGAATATAAGGGCAGTTGTTTGGATTTTGAAATCGCCTCCATGAAATTTCAATTTTTTTCTCCCATTGAGTTTTATAATGAGAGAGACTCCATAGTCCCTAAGGAAACGTTAGTCCACACAATTAATCATTGATTTAGTTCTTGTTCTGCCACTTCATGTTCTGTCCGTCACTTCATTTAACTTGTTTGGGGACATCCACTGAGGCCTTTCATGAATATCCAGGAAGTTTAAAATGTTCACCCATGGGTTTGTTAGTATTGTTGTTCTTTTTCTGGATATCTGGTCTTTCTTCCTTTTAAACAGGAACCAGTCTGGCTTATGTAGATTGTTTCTGTACTCTTGACAAGATTTTATATAACTGTTCATAGAACTCTGGCTGCATTAGAACCTTGAATGTTGCAAATAATTGCAGGAGCCAAGATCTGTAACTTCCTTTTCATTATAAAACCTGATGGAGGAGAGAGAAAGGTATCATTTCAAGATGAAACTTTCCCTAAGGCAGCTCCTTTAATGCTCATATGCCACTGCTGTTTATTCAATTTCAGCATCTGATTTAGTCCTATGAAAGCTCATACTCTTAAGTTACGTCTGTGATTGATTATTCAAAAAAGGAATGACTTTATAGCACCTTAAAAAATAACTTGATTCTGAACCTGAAGATGGCATTTAGTGTGTGCATTTATTTCCAATACATGCATTTGACATAAGGGATGAGAACCTGGGTTCCCTGGCATTTTCTCCAGATACATGTGGTTGGATCCAAAATATCCCATATGTGATCAGAACGCATTTCGCTCACCTGTTTATATGTGACATGCTGATTTGGAGACCTCCCCAACCCTGAGGAGTGGCTATTTGCAGGAGGATGAAGTGCTGGAACAGGGCCAGTAAAACCCAATTTATGTGCAGAACACCATACTATATTTTCTAGATCCAAGTAATTTAACATAGATTATATAATTGTAATGATTTAACACTTTGGCTGCTATGCACACACATAACTGGTTTGCACATAACACTAAACTATAAGGCTATTTGAGCCCAGGTAAAGCCTTGGGCTGAAGCATTCTTCTTTCCTCCTGCTGAATGGCCAGGAAGAGGAATAAACTAGAATTCTGTTTCACTTTCCCTTACTCCTCACTTGTTTTGTACAAATGAGGAGGCATGGTATAAAATCAACCCTAAAACTATAGGGTTTTTAACAGAGCTTGGAAAAGTTACTTTTTTGAACTACAACTCCCATCAGGCCAATCCAGTGGCCATGCTGGCTGGGGATGATGGGAGTCGTAGTTTAAAAAAGTAACTTTTCCAAGCTCTGGTTTTTAATAACCCATTTGAAGTTGGCTTGTTCTAAGGTTGACTAGAGTTGATTTCCAACCACAATTCCTTGTTCATGCATAGCAAGCCAGAAAGTGAGGAAAGTGAAATTGAATCTTGGTGGGTTCCCCCCTCATCCTGGCCATGTGGGAAGAAGAGGGCTCAAGCCCAAGGTATTGCTCAAGCTCACAGTGACTGGTGCATGTAATGCTACATCACTGTTCCTGCCACAAGAGATCAACCTTGTAGACTCCCCTCTTAATCCTATAACTGTACTGTTTTACTGTATCTCTTTTAGTGAACTTTCTTGTCACATTAATTTTTTGGTCATCCCCATTGTCTCTTCTTGTGTAGGTTTCACATGGACCCTTCTGGGACATTTGTACAGTGTGATGCAAGAGCAATTGGATCAGCTTCAGAAGGAGCACAAAGCTCCTTGCAAGAAGTTTATCACAAGGTAATAGGATGAAATTTGAAAATCATATCCTAGTTTGTTTGTTGGCCCAATAAAATACTCTTTACTATAGTTCCCTGGTGGGAGAACAGAAGTATTGGGGACAAGAATGACAAGAAGAACTGTTTGGTGATTGACACATAGTCCCTAATCTTTTTGTTAAAGTGTCATAAAATAGCTGTTTCATGAGGGAAGCTAGTTTTCAGAACATTGAAATGAAATCTGTGTGCCATTAGATTGGATAGCTGCAATACTTATTGTTAGAGAATGTGTGCTCTGGTCCTTTAAGAACTGAACGCCTGCTGGGAGAGCCAGGTGGGGTCAGTGAGTTGCTCTGCAGAGGAGCTCCTCTGCTTTTAACCAAATAAAAAGTAACAAGTACAAGGAACTCAAGGTTTTGTATAAGTAAGTAAAGATTCCTTATAAGTAGCACAAACAAATGACCAATAGTAATAAGCAATTGCAAAAAAACCCCCCAAACCCTGTTCCAGTTGTCTTCACTGAAGCAGTGAGGAGATGCGTCCAAAGAGAATCAGACTTCAGTTCCACCTTCTGGTACTTGCTGTAATGGAAGTGCAGCTGGTGGGGTATTGCTTTGCAGAGCTGAGGACCACCAGTGTCCTCAGCTGAGTGAGGGAATGAAGTAGTCACAAGAGGGTGCCCAGCACTTATCTAGCCCAGCATAGTCTCCTTCTGACATTTCCTGGGTAGTGGTGGTTGCTACTCCAGTATGAGAAAACAAAGTCTTTTTGAAGCCCTCACTTGCATTCCAATGAGAGAGAGACCTCTTTTATCAGCTTCTGTTAACCTACTGCCTTGTAACTCTAATTAGGGTAGCATTCCAAAGTGGAAGCAGCTGCTGTCTCCAGAGCTGCAGTAAGGTGAGCCTTGGAGCTCCTACATTTCCCTTCTCTGTGGATACAAAGACTAAGTTTTAGACTTGGACATAAAAGGAAAGCAATAAAGCAAAATAATATCAGGTTTGAGCTGTAGTGCACTATTTTTAATAACTGAAGTCTACTTCTTTCAGTTATAAAGTTATTTTCATAATAGTGAGTTGTAGCTATGTATGGACAAAAAGTTCTATGAATATTTCTCAAACAAAGGATTAGCAACTATTTCTATTCATCTCTTCACTTTACACTGCTGTGTAGAGCAGTGATTCTATTTAACCATTCATATACACTTTTACCAGAAAAAGCAGGCAAATTTTGCACGCAAATGGCTTACTAATGGAGACAGTCTCTACATGGAGATTAAAGCAGTCGTCATGTGTGCACCAACCCTTAACTTTCTTAACTTCTCTTTACAGTCAATGACACTGAAAGAAGCAATCAAGTCATCCCTTATCATTCTAAAACAGGTTATGGAAGAAAAACTGAATGCAACTAACATTGAGGTGTGTATTTTACTCTCTTGGTAAAGGCTAGTGTTTCCCACCAATAACCAGAGTATGGGAGTGGCAATCCTGTACACACTTACCTGGGAGTAAGTCCCATTGAACCCAATTGAACTTACTTCTGAGTAGACACGTATTGGATTGCAACCTCAGTCCCTTAGCTAAGGCCTGGTTCTTCATAGTTCTGCATATCTTTACATCTTTGAAAATCTCATACGTACCATAGTTGGTTTGATAGTTAGGCTCTTCTTTAGCGCTGAAGAGGCTTTAGTCCTGGCATCTTCTTGCTCAAATGGTAACAGCCATAACTTCATTCCCAACTTTTTACCATCTTGGTACCTTTTGAGAGGCTCTTTAGAGTTGGTAATGCCTTGGTGTTTTTCTCCATTTCTAAAACTGAAATTTATAGTCACTTGAGATCATTGAAAGCCCTGATTAAACTGTTGTGGGCTTCTGGAAATGCATTTTTGGGTTGCTTTTTTGAAAGTACAACAGACCTCAGAAGATAGTTAAGGTCTTCTGCAAAACTCCACTGCTGCAGTTTCTATAGTGAGGACTTCTAGCAAAAGTCTAATACTGTCCAGGGAACATGCCTGTTTGTTATCATGGCTTTTTCTTTGAAAAAGAGGTTTCCCTTGCTCAGCAGAACTTTCTTGGCACATGTTAGATGGAATGAAAATTGCATTACTTTCAGGGCTTTCTATGTTAAGATCTGGAGCAATGTCAGATCGCTTAATGCATCTCTGTACCAAGGAGCAAATTCTGTGTGAAATGAGGGGAAATCTTCAGGCTGAGAAGCAAGAGGTATGATTTGGGATGCATGATCCAGAGAACTCTATAGGCATAGAAATCTAAATGTGAAAGTTTCTCCACCTGAAGACATTCATGCTAAGATGTAGATGCTGGAAGGCAGGGTAGGGGAAAGCCATGCAACAGCAGAGGCGGAGACACAGCACTTTTTACACACTTTGCCCCTTTATGTGAGTAATGTGTTATGGTGGTTCCTAAGTTTCTAGCATTATAAGAGGGGGTGAAAAACTTACCTATTCATTGTATCTGCACTATGCAGATGTTTAAAGTCTCGGCCTCCCCCCACCCCTTTAGTATTTTTTATTCTCTAAATTAAAAAGTCCCAAATGTGTTAACTTTTCCTCATAAAGAAGGTGATCCTTATGTGTAACTTGGATAGGAGCAGCTACTATCCAAGTGACGCATAAGGAGCACCTTCTTTGTTTTTAAAGGTAGTTTTGTGGACTAGAACGTTATTTCAGTTACTCACAAATTACTTAAAAAAATTAAGTATAGTGTTACAAGTGTGAATTAGAAGTCATGGGCAAATCAAGATTTGAACCAGAATTAACTAGACATGTCACTGTCTGTTCCTCTCCAGAATATGAATTACAGTTGTTATTACATTATTTTCTGCCACCATGTCCAGATGGGGGAAGGCCATAGCTCACTAGTAGAACATCTGCTTTGCATGCAGATGATACCAGGCTCAATCCCCAGGTCACCAGGTGGGGCTGGGAATGTCTATCTGAATTTCTGGAGAGCTGCTGCCAGTCAGTGTAGACAGTACTGAGTTAGATGGACCAATGGCTTGACTCAGTAATAAGGCAGCTTGCTATGTTCCTAGATAGTTTTTAAGAGCAGCTTGCAAATCATCTAAAATCAAGAGACGTTAATATAATAAAATCTTAATAGCAATAATTAAGATTGCAACCTAATCAAATTACTAAACCTTTGAAATGGAAACCAGTAATAATACTGATTAAAATATAATCTCTCAGCTGTCAAGCATACACTATTTTTTAAAAAAAATTCAGATCCAGCAGTACACAGATTGCACACCTGAATAATAAGAGAAGTGTGGCCTCCATCCAGAACAGGGGAGCTAACAACTCCCAGATAAGCCAGTACCCCTCCCCTCATTAGCATATTCATCTTGTCTCGGTGGTACTTCAGCTTATTTGCCATAGTCCAGTGCCTCACCACCTTCAGGCAAACAGAACATGCACATCCTAAGATGGCTTCACTGAAAGAGAGAAACAGCTGGGTGTTGTTGGGATTCTCATGACATTATACCCCAAATTCTCCCAGCAGTTTTCTTATAATTTTTTAAAAAGCATAGAGACAGGATTGGGCCCTACAGGACCCTAAAACACCAGAACAAGAGGATCTCAACATCATCTTCTGGAATCCTTCCACCAGGTAGGAGCAGAACCACGACAAAATCATTTTTCCAACTCCCTGCTTATGCAAGTGACCACAAAGGATATCATCGCTGATAGCTTTGAAAGCTACTGATTGTCCAAGTAAATTAACAACTTCACATTTGCTCTTTCTGTCTTTCAGCATAGGTTGTCTTCAAGACTGGTCAAGGCAGTTTCTGTTGCAAAACTGGGCTTGAAATTAGTTAATAATAACAGTTAATTGGTTTCAGCCAGAATTGGAGTTACACCACCATCACTCATCTTCAAAGGGTTATTGGAGGCTTGTTAGTAATTATTTCTATAGCACTTAAATGGAGCACGGCACAGAAGTAAAAAATGTTATCTTCCCACAGCCATCCAATTTTATAATTCATTTTAAAAATGAGCATGCTTCTTTGTGCAATTACTGAGATAATGGGTTGTATTCAACAAAGTCCTACTCAGAGTAGATCCACTGAAATTAATGAACCCAAGTTAGTCATGTCTATTCACTTCAATGGGTCTACTCTGAGTAGAACTAGTATAGAATACTGCCCAATGTGCTTAAAGTGCTCCACATACTATATACATATTAGGCAGTGGTGGCATTATAAAAAAGCTGTGTGTTTCATCTTCATTGTTTGTCTTCTGTGCCATCTGGCCTACCAGTATTTGGAAACTTTCGGTTGTATCCATCACTGTTGTTCTGCTTGTGCAACAGACTTCCACTTGTGCAGTAGGACTCCTCCCCCCCATTCCCCTGCACCCCCTTGCATCCTACAAATGTGCTCCAGAGGTTTGGAGGACCCTCTAGAGCAGATTGGAGGGGCATACAGAGAAGAGAGGGAGAGGAAGTCCTGTTGCACAAACAGAACTCATGCACACAGCATAGATCACACCCCTTTGATAACACAACCAAACAAAGCCCATCTGATTTGTTTACATGTGTGTAAAAAAATAGGAGCCAAGCTCTTCAGTCTCTTGATTATGCTTTGGTTGATACATTCTTAAGGAACTGCACCGTCTTTGTGTGCTGGAGATCACTGCCTCTCCTTTAAGATGATGATGGTGAGTGTGAACCAGGTGCTCTATGTGAGCACCCAGTTGTGTGGAAGTTCAGTTCACATGATGCTTCCCCCCTCTGTTTTGAGGGGAGAGGAGTTACAAAGACTAGATTCAAATGACCTTTGAGAAATGGGTTGAAGAATAAAATTATGTTCACCCTAAGAAAGAAGAAGCTGAATCCAAGCATGTTGGTTCTGCCTCTACCATATACAAATATATATTATATTACAAGTTTCAGATAGCTTTTTCAGGAATTTGATTTGTGTTAGGCTGGAATAGTCCACGAGCCAAAAGAGTTAGACAGTCCAATAGTGACACCTGTTTCATGTGCAGTGATCTGTCTGCTGTATCTAGTGCTCTTCCTAATGTGTATAGGCATATGTAACCCTCTTTCTCTGTCCTTGCAGCTTGCAACAGTGCAACCTGGAAAGAAATTCCATATGTACACAAAAGAAGAACTTGAAGATGTCATCAAAGATATTTGATGAGGGAGAGAACCTCTCCAAATGCCTCATTCCCTGATCACAGCAAACTGACTCTTCAGTTTTTTTCCAGTGCCCGTAACTTTATTTCAGCAGCACGTATGGCTGCTCTTAAACAAGGCTCAAAGATTTTTTTACAGTTTCTGTACATAAAAAAGATCTTCAACAAGAGGAAACTAGAATAAATCATTTTGTTACTCTTATGCCGCCATTTCTTCTATAATAAAAGTTCTGGGGTTGTAGGAACAGTTCACATTCATGCTGGGCCAAAATAGACATATCAGGGGGACAAAAAGAGGGTGGAAGTGCAATTTCCCAATACACATTCAGGGCTCCCTTCTCCGGCGCCTGACTTTCAGAGTCAGACTCTCGGCCACTTCATTTGGCTGCTGCTGCTTCAACTCCATTTTTTAAAAATCAAATCAGCTTTCATCCTAGCAACAGTGACCAACATCACTGATCAGAGCAGTGAGCCATTGTGAGTAAGGTATGCTTTCGTGGCACATTTTAGCTCTGCCACCTTGTGCCTTTTTCACACTGAAAGATTGCATCTGAGCATGCGGCAGAGTTAAACTATTACATCTATGATCATTTATACTGTCCACTCCAGTTAAGACTGCTGTATGGTACATTATTTATGTGGGGCAATTGTTTGTGCCTGGTGTTTTTCTAATCTAATTTTACTAACTGTGCTTGAGCTATCATCCTTTTCTTGGCAGCATTGGTAGTAATCAAACTCTCAGACCTGTTGTGGCCTTCAAAAGCGCTTCTGGAGTTCCCATTTCTTGACATCCAAATGGTACAGCTCCCTCGTGTGGAACATATTAACTTAACAAGTTAACAAAATTCAGTTGTTAGTGAATTGATCTAGTCTTTCACTTAGCTTAATTATCAAGAGCCTTTTGTAGTTAAATTAAAACAACCAGATTTGAATCTTTTTTTGGGGGGGGGGCGGTGTTGTATATTCCCATGGAAGAAGATATATTTCTGTTCTAGATAAGAAATGAATTTTAGCCAAGCAGGCCTGCTGATTTCATATTTAAAAATTTCAGTTAGCAAGCTACTTGCTTTTTAGATATTTGATACAATGGCCAGTTGGCTTTATTTTCACTTTAGGACAGAAGCACATAATCAATAACTTTGTTATATCCTTCACATCTGATGAGTATCAGTAGCCTACTGATATACTGGTGATCAAATATTTCTAATAACTGAAGGCTAGAGTAATCTCTCAAAACAGTTGTGAGAGCAGATAATCGGTACAATGGGAAACAGCAGGATGTACTCATTCAGAAAAGCTAAGAATTTAAAAGATTGGCTGGCAATTTTGCATAGCAATCATTAGTGCTTATAAAAAAAATTTTAATCAGAGTTGTAATCTGGTTCTGAACGCAGTGCTATAAAGGTTAACACAGAAATGGCAGTGTTTGCTCTCATAGGCTATGCTTTGGCTAAGCAGGTTAATGGGTATAATGAGCAAGAAGCAGAAAAATGGTTGGCCTGCAGTAGGCTAGGTAATGACTTATAAGTGGCTAGTTTATTTGTGCCTTGTGTGTATCTATAAGAATGGATATATCACAGGATAAGCTTGAATGGGTGCATCAAATTTATTTGGAAGAAAGATGTGGAAGAAATAAATCATTGAAATTTGACACTAGATAAATTGATTTTGTGCATTCTACAATTACAAATGTGTGTTTTTCATGTCCCTTATCACAGATTTTAGAGCTTTTTCAGAATTTAGAACTGCTCATTTTTATCTAGCTTTTGCTCAGTTTGTGCACAAATGAAAACTGTCCCTGGCACTTAAGACAAAGGCTTTTTATATTCTGTGTTAAGCACAGTTACTGGTACCAGCTACCATGTGATGATGCCATGATTTGTCTCAAATCAAAAAACAAGACTTTGTTCTCATATCTCATTTAAGGACCAGAAGTGAATCTATTTTTGTCTACTGCAGACAAACTCATAAGTTGAATCTTAAAAAGTATGCTTCTCTCTTAGTCCATGAGAGACACTGGGAATAATTTGTACCATAGCTGTAGGCATGCTTTTACTTTTTATTCCTGTCTTCCACATTTCAGATACAAACTAAGATGGGCAAATAAAATATGAGGAACTCGCCAATCTTTGAAACAATTAGTTTGTCCTTGCTGTTTACAAGATCAAATATTAGACTCCTTAACTTAAGATCTAAATCACATTTTTTAAAATACCTACAAGATGCTGCACTTTTCCATGGTGCTTTCCTTCATTTTCCTGCATCAATGGGTTGATTACTTAATACAATATAACATGTACTAATCTATCTGCAGGATCTGTGTCACTATATGCTCCAATGCTCATGGAACACTGTCTTCCTTGAGGTTTTTTGCACCTATTTACAGTATATAACTATTTTAGCAATTTATCAGTCCTTCATATTCAACAGCCATAGGAGTGTCTCAAAACACCTGTGCCAACCTCTGTTTCCTATGGTGGATTTTAAATTTGCTTGCTTGTTCCAATGTGTATATTTTGTGGTCATCTCTTATAACAAACACATCTGTACAAATTCAAATAAGGGCATAATCAGATCAGCAGCTGGCTTTTGCATCAGCTGTTGTCAAAAGCTACCAAAATATCTTGGATATCCTCCTTTATATTGCCAGACTATTGTTCTTTTTAGTGTTTTTAACTTTTTTGCAAAACGAGAATTTCTAAACATTTTGCCCTTGTGCATCTCCTACAATTATTTCAAAGTACTAATTTTTACCAAAATTGCATACCTGTAGGCATTATGACCTTAGATGCTATGGAACTGTGTTTCAAAGTGGCCATCCTACAAAAAGTGAAGTAAAAAAACACACACACCACAATCAAAGTGGCAATTCTAAATAGTTGTCCATGGATACCTGACCAACCCAAACACTTCATCCTTGTAAACATTACTGTCTGTGGCCCACAACAGACAGTAATTTGCGTTTCTCTGCATTTGAGTACTTTCCTTGAAAGCTGTCCCTGAACTGTAATGTCACATGGAGTTGCATTGCCTTTTCTAGAATGCTGGCAACTATTTCCAGAGATAAACTTTATTCTTTTCCAGTTTCTTACTTAGCTCTGGTAATACTGCTTTTCAGACCTTTTAAAAAACTTTTTTTAAAATAGCCACTTTCTAAGTTCCTAACTGTTCTGGATTATTATATTTAAGTAACGTTAATATTTTCTTTCAACTCAGGATTACGCAAGGCAGCTTAGTTAAAACAGTACAGTACAATAATACTGCAGCTGTACAGTTTTTAACCTTTCCAATACATTACATCCTTTCCCCTCTTAAGACTGCTTTTGGTGAGCTGCTGAGCAATAGTAGTTTGTTTTGATTCTGTGCTTCTTTCTCACCCTCCCTGCCCCTCTTGTAACTGCAGGACTTTTTATTGTCCAGAGCGAGCCAGGTGCAGCAGCTGTATTGATACTACAATAAATTACTGAATTGCACAAATAGTTCAGAAGAGCTACTGTAGTTGCTGGATTCAAAGTGATGACCTAGAAGGCTGTAGATTTATCCTAGGATGCAATGCTTTATTAGATTGATTAGTACAGAGATGTGTTGCATGTTGTGTGAACCTAAAGATTATTTATTCAAACTTATAAACGTCGCTTAGCATGTCAGTGTCTTACAGAAAAGTATTTTGCTTTTGTTCAGACATTCATACTTGAGTCCCATGAGCTAACAATTTATATGCTTTGCAATGCATAAAAGTGTGGCTGTATTTGTTGTTAGACTGGTCAATTTAGGTGTTATTTAAGTGACCAAACGTTCAGTCGTAAACTTGAAGTATAAGAGTCCTTGGGAGCTTTGAGAGTCTTAAACTTTAGCCCTGTACATGCTACATGGAAATCAGCCTTAGCCACCCCTGCCTTTAAACTGAATCTAACTTTGATCCTCCAGAATTGAGAATTGTTGGACTGCAACTCATAATATCTGAAAGATTGTCTTACCGCTTATATACGCAGTCGATCACTGCACTCTGCAGGTGAGGAGGGCCTCCTGCAGATACCATCTTATCAGGAGGTCCATCCTGCATAACATAGGAAGTGGACCTTTAGCATTGTGGCACCTACCCTTTGGAATTCCCTCCCCTTAAATATTAGACAGGTGCCATCTCTCATCTTTTTGGCGCCTACTGAAGACCTTCCTCTTTCAACAAGCTTTTTAAGTAGAGACTTTATCCCAGTCTGCATCTTTGTTGGAATTGCTTTTTAAGATGTTTTTAAAAGTTTTTTTTAAAGATGATTTAAAGATGTTTTGTTTTAATATATTTTAAAGTCTGTTAAGATATTTTAGAGCGTTTTTAGTTTTTTTGTTTGCTGCCCTGGGCTCCTATTGGGAGGAAGGGCATGATATACATTTAATATATAATAATAATCTCTGATCATTAGCCATGGTGGTAGGGTTCATGGGAGTTGTAGTCCAACATCATCTGAAAGGCCATAGGTTCCCCATTCCTGGTTTAAGGTTTTATTACTACTTTATATAAACCGCTTAGACATTTTGTTGTATTAAGCCGAATAAACATGAATTTGATTAAGCATGGGTTCATATTTAACTGTGACTCACTTCTGCTATGTTGATACTCTAGCTTCTTGAGGTAGTCTCTCCCACTCCTAATACAACTCTGATACTCAACTGTTGTTTTCAGTTGCTCGAGGCAACAGGAGAGGAAGACAATACCCACTTGGCGGTGTCCTGGTGCACCCAGAGAAAAACTTTTCTGATGAGTAAAACCGTTTCTTTTTTGTCCATGATACTGTGTAATATTTGTACACTATGTGTAATACTGTACTTACATTATTTCAGCAGCTTGTGGTTCTTCTTGTGGGCTGGTACTAACTCTTCTCCCCCATGATTTCATGTTGCAATGTTTCATTACATGCTAGCTTCCTGCTCACATTTTCAGGCCTGTATTACCTTTCTAGTTACATTATGACACTTGTAAAACCATTGCTTGCTAGGCTGGCTGCAGGGTCCCTCGATCTCCAGTTGTGTGGAGCAGAGGAGGGTGAAAGAGTTGATGGACTCTCTTCTTTCTCAGGATATCCAGCTACTTGGCAGCCCTCTACTTCCATACCTAAAAACATAGGGCTAGAACTAGCGATTGATTCAATAAAGACATTTCATGGAGTCTGTGTATTGACTTCCTATGTAACTTTAGTTTGATATCTTGCTCTCCAGGCAATTGTCAGTTACTCTTTTTGATCTGAGGATTTTTCCTTTCTGACAAATATCCTTAAGTGTTGCTTTTTCTAACCTCATCATTTGTATGTAACATTAAAACTTCCTTTTTGCCTTTAGTTTGAATTAGGATGAGTGTGCATGAGCAAGCCAAAATAAGCTCTGTTTATTTCAAAAGAAGATTTAAGCAAGTGCATACTTTTCCACTTTAATCAATGTGCTTAACTGTGTTTTGATTGTGACTTAGATGTGTTGGAAGCTTACCAATACTATTGTCCTGAAGATCAGTCTCTAGTTCTGTAAAGTCACTATTTAAGGTACATTTTGTACTTGGTTGTAGAAAATACATGTATATTGTATACCATTGCTTTTCTTTAAAGAACGCATAAGTAGGTGCTTGCCAGTCATGATCCTTTCATGATGGCAGCTTTCAAGTACTTTGATGCATCTCTGAATTTTGTTAGCAGGTCACACTATACTTCCCTCTTCAGAAGAAAAAAACCTTCAGTATTGTGAGTAGTATAAGGAACATAATGTGCCCGTTTGTGTTGCTAGTTAGCAAAATGCCATGATTGCTGGCACTACGACAATGAGGAATGAAGACAGAATAAATCATTAATGGATCCTTTGCTCTCTTCCAACACTAGTGATTCTGACATTTAGTCAAGCCATTTCTGCAGTGCTGTGTACAGGAAAAAGAGGTAGAAAGGGTGTTTATATAACATGAATAACCCTGTGACTGGTTTTCTTACTGTGGGATTATGCTTCAGTCACATTGTTGAGAGGATGTTAAAAAGTTAAGCATCATGGAGGAACTTGATATCTTGCTTCTAGAGCAGCAAGCAACATTAACCCACTATTAAAAAGTAAGTTAAAATGCTGGTGAGGGGAACACTGACAGTGTGATCCATTCAATTTCAGTGAATGGGACTTACTCCCAAGTAAATGGATATAGGATTGCGGCCCATGTATTTGGATATTAGAAAGGAGCTGAGCAACCTTTCTCTTTGCATGCTTTTGTTTTTATTCAGAATATTGTCAAGACTCAAAGGGGTGAAATAGACAGGAGCCATGTAAAAACTGCAACATTGGAATGGCAGACTTAGAGATAGCCCAGTCTTTACTGTGATTTAACTGCTGCTTTGTTTTTAATGTAGTGTTTTCAGATAAGTAGAGTGTTCACCTGAAAGCAAAGGAGGATCTATGCTAATTCAAACCAAATATGGTAAGGAATGACCCCCTAATAAGAGTCAGAGATCCCAATTGAAATAAACACTTCAAATGTAAAGGCAGTATTTTATGAAGGCCAGCAGGTGTCCAGACAGCGAGATGACAACTGCACAGGAGGACTTCAAACCTAGATTAGCCCCCACAGCCTTGCCGCCTAATGAATTATTTACAAAAGAACTTTCTGCTTACCCAATTAAACGGGTAAGCGTTGCAACAAATATGTGAAAATTAGAAATAGAGGGAGCCTGCCTAACTTATTCAACCGTTAACCTCCAACCAAACGCTACTTTGAGCCATTCCAGGATCCCAACCGTATACTAGGACGAAAGCAGCATTTAGTTGCCACCAATTAAAAAAAAGCTCGGTGCCACCCTCTTCTAGCCAATCGGAGGATAGACGCGAGGAGGATAAGGTTACTTTGAGGTGCTGTAAGGGGAGACGCTTGTAGGCAGCCAGCCAATGGGCAAGGTGCTCTTCAAAGTGGGGTGATGCTTCCCAGCTAGAGAATTTAGAGGAGGAGGCTGGTGTAGGAGTAGCCTATGACTATTAGGAGGTGGGACAGGTTGGCTGCTGTGCTGCAATTGGCAACCCTGTCAACCACTTAGAAAATAGAGGCTGGGGTCGTTGCACGAATGGGAAAGAAGCTGTCAGAAAAGGCTGGCTGGGGTTTGAAGGGAGATCAGATTGTCATCTCTTGCAGCCAATGATTTCGGCATACCTGAGCGGCGTAGCCCAATCGAGGAGTTAGTGGGTGGGACAGCGGGTGAGCAGTCTCCGAGCTCTGAGGAGAGATTTCTGTGGTGCTGCTTGCTGGCGGAGGCGATGGAACCGTTTGGCTTGGTACGCGCTGTGATCCTTTTGCTGTTAGCGGTTCCGCTGTATGGTCGCGAACTCCGGTTCGAAGCGGGGGCATTGAGGGTCCGGCGAACTGAATCCGAGGCAGGATGCGGCCCGCGAGACGGCGGCTTTGATTTAGAGGTGCTGAGCAACAACACGCACAAGGTGAGAGAGGGAGCGGGTCCTTCGTACTGTGGTAGGGCGCTCGGGATTGGAGTGCTGGTAAACGGAGGTACCGGCACGCTCAGATATGGTTGGGTGGTTATGCTGTCGGGTGGATACCTGAGGGTAGGTCTGGGACAGAACTTGGTGCAGCAGGTACGAGGGAGAAAGAGACGGACAGATCTGAGACAATGCCGAGCTTGACCTCTTTTAACGTGTGAGCTAAGCCTTAGAACCTGTGCAGTAACATTAAAGTCATTGAACATGTGCAGAGTGCATTTTGCTAACTGCTGTGTAATTTCTCTGGGATTAGGGGGCAGGACTTCCAGGCCAGGGGACAATATTGCCCAAGTAGGTTTGAACCCTGATACTTCTCGAAGAAATTAAACGTTGGACAACGCAACCCTAAAAAGCTTGTTTTGAGCGGAGAGTATGTTTGGAAAGACGTACCTGTAGAAGACAGCGAATAGAATGGCTAGGTAGTTCAGTAAAGACGAGAGAGACGGATGGGTAGATACGTGTATGTTTTTTTCCATGGGGCAAATAGCACCTTTGCGGCAGGACAGATGAAAGCACACCTAAATTGAGAAAAGGTGTTAGAGGGAATGGGTTAACCGTCTCCTGCCCCAGCACCACTTTCCCAATCAAATTTAGCAATCCCAGAACTGTTTTGAGGCTTAAAAATGTGGAAGATTCTGATCACTGGTCTGCTCTGTGACTGTCCCATTTAGTTTGGCCCTGAGAGCATTTTATTTATTCATATTGTGGGGCCTTTGTAGCTGTGATTCATTGACATTCATAAGCTATAGACTAGTTTACATCACCCTTTGAGCACACTGGGTTCTTCATCAGCCAGTGTTTTTTGTATTAACAGCTGATATATGCTATGTTCAGTATACAGAATTGACATTTATGTGATGTGACCAGTTGATTGAACAGTAGCATATCTGGAAGTCAGTAGAGGTTAACACCAACCCCCCCAGCCCCCACTAGCTGCTGTACATATAGATCGGTTGTTCGGATTGGAACTTTTTCTAAATAAGTTCAACTCCAGTTGATTCTGTACCAAGTGTTCATTGGATGTGCTGCAAAAATCTGCCTCCATTGAGTGTTAGTTGTGATGCCTAGTTTACATGGATTCCCTTAAGAAAAATGAGTTCTGCTTGCTAGTCTGCATTTAGTAATTGCATGAGTCAGGACATACTGATGAAAAAACAGTTCACCAGAATCTATCTGGCATGACCTTAATGTACGACGTAACCAGTATTTACTGTGCTGCTAAAAAACTACTGAAAGTATATTTAGGGTTGGCATGGTAAATGCACTTTAAATTGTGAATTGAGCTTACGCTGAAACACACAGCTGCTTCACCAAGTGGTGAACACTGCATAAATCCACTCATACAACACTCTTAGTGTGGGAATTGGTCATTTGAATTGCCTCTGTCTAGGAGGATTTTTTTTTTTTAATTGTACTTGTATACCGCCCCATAGCCAAAGCTCTATGGGCGGTTTACAGGAATGGTGGTATAGGACACAAAACTGAACTAAATAATATGGCTTAGTTGCCCTCCTCCCAAGTGTAATGAATATGGCAGGAGTTGCATTCTCTCTATCATATCAACCTGTTCTGATTGGAATCTGTGATGTCTGGATGGAATAGTAATGTGTGTTCCCTTGTCATGTGTCTCAAAGGGAGAGTGTTGCTCTGCTAGTACTAATCCCTGCCAGCCAGCTGCTCTCAGAGTTTATTGGTGGTTTGGGTTGTTATTAACTCAGACATATTTCCTCATCCTTTTAACTCATCTTTTCTTACTGCAAGAATCCATAGAATCTTCAAGCTAATTGTACAACCCTTTCATTAACGAAGAATGCAGCTCTTTATTATTATTTTTCCTGATCTCATTCCTTTCTTATGCATCTTTGTTTATTTCTTATTGGACGATTATTCATTTCTTAAAATTGAATTCTGATAAAACTGAGCTTCTGCTTACTATCTCTCATTTTTCTACTTCACATTTTCTTTTCTAAGTAGGTCTGCTATTTCTTATATCCCTTAAACTCATTATTTTGGGGCTACATTGGAGTTTTCATTTCTCCCCTAGTATACATTCAGCTGCTAAATCTTGTGGCTTTCATCTTTGTGATATTTATAAAATTCACCTTTTTCTGTGTCTTGATGCAACTAATAATCTTGTTTGTGTTCTCGTTATCTTTTGCTTTGATTGTTGCAGCATCTTTTTGCTCTCAAACTACCTAAGGTTCAACCAAAATCTATCCTCCTGTACATTCAACCCATTAGAGCTAATCCTGCCCTCTGGAGCAGCAGTGAATGAGCCTTTGGCCTCTACTATGACGTTCAGTGCTATCATGTCTCCTCTGTCTTCTCTTTTCCAGACTAAACCTACCTAGTTCCTTCAACCTTTCCTCATAGGACTTGTTTTCTTTACTCTGCTTACCATCTTTGTTGCCCTACTCGGAGCCCATTTCAATGGGTCTACATCCTTCCTAAAGTGTGGAGCCTAGAACCAGGCACAGTACTCAGGCTAGGGTCTTAGCACAGAATAAATGGAAGTATTTCTTGGGCCAGAATGCAGAGTCCCAAACCTTTTCTTTCTTTCCATGCCGCAAGCTTTATACTTCTCAAGAAGCAAGTCTTAAGGCATTATATTTCTGAGTTTTCCTTCTTTCCTCACATCTTTACTCCAGCCAGCTTGTTTGGCTCTGAACTGATGATCATATTGATGATTGTGGTGAATTGTTTGTAAGTTCTCCAGAAACTTGCACCTGGGTATATTGGGATGCTTCAATCACGGAAAATACAGAGTGTTTCATAAGCATATCAGAGAAATTGGAGTTTTGTTGTAGTAATTTGCTGTGGGAAAGCCAGATAGGTTTTCCTGCTTTTCTCATATTCTGTTCTTTTTGAGTAAGATCATTTTGACAGTGCATATTTCTTGCCCAGTGGATTTCTCATAGCTTAGCTCTTCAACTGAAGTATATTGCTACTGAGAGGAGAAAGCTCTGGCACAAGGCCACATTTCCTTTGCATGGACCAGGTATATCTTCTCTAGCTGCTATGTATTGGTTTGTATAGTTTTAACCAATACTGCATGAACAAGCTAAAGCTGTGGAAGAAGTAATAAACTACTATATCAGAGGGGAAATGCTTATGATAATGATATAATGAAATAAAAAGATTAAGAAGATGCTGCTGGATTTGGTAAACCTAAAAATCTAATCTGTCCTGATAATTTCCTGTTTGCAGTTGTTTTACTCTGTGCTGTGCACTCTTCTCCATTTCCGCAGCAGCTTAATGCTTTAGGTTGCAATCCAATACATGTCTACTCAGAAATAAGCTCCATTAGGTTCAATGGGACTTACTCTCAGGTAAGTGTGTATTGGATTGCAGCCTTACTCTTTTTTCTTTTCTACAAGTGAAAACATTTGATACTGTCAATGGAATGCAGTAAAAAAAATAGTGTCATCCTCTGTAAATTTGTGAAGAAGTGTGCCTAATACCAACTGATGTCAGCTTTCTTATTATGTAGAATTTGGTGTTTTCATTTTGGTGTTCCTCCCTGTATTTTTTTATCCACCTCTTTTGCTTATCTTTTTTTATATTACCATACTTGCATAAAAAGGTAAAGGTGTCTCCGCACTTATAGTGCGAGTCGTTTCTGACTCTTAGGGTGACGTCTTGCGACATTTACTCAGCAGACCGTATATATGGGGTGGGATTGCCAGTTCCTTCCCCGGCCTTTCTTTACCCCCCAGCATATGCTGGGTACTCATTTTACCAACCACGGATGGATGGAAGGCTGAGTGGACCTCGACCCCTTTTACCAGAGATTCAACTTCCTCCTTCCATTGGAATCGAACTAGGTATATGTAAAATTATCTTAACTCTTAACAGCTCTGATGGTGTTACATTTTCCCAGCATCAGAATCCTATAAACAGGAAGACACTTTTTAATTGAATAAATAAACAGATGAACAAAGGAAAAAAGCAATTTAAACAATTTATAAAAAATAAAAATTACAGTTGATTTATTTAAAGCAGCATAATTATATTTTTATCTAAGTATCCATTTACCAAGTAGAATGAGAAGAATGCCGTGATGTAGTTACTTTACAGATATTTATGGTTACTTGTATGGGTTTTTAAAAATTATTGTACATTGCGCTAAGCTTCTTTTGCAGGAAGGGTGTTTTATAAGTCATCTGAAAACTGAGCTAAATTAGTGCATCATCAGAATATCAAGTGCTAATACTGCTGGCTTATATCTAATCCAAAATAGTAGAAATAATGTCCAGTTTTCAGCAAGACACTTTCCAAGAGGTTATCATTATATGTATTCACAGCTGATTTGAAGTAGGAAAGTTTCAAAGCAAGTGAAACTTCTGCTCTGTACTTCTGGTTGACTGAATCACCAAAAAGTCCTCTCTGTTTATCTCTTTTTAATAAAACAGAGATAGCAGGGAAAGGGGAATGAATAAGCCTAGTTGCATAAGTGGACATCCATTTGTTAGATTTGCAATGTTGGATCTTGCCTGATGAGTTTGCACTCAAAATGCTTTCTTTACAATGAGTAGGCTATTTGTTGCTTGAACTCACCGTTTATACAGAAAGATCCTAGACTGATTTGTTGACTGACATATGTTTAGGATAGTTTACATTTTTAAAATGCTTCTCGATTGATATGAATTCTCCTGAAACTTTAGGTTGCAATGGAAATCCCACAGTCCTGTCAGCTGTGTTTTCACTTACTTCTGTTTTTCAGCCACACCACACCAAGATGAAACCTGCATTCTCCCATCCTGTCCTCCCCTGCTCCCTGTATCTCTTGTGCCAGAATGTAAGAACAGGATTGGGTTGAGTGTTCAGTGCTTCTTTAATGTGTTGTGCCTTCAGTAGAATCTTGCAGTGTGGAAACTAGTATTTGTTACCTAATGTGCATCACACTGAAATTCTTAGAAACATTCATTAAACCAATATTTTTTGACAATCTTAGCTGATGAAGTAATCCATCTCTCTTAGACCTAGAAAATGCCTGGATACCTTGCTTCCCAGTCTGCAAAGTTTTTTTTAAAAGTGCAAAGCTTCTATGAGGCTTGATTCTGCAATAGACAAGTGTCTTAAGAACTTGGTATTTCAGCACAAGCAATAATGTGTAAATGTTTGTGTTTGGTGTCTGTTTTGTCATCGTTATCTGTGATAGTATAGAATGATGGTGCCTGGACACTAGAGAGCCAGTCTTGGCTCCGATACTTTCCTTATGGGCTTTTGCACGTTTAAAAGGAATGAAATTCAAAGGCTGATGTCTCATTCAGGCCTCTGGCTTCTGGTTTGGATCAAGCAACTTACTAGTGTATTCTCCCTGTTGCTGGGAACCTTTCCTCATGCAGGTGCATTAGAGTTGAAACTCCCATCACAATTATAGCTTCTAAGTGTGGGATCAATTCTGTTATGTTCCTTCTTCACTGGATTTGGAGCTCTAACATTTGTTTTTCGGGATTCCTCCCCCTCCACCTCCTCAGTTGATTGGATCTGATTTAGTTTGTTAATTTGTAGATATCACGACACAGTGAGACACGGTGAGACCAGAGTTCAATTTCGGAGCCCCCCTCGTAATTCTCGTCTCCGCTTTTATTTTACCTCCGCTTGGAGGCGTGGATTATTTTCTCTCCATAAACAGCCTATGACCTTTAACTATTGTATAACATCACGTACATACATAGTACAACAGCATTATCTACGTGGCAATATGCAGGCAGTTATTTAACCACTACAGATGTCAGTATCGTTTACAGCCATAAAGTTAACCACATCCTGTTTTTCCACTGGTCAGATCGCAATGTCTTGAGAGATAGTGTACTGAGAACAGCAGCGTGGTTTGCCAACGTATGCTGTTCATTCAGTCCACCCCACATCTCCCCCTTTTTTATTTTTTAGCAAAAAGTAATTACTACGTAATGGTCGCGGAGCAACAGGTGTACACGTCTGGAAAAGGTATTGTAAAAAACAGCATAAGCCTATACTTAAAATGAGTAAAAGAATAGCATATCTAAGAATCTGACTTAGCCATCCAGTGGGCAGCCAACTCCAAAGCCACTGCCACCAAGTTGTAGGGGCGTCCTGCAAAATGTTATTAGCTAGATCCTTCAAGTTTTTTACCTGTGTTCTGATTTCAAAACTGTTGTCAGTTAAATTAAAACAGCACATATTCTTTATAGTTTCGCACCCCAACTGATGTTGTAATAGCAGGTAATCTATAGCTGCACGATTATCCAAGATAGCTTGTCTTAATATACCCTGCTCTTCATTTAACAAAGCAATGGCTCGAGAGGTGGCATTTATCATCTTAACATAATTACAGGCTAATTTATGTAATTGATTGCTGTTACTTACTGCCAATGCAGGAAGTCCAACAAGGGAGATGGCTAGTGATACACTTTCTGCTTTATTAAGCAATTCCACCTTGTCATTACAATCAGCCGGCATGGCAACAGCTTCTCTTTTCCTACGTTGGGCTAGCAACTCCCTTTTATGAAGGAAAATGGGAACCAGTCGACTCAGGCAACAGATGGTATCAGAAATATTAGCGGGAACATAATTAAAAGTGGTTTCTCCACATGTCCAAAACCATCCACCTGGTAAAGGAATGTGTCCGTACATACTGGATATGTTAATGTGCTGTGTACAATTCCATGTGGGTCTCCCAACCTTTAGACATCCCTTCTGCACCTTATGTTGACTACAATTAACCATCCGAGCACACGTATTATTAATGGAATTTGCAACATGTGATGTAAATAATTGAAAAGCATTAACAGGCAGCTGGAAGGTTGGAGTTCCCCAATTCGAAACAGTATGATATTTAATCTCTGAAGTATTCATGAACCGCCCAAGTCCTGTAATGTTCCCAATATCCCCAGGTGCTTTGCATACGGGTATTAAACATGTTCCCAACATACCCATTTCCTGTACATGTTCAGTCATGCAAAAGTCACTCACATTTGTCATTCTTGCTAACTGAACCCAGATATTGTGTTGAAACCGCATCCCCAACTCCTGCCCCAACCTGTCAGCCCCGGCGCTTCCTAAAATCCAACAAATGCAAAGTACAAAAATAGAATTTGTATTTAAAGACGCAATTAAAGCAAGAATGGTATTCTCAGTTGTCTTGTCCACCCCGGCTTGTTCCATTGCTTTTTCTGCTTGTGTTGCTAAGTTCTTTATTTGGCCCCAAGTCACGGGAGGTTGCGGAACATTCCGACCACGCTTCCTGGAAGACATCCCAGTATCCTGAAGTTGCAGAGAAAAATTAGGGATGGGATTCTTAAGATTATCGTGCCAGGACATCGTCTTTCCAGGGCCGGATACACCTAGCAGGTACCCACACAGGACCGTCAGGCGTAGACACAGCCGCGTAACCTCGACCCCACGTTATAAGCGGAACTGGGCCTTTCCACTCTGGATTTGGTAGTTGCCGAAACTGCACCCGCGGGGCAGGTAGAGACTCCGACTGCTGAAAATGCCGCTGCGCTCGAGTAGAAAAGGAAAAATGAGTATTGGGAGATTGAGACAAATTTAAATGATTAATGGTAAACAACACTTGTGCCAGCCACTCCTCTTTGGTGGCCAATCCCAGTGGTACTCCTCCTTTTTGTTTTTGTTTAAGCAAATGCTCTTTAAGGGTACGATTGGTACGTTCGACGACAGCTTGACCTGTAGAATTATAAGGAATACCAAACAAATGTGTAATGGACCACTTAGTGCAAAACTGTGCAAATTGCTGTGAAACATATGCAGGACCATTATCAGTTTTTATCGTCTGAGGTTGGCCCATGATGGCAATAGAACGAATGACATGATTAATAACATTCTTAGTTTTTTCCCCTTTCTGAGGAGTTACCCATATGTATCCGGAATATGTATCTACTGTAACATGCAAATACTTCCATGGGGAGAAAGTAGGAAAATGTGTAACATCCATTTGCCACAACTGGTTAACTATGAGACCTCGTGGGTTCACTCCTGGTTCTGGGGATAGAGTTAACTGTGTGCATTGGGGACATTGTTGAATAATGGCAGAGGCTTCCTGGGCAGTAAGATGGAATTGCTTCTGGAGTGCTTTAGCATTTTGATGATGAAGGGCATGACTTTCTATGGGTGTGCAAAGGAGGGCACGAAGAGCCTGATCAGCATATTGATTACCTTCTGTTAACAATCCTGGGAAAGGTTGATGACTGCGAATATGAAATATAGCAAATCGACAAGACCGAGTATGTATGAGTTTTTGAAGTGTAAGCATAAGAGCAAGTAGATTAGTGTCCAGCATGGGAGAGACATAACTACCGGGTAATGCAAGTACAACATTCTTAACATAAAGACTATCGGTAATAATGTTAACCTCCTGATCTGCAAAAGTCAACAGCGCCATACTAACAGCGGCCAACTCAGATCTCTGAGCGGAAGTTTGGGGTAAGGTGAAAATTGTCTTCCAAACCCCCTGCTCGTGCCATGCAACAACCCCTCTAGTTGGACTGCCATCAGTATAGACCGTGACCGCAGGTAAGGGTTGTAAACTGATTACAGATTGAAACTGGATAGGAATTTTTTGTGTAATTTGAAGCCGTGGATCTGATGAGGAACGACATGAAATTGTGCCCAAATAAGAGACTAAAGCCCATTGAAGGTCATCAGAAAGCGCAACAGCATTTTCCCATGTGTAAAGTTTAAGAGGCAACGAAATTTCAACCGGATCGATACCTAATAATTGCCTTGATCGTAATCGTGCTTTTTGGATTATTTCTGCTGCTTGCATTGGCAAAGTTGTGATAGATGACTTTGGTGTATGGGCTAAGTAAAGCCACTCTATTATATGTGTAGCATTGGAGCCTGACTCCTGAGTGATTGCAGCAAAAAGTTGGCTTCCATCAAATAAAACAAATAAAATCAGTGGTTTATTCAATATTTGTCGATCCACCCAAATAGCTTTTAACGTTGTAGAAACTAATTCTAGGGATTGCCTTGCCTGTTCCGTTAAAGTAATAATATCTGCAGGTTGACGTCCTTGTTTTAAACATTCAAATAAAGGCCCCATGTCTTGAGTGGTAAGTTTACAATATGGTCGAATCCAATTAATAGAACCCAAGAATTGTTGTAGTTCTACATAAGTTGGCTTCATTGACAAAGTAAGACAGGGCAATACAGGAGTGGAGTAGGATTGCATTAATTTATGTCCTAAATACAGAAATGGTTCTTTGAGTTGTACCTTTTCAGGGGCAATCTGCAACCCTGACTGTGACAAATGATCAGTAAGGTGTTGTTGCCACATAGATGGGAGGGTTCTCCCAGCCACCAAGATGTCATCCATATAATGGTAGACCAATAATGTAGGGTATTGAGCCCGAAAGGGTCGCAGGGCCATGTCTACAAACTGTTGACATAGGGTTGGACTATTTAACATGCCCTGAGGTAGCACTTTCCATTGATATCGTTGCGCAGGGCCAGAGTTATTATATACGGGAACAGTAAACGCAAATTTCGGTGCGTCTTGCGCTTGTAACGGTATTGTGAAAAAGCAATCTTTCAGGTCTATAATAGCTAAGGAATAGTCATATGGAATTAAATTTGGATTAGGCGTCCCACATTGTAGCGGACCCATGGGCACAATTAATTTATTTATTTCTCGTAAATCATGTAAGAGCCTCCACTTTCCAGATTTCTTTTTAATCACAAACACTGGGGTGTTATAAGGGCTATTACTTTCTGCTATATGATCAGCTTCCAGTTGCTCCTTTACCAGTTGGTGCAGAGCTTCTAATTTTTCTTTGGGTAAGGGCCATTGTTCTACCCAAATGGGTATGTCTGTCTTCCATTGTAAAGGAAGAGCTGCCTTTTGTTGGCTAATCATTAATAACAATGGTGGTCTGGAATTGCTCCAGTAAATCCCTTCCCCACAGATTTACTGAAATGTCCAAAATACAAGGGCGAATGTGGGCTATACGATCACCATCAAGAGCAACAACTTGTATCCAATCCTTACTCCGTTTTGAATCCTGAGCTCCGCCCACTCCCCACACAGAAGGGGCCACTTCTACTGGCCAAGAGGATGGCCAGTTATGTTCAGCAATTACTGTGACATCTGCCCCAGAATCTATAATACCTTCAAAAATAACATTGTTTAAACAATACTTACGAACCGGTTTCTCCCTGGTCACTTCTGCCAGTACTGCAGCTACCTGTGGATGGAAAGGATTACCTGAAATACTCACACTCGGCGATTTCGTCCTTGTAGATCCGAATCCACCAGTACGTTTTTGGGAGGAAGTGTTCGATGTGAAAAGACGATATGGCAATAACAATAGTTGCGCAAAAGAATCTCCCTTCTTCAACTGAAGGGGAAGGTGACTCCAATACTGAATATAAATAATTCCCTGATAATCAGAATCAATAACACCAGGTACCACCATTATATTATTCTTGGAAGCAGAGGATCGCGGTAGTACAAGGCCTACGGTGCCTTCTGGTAAAGGGCCAGTGAGTGTGGTAGGCATTAAAAGAACTGCTCCAGGCAAAGGAACATCTTTTGACTCTGCATGTATTAAATCAATTCCAGCGCTTCCTTGAGTAGCAGGGGTGGGTACACTTCCTTGAGATTCGGGGCTGGAAGCCTGCCCCAAGTTCAGTTTCCCTCAATAGGACGGGAAGACACATTGGTATTGGTAGTGGGAGCTGAACGACACTGATTAGCCCAATGATAACCCTTTTTACATTTCGGACAGATTTTCTTTGGCCGGTTTGTAACAGTGCCCCCACCTTTAAATGCTCCTCCGCCAGGAGCCCGACATTCCCTTCTGAAATGACCAGGCTTTTGACAATTAAAACAATTGCCTGTAGGTTTGTTACCCTGACTTAATGCCCCAGCTAACAATGTCATGGCATGAACATGTGTACCTACCTCTGCACAAGCTTGAATCATGTCTCCCAATTCATATTGCGGTCTATGAATAATGTTTTTCAAAATCTTTTTACAGTCTGTGTTAGAATTCTCGTAAGCTAATTTTAACAATAATTCCCCTTGTGCCTGAGGGTTATCAACCTGCCGTGTCAGAGCCTCTTTCAAACGGTCAACAAACTGAAAATAGGGCTCTGTTGCTTGCTGCCGTACATTCGTAAAAGAACGTAAGGGTTCTTTCCCAGCAGGCACCTTTTTAAATGCTTTCTGTATACACTCAGCAGTTCGATGAAATGCGGCTTCAGGCAATACCCCTTGTTGTGCTATGGTAGCAAAATTACCTGACCCATAAATTTGCTCGGGAATGATATTAGCATCCCCAGCTGCTATAGCAGCATGTCTAAATTCTTGGTCCCAAACTACATATTGCGAAGGAGTCAAAATCATCCTAAAGAGATCCTTCCAATCTTGAGGGATCATGTTATATCCAGTAGCTACTCCTTCCAACATCCCTTGTACATAATTAGCCGTAATCCCATATTCTCTTACTGCCTTATTTATTTCTCTAATAACAGAAAACGGAAGAGCTGTCCAAGTTGCTATGCGATTATTAGCATTATTAGGATCTGGCTGATATGTAACGGGAAAAGCTGAAATTGTACCCTCCCAGTCTCCCATTTCTTCCATAGATAATAATCCTGAGGCTGCAGCCTGAGCTATGGCTGCTTTAACCTTCCCAGTAACCTGTTCTTGTTGGACTGGAGGGCTATATGGAGGAGCATTTACAAATTTCTCAATATCCTTTTCAGGTGTAGGTAAAGAAAGTTGGGGATAAAGAGGAGTTTTCTGGTCAGAATTGGCAAACAGCGATGTCTCTTTTATCCCTAAATGACTAATGGCCTCAGCACACTTTTGCCATAATAAGAGATGGTGAATAGGTGCTCTTGGTTCTTCATGTAATTTTCTCCCTATCTTTATCCAATCTGACTGACGTAGTGATCCTTGCTCTGGATACCATGGACATTGACATTGAATTGTTTTTAACAATGATTCAATGTGAGAACGACTTATAAAAGCTGAGGTATCCTGTTTTAAAATTTTTTGTAGCTCTTGTGCATGAACCTTCTGCTGAGCTGACAATTCCCCCCCCATACTCACGAATGGGAGCTGTACGCTGAGGTGCACCGTTGGCTGATCCTGCCAGTGGGTACGAGGGTGTTTGTTCTGAATCACGTCGGGGTCACCAGATGTAGATATCACGACACAGTGAGACACGGTGAGACCAGAGTTCAATTTCGGAGCCCCCCTCGTAATTCTCGTCTCCGCTTTTATTTTACCTCCGCTTGGAGGCGTGGATTATTTTCTCTCCATAAACAGCCTATGACCTTTAACTATTGTATAACATCACGTACATACATAGTACAACAGCATTATCTACGTGGCAATATGCAGGCAGTTATTTAACCACTACAGATGTCAGTATCGTTTACAGCCATAAAGTTAACCACATCCTGTTTTTCCACTGGTCAGATCGCAATGTCTTGAGAGATAGTGTACTGAGAACAGCAGCGTGGTTTGCCAACGTATGCTGTTCATTCAGTCCACCCCACATTAATTCACTTAAACTTAGTAACCAGAAATAAAAAAACATATTTATGAGCTGAATAAACTGCCCTTTCCGATAGCCCTAAGTACTGAAATATTAGATAAAGTGCATTTGATATGGTTTAAATGTTATGTTCAATAAATTCAATGTTTTACTTGAAAATTACTTTTTAAAATACTTGTAATAATAATTCAATAACATGCATTTAAACCATTTTAACCTTGTTTACATTTTATTTGTTTAATGCAGATAGTAAAAACTGTTAACATGCTATTATATTTATTTCCTAGGTATAATAATCTAATTTTCAACTGTAAAAAAACTGTGCAGTTTGACTGGTATTTTTTCTATTAATTATTTTACTAATTCATTTTATGAAACAGTTGCATCTTTTTCATTTAAAAACTTCTGTTGGAAAAATATAGCAGTGGAAAATTTGTCACCCACATCTCTGATTTGGAGCAGAGTTTTTTTTTTAGTGCAATGTCTGCCCAGGAAGACAGCTAGGTGTACCAGATCCTGCTGTTCCTTACATGAAATCGTTTCTCAGGTCACTGCTATGACTGTTCCTTTAATCCCATATTGCTATTTGGGTAAAAACACATCTCTTTCTCACTAGGAATCCTGTTTAGCGCCCCCTGTTTTGTAACATGTATGCTTATGCATGGCATGCATGCACAAAAACGTAAATTACAGTCTTGGGGATTTTGCTAGCTCCTGCTAAGGTATGGGATCCTCAAATATTTAATCTTGCAAACCTTTTATTCCAGGCCTTATACAATACCTCTTGTTCACTTTCAGGAGAATACTAAAATTTAAGATAAAAGTTGCTTATCACATTTATAGAATGTCCCATGATACTATAGCATATGTTTGACACAATAACCTTAGTATAAATCTCACTGATATAACCTAAAATGATCCTTCTGGCATGCTCATCAGTAGAAGCCCTGCCAATTCCCCAGTTCCAAGCAGCTCATTTTGCTGTATGGCATGATTATTGAAATATAATTGCCAGTCCCTGTTCCTAATAATAATGTTGCTGTGCTGGGAATGCTATATTTGAAGATCCCTTATAAGCTAAGATGCTGAGAGTAGATGATCTCCAACTATGACATACTCAGAGGAGACCCATTAAAATAATGACTTAGTTGGATACCAAGTACTGTGGGCCTTGTGTGGAAACATAAAACAGTCAGCTTTGATCTATGGTGGGGAGCTAATTTCTTCATCTGAAAATCTTTCCATTGGCTTTTTTTCACTGTGTGTTAGTAAAACCAACATCCTTTTTACATAAATGCTTCTCTGAATGACAGGAAGAATCAATCTAATACATATGCTAAACTTTCCAAAGTCTTGTTGACAATAACGATGGAAACCATGGGTTCCCCATAGGCATCTGGTTGGCCACTGTAAGATCAGGATGCTGGACTAGATGGGCCACTGGCCTGATCCAGCAGGCTCTTCTTATGTTCTTATTTTTCCTGAAATGTGAGGTGGACGTATAAGGGGTTCTTTGGAAACACAGCATTTGTTATACTTGACCCTAAAGTTATTTTTTAATAAAAACTATACTAAAATGTAAACAAATTTTCTGTATTTTCCTGGATCCCTGAAGAATCATACCATACTATGAAGTTGAAGCTGATTTAATAGCTAACCTGGAAAATCTAGTGTGTAAATTCTATCAAAAGTTTTGTATTAATGGTCCAGGTTGTGCCACCTTGCAGTCTGTTCAAGTAAAAGAAATGTGTGGGATATCCTGAACTAATTCCATGTTTGCCACTGTAGTTGTCATTTGTCAGCCATGTTGTTCTGTTGCTGTTCCCCCCTCTTGATTTTCGGTAAGTTAACTTTGCTTTTATTTTTTTCATGATCTGAAAATCTGGTAGGTGATAACTGGTCAGCTTGTTCTCAGCACAATTCACTGTGGCTTTTTGTGTTAACTAAGTTTTAAAGAGTGTTCTTTTTTGGTGACTTCTGTGCCTCTGCCACATTTTATTGTAAACTAGAAAAGATTAAAAGCAAAATTAGGATGGTAATGTACAACTAATGCCTCTGGCAATGCAGTGGAATGGAAAAAATATTGACAGCCTGGGGACATCCTTTTTAGCCCTTGAGAGACCATGTCTCTACAGATGTGGGGTTCACTTATATTAAACTGTTCCATGGGCTCCAGGAGAAGAATTTTCAGCCACTTTGCTCCTCTCTGGTCCTCTTTACTGCAGCCTTGTGCTGAGGTAAGCCAGTACTTTTGGTTCAGCATGTGATCAGAACCAGGACTTGTGGTTAAATTCTCTCGCTAACCACGAGTTGTAGTCAAGGTTTGGTTGTGGCTTACAATCTTGTGCAATCTAGACCATAATGAAGGAGCAGTAGATGTTTGTCCCGCTTTTGCAGGCAGTCTACAAAATACTACGTTAAATTTGAATTGTGGCAAGCTGTCCCTAGTCTCAGCTTTTTTGCTGATTATTTGCATGGCACTTATGTATCCTTTTCCACTGGATGCTGCAGAGGCATTTTACTTGCCTTTTTTTTAATGAAATGAGATATGAAACTGGTTTGGTGCATTTTGTAGACCTGTCCTGATATACTGCTTGATTCTCCAGTGGTATATGGCATTTCAGAAAAACAACTGGCGATGCTTGCTGTATCATAAACTAAGTGAGGCACTTGAGCCTGGATGCCGTATAAGTACATATCTGGTGCAAGGCAGCTGATAAGA
The DNA here is from genome assembly GCF_030035675.1 of Rhineura floridana. Lineage (NCBI taxonomy): Eukaryota > Metazoa > Chordata > Lepidosauria > Squamata > Rhineuridae > Rhineura > Rhineura floridana. The sequence continues at coordinate 77,727,114 of NC_084485.1, read as the reverse complement.
ATGGAGACCTCATGTTCAGCCTTCCATTTTGGGGGATGTACCCTCCAGAGCAGCCTTTCCCAACCAGTGTGCCTCCAGATGCTGTTGGACCACAACTCCCATCAGCCTCAGCCAGCATTGCCAATGGTCAGGAAAGATGGGAATTGTGGTCCAACAACATCTGGAGGCACACTGGTTGGGAAAGGCTGCTCCAGAGCTTTACAAGAACTACTTTGTTTACTGTCACTGGTATTGAACTGCTTAGGGCAGTTACATGTTATGATTGCTGTGAAAAGCTCCAGTACAGTATTTCCTGCTGCAAATCCATGCAGTGTGGAAGCAATCTATGCATAATGCATATTTTTAGATGCGTGTGTATTTGGTACAAGACATGCATGTTGTCAATCACACACGTACACATGCCTTGAAAGCCTGATTGGGCCAGGCTTCCAAGATGCATTTTGACTCCAAAAGCTAACAGCATGGAACATTTTTCCTGTCATGTCATTTATACTTGTGTTAATGCTCCTGGAAAAACTGTTCTGTTCTATAACTGCAATATGTAAGCATAGCTAAGGGGAACCCCCATTTTTTTAATCCAACATACTGCATATGCGTGCAGGGCTTTTCATTTTGTTCTGTAAAATGGAACATTCACACATCATTACAGAAGAGAATAAGAAAGCCATATGCAGTTCATGGAGCTCTGTGCATGTATGCATTAGAATCTAAAGATTAGAGCGACTGCCTTGTCCCATATTTTAAAAAAGCCAACATGGAAAGCAGAAGAAAATGACAAATAGTCAGTGTCTAGAGGTGACGGCCATGAGCAGGAATTTTCACTGCATGTACATATGCTGGTGGCTTTTAAAATGAAATAGTCCCCATATATGCCACCCTGAGCTCCTTGGAAGATACAAAAGAGTGAGGGATATTTAGGAATGCTTAAATATGTGAAGCAACCTTGGTTCTCCTGGTACAATTACACAACCATTGTATCCAACCTAACTTCAGCTTTAATGCAATTGTAAGCCATGAAGGTTTCACCTTTAGTAAGATGGGCAGTGTCCGTGGATTCTGGCTGGGAAAGCTGGACAGACCAGTTCTTCTGGATTCGAGCTAGTTTCTGGGAGTGCTGAACTTCCTTGTCTGATATTCAGCAATTAAATAGGTATCCAATTTGCTGTAGAAGAAACAGGGCAGAAGTTGCCTTAGCAAATGTTTCCTCAACAACTGTTTGGTAATTAATAGTAATGTGGGAGCGGGAGGGGCTGAAGGAGAGAATTGGTGGATGGGAGGGAAATGCTATATCCTTAACTTCCCTAGAAATTCTCTTTCTCCCCACCTCCCATGCTGGGCTTACTTCTGGACCTGGAACTAGTTGAGGCACAGGGAAGAGTTGGGTGGGGAAGGGTTAAGTATCTCCTTTGCCTCCATGTTGCATTATGAGGCAAATACAGGGTTGGGGGTCCCATGATTGCCTCTGAATGTGTAGTTATGTTCACAGTTGACTAAACGGAAAGCTACACTTTGTCTAAAATAATTCCATTTTTTTTGCTGGTCTGGGCAAGAAAACATAACTGGACACACCAAGATGATCACTAAATATTTGCAGAAGAAGGGGAGAGGGTTGTTCTGTGTGATCTCTGTGCAGTCCCACATATGGCTTTGGTGCCTGTACCCAGCTAAAGTATGGAATCTTCTAGAACAGGAATGGGGAGGGGAATCTGTGGCCCTCCAGATCTTGTTGGACTGCAACATATCCCTGACCATTGGCCAGGCTGGCCAGGGCTGATGGGAACTGTAGTCCAACATCATTTGCAGGGTCATAGATTCCCTTTTCCTGTTCTAAGGCTAGGTGATAAAGGTTTCTGGTGGGAGCCCTGCCCGCAGGGCACATATTCAGAGGGACCGTGGCCCCTGTCTTCCCATGTGGTTCCTTCTTGACTGCTGCTGCAGCTGCACTGGATGAAACTTTCTTTCTTTTTCTTCAGAGGAAAGTGAAAAGTTAGGTTCTTATTCCGCTCTCTCTCTCTTCAGTCTACTTTGACTTTCATTTCTTTTGGTGTTTCTCTGTCCTGACTCATATTTCCAATTGTGTTGACAGGACTGCTTAGGTGCAGTTATTGATAAAATGAGAGTGCTGCATTTGTGACAATGGACACAATTGCTGCTTTACCTTAGTGAGGGGCATATAGTAACACCTTCCTCCTTTGTCAAAGGTTCATGAGGCAGGCACCTTGAAACAGATCCCTCCTGTCTTCGTATGATCTTATGGTAGCTGGTTCTTCTGATGGTGAATGCTGAGGTTCATGTTATCAGAACTCCACTGCTATGTGTCTCAGCTACATCTCAGACCTGTCACTCTTGTTACTGACAGCTGAATCCACCTTGGTGGACCTTAGAGCTGTTGCAAGTGCCATGGTAGTCTCCCTTAGTCAAGACACCATCCAATGTGGAGGTTCACCCACTCTCTTCATTGTGGCTGGGGCCAGCTTGGTATTGCCTGATTTGGTACCAACATCTCTCCCAAAACTTGCTGTGCAGGCAGTTGCTACAATGCTTAGTTAGTATCTGACTCATCAGGGCGAGAGTCCAAGTGCACACCTCAGTATAGATACCAGCCCAGGAATTCAAGGTGAATTTTCCCCAGTGCTCAACAAATACTTTGATTTATCAAGCATATCAGGCATGAGCAGCCAATGCTAAGTTGTCATTCTTGTCACTGAAGGCATGACCTCCCCCCCCCCAAAAAAGGCAGAGGGTCTAGAATGTTGTCTTAGAACCAGCATCCCTAGAGAAAGCTTCTACTCAGTCTTCTGCTGTGCTCAGACTATTATGGATGGGAGTGGGACTAGCCTAGGTTTTGGGAGGTGGCTGGGCTGATAATTTTAATTGTAAGAGGTTTAGGTGTGAGCACTAGAGAAGGTGGGCACATACAGTCTCCAAAGAGAAAAAGGGATAAAATAAAATAGTTTTTTAAACTGGCAAGGTATTCAAAATGAGTAAAGAAATTTAGAAGATGGTTTGAAATGATGCTATAGGCATCATTTTGTAGGATGCCATGATAGTAACATAACCACCATCTTTGCAGCAAACCCCACCCCCACTGAGGGTGCTAAGATAGGCATCCACAGTATAGTCATTTGAGTACGGCTGAAAAATAATTCCTCCAAAAGAGAAAAGGTTGCTCAACCAGTGATACCTGGCTGGTTAAATGATAAATGCACGTATGAAATCTGTGTCTGGAAAGACTCCATGGTCCTTGAAACACTGTGAAGTTGAGCTGCTAATGGCCCTGCTCTGTGATTTTTGTGGTGATTGGCAAAATAAAGTGCTAAGTTGTGATTTTCCTCTCTCACTGAATGTAAATGAGTTATTGACAGTATGTGTAAGGAATCTGAGTAAACAAGATTCTTTGAATGTCTGTTGTAGATCTGAATTCTCTAGCTACTCTTCTAATTTGTCATTATTATTGTATTTTGCATTTGCCAGCCTCTCTTGTATAGGTAATCCTTCACTGTCGTTGCTGTGATTAGGGTGCAGTATTTATGTAGCTCAGCACCTATAATCTACATTTTGGTGTGGTATCTCATTTGAGTTAGTATTTGAAATTTTTAATATTGCAAGGCCTGTTGTAATGGTTGGTTCCACTGGTTTGCTTGGGAGTTACCACTTGATGAAGTGAGGAACTGAGATGTCAATCCTGCCTACACTGGGGAACAAATTAATATTTCATAGTTGTGGGTCACTGCTGTCACTTGGCTATTCAGCATACTATCTGTTCTTGCAAGTACCATGATGGGTGATGTTGTATTAAAATACAATTTAATTCCTGGAGTATATAATCTCACAAATTAGCCTTGCTAAGGAAGAAGTGATGATATTATAAAACCAGATGAGAGTATTGGCTTAATGCAACTGAATTCAGACAAATAATTTTTCAACTGCATTGGAAGTTTATTATTGAGAAGAAGCAGGCAGAAATAGCATAAGAATAACAAACTAAAGTTTTGCTTAAATTCGGGTTAGTTTTAGATGTCTTTAAACCTGAAAACATTATTCCTTGGTTACAAAACTGTATCCCCACACTTCTAAGACCTGGGCAAATGAGTGCTGAGCAATATATAGAATATATACTATTATTTTACCTGAGACTTCTAATTCTTTTTTAACACACTGAGTTAATCAGTTCTAGCTGTTTATAACAGCTGTAAATCATTTCCTATCTTTAATCATTACAATTAATTTTTGTTTGTTTAATTATTCCCAGTATTTCCTTGGAAGCCTATTAAGATGAGTATGTTGAGTATATTTCCATAACTTTGCATCCATGTGGAATGTTTTCATGAGCATGTGATGAGGCAATCTTTATCCTAGATATTAACAAGAACCTGTTTCCTAAGTCTTGATTGTACATGACCTGTAATGCAGACAGTGAGATGTGAATTGTGCTTCATGTGTCTTCCATCACTATCCCAGGCTAATTTGCTGGCTTCCAGAAATGCATGAGCAGAAGCCTGCTGAATTTGTTGCCAGAACTGGAGATTCCTAGATTACTTAAGTATCTGTCTGTCATTGCCAATATCATTAGCCCCAAAGCTCTTTGGGATAAAATTTGTAACTTTTTTTAAGGGGCTATGCATCTCATCTTTTATGGGAACATATGGATTTGACAAGTATTGTAAATATAATTTGAGAGACCTCATATGTCTTTAACTGCCCAATTGAATTTTAACCTTTGAAACTTAGGCCTCCTCAACTTGCTTTTGATCCTTGCCAACAAGACTGATAAAACTATCTGCCTTTTTACTGTTAGAGTGCATGCCACTACACTTCCTGATAACATATAGTTGTAGGGTCAGATAATAGCTGTTGTGAAATTCAGCAAGTGCTCTACAATGTGCTCAATCAGCTGCTGCCCCTCTATAATTAAGTCTGACAGCAGCTTGTTTTTCTAGGATTGTGGTGGAATGCCACTGATTGCCTCCAGACTGTCATTATTTTGCAAGAGAGATTCAATTACATACCTGCAAATTTAGGTTTGTGCAGTCAAAGTACACTAAAGTACTCTGGTACAACAAACCCACTTAAAAAAATGAACTTTTCATTATAAGGAAAGTAATGGGAATATGCTCTAGAAAGTATGGAATAATGATCAGTTGATGGGAAGTAATATAACTTCCACACAAACAAATCAGGGTAAAATCTGAATAAATAATGTGTTATATAATGTGCACACCAACAAATTACAAGGAATGTTCACTAGCAGTCATTGTATAATCTCTGTGCAGGCTTTGTTCAACCAAATCTGTATAATGATCAATGAACAGGTTGTCTGGAAGCAACCACTACTACGTATAGGTTACCTATTTTGAAGTCTGTATCAGACTTCAAAATCAGACTTCACAAATCTAGTGTACCAGCTTTGACACACTGTTATGCAAGCTTCTGGACTATCTGGTCAATGCCCACTTAGAACATAGGTTCCTGGAACATAAAAGCCTACTGCCAAATGTCCAGTGCAATGTCTGCACACATTCTCCTATTGATCACCTAATTGAGTTGAACCTCTGGTTCACAAAGCCTTCCTAAGAGAAGATGTTGTGTCAGTTGTGTGTTTCTACTTTAAAAAGACTCCTGACACTTTCTGGAAATGTGGACTCCTTGGTAATTGTTATAATTTAGACTGAAGCAATTTACCCATATTTGTGGAGAACATTCTTAAAAAGCCATGCACTGAAGATTCACATCAATATGATCTGTTCTAGATCTTTTGAGCAGGAGAAAAGTGCCCCTAAAGACAGAATTCTCAGATTATGATGGTTGTATCGCTGCCTTTTGCAATTATTGACTGTATATATGTAGTTTACTTTCAAATACATTGCTAGTCCTCTGGGATGCAGTTTAGATTACTGTATACCTAACTGCATATTGGTAACTTTTTTCCAGCTAAGATAGTAAGCCAGAGGTTTGGTTTACACCCTGATCTGGAGCTGAAATTAAGCCACAGACATCCCAGAAGTTTCAGTAATTAAGTTCTTAAGAGTTGTTCTGGACAAGAAATTGCCATTTCTACTACACATAAAGTCACTGAAGTTGAAATGCAGAAAGCCAGCAGTAGTTGGAGAGAGTTTTTTCCTGTCTCCATGGAGAGCAGATAGGATGTCTGATGCTGCAAATTTAGAGGGTGTTGATCCCATATATTTTGTATAAGGGGACTTTTGAGTTACTGCCTGGATACTCCTGCTGCTCATAAAGTATCTAATTCTAGCTCCCTGCATCCTACTCACTCATAATAGAGTCTAGTTACTGTAAAATTTCAGTAGCCATATCAAGCAGACCAGGATAATCTCACCTATGTTCTTCTGATTTTTTTAATATGATGATCGAAATATGTGTCACTTAGCTAATAATTTCTCATTAAAACAGGACATAACCCAAAAGGTAAACTGTGTTAATCTATCATAGCAAAACAAAAGGAATTTATTAGATATTGTGAAGTGCCCTGGAAATTTTTGATTAAGGGCAGTACAGAAATATTTTAAATGAATATTATACAAATTCAGTTTTCTTGGATTAACATGTTTACTTTTTGAATTTATGAAAGTTATTCTTGTATTAGAAACAGCCCTTTAAACTGGAGTGATAAATTTCAGGCATTTAATTTGAAAGTTTTGATAGACATGCAATTCTCAATTTGTCAGAAGAGAACTAGACTTGTACAGGTGTTAGGGCCATTGCAGCAAAGGCAAACATCCCAGTTTCTTCTCCTGAATGTACACATGGTGATGGAAATTAAATGTGAAACTATTATAGGGTAACATGGGTGATTACTGTTGCTCGTAACATCAGTCAAGAGAGTCACTATTGATGTCCCATAAGAAAGTGCTCTAATTCATGTCAATACATGTCTATTTTATCTTCATCCTTCTCTTTTGTTCCAATTCTTTCACTAAAAGCTCTTTCCTAGTTTGCCTCTGCTGCTGATCCTTAATTTTAACTCTGTTAGTAGTTTGACATTTCTCAGCATAACTAAACACATCTCTGAACCAAACAGGGTTTCGAGTCATTCAGGAAGAGCATTGGCATTGCCCCTTCCGTGTCTTTACTGAAGGAGTGGTTTATACACAAATAGATCTTAGCAGCCTCTCCCTTCTTCAGACTAGTTACTAATTACAGTTGGGTTTCCATAGCTAAACAGGGTAATCTAACCCCCTAGCATTTTACAATCAGTTTCTCACTCAGTTCTACTTTCATAGCTGATAACAGTTTCTTTGTTTTCCTCTTTCTTCTGTTGCTATTTGTGTGGAGCATAGGATGCAGTTTTTTGTAACCTCCTCCTGTACTTTGGCATTGAAATAATTTCATAAGCCACAAGGAAGTCTTGCGTATAGCTGGGCCTGGACCTACAAGTGGGGTCTGATTGAGGTGTTATGTTTTGTAGGTGTAATGTTTTGGGAATTTTTCAGCCTTGCTGAATTTTGTGCATGGCCCTTCACTGTTGGGAGAAAGTGATGAATGAATTGCTATACAGTCTAGCGATATGAAGGCTCAGGGGAAAATAAAAGAAGAATGGCCTTTTTCTCCTCCCCCCCCCAGGCCTGAAATAGAAATGGGGGTGGGGTTGAAAACATCATTCTGAAAGATGTGTGAAATATTTTGAAAATAAGTGTTTGAAATCAGGTCTGTGGAGTCGGTATGTCAAACCTTCAACTCTGACTCCTCTATTTTTCTACTGTCCGACTCCTTCATAAATGGCAAATGTATATTAATTTTTCTACTGTCTGACTCCGACTCTGACTCCTTCATAAATGGCAAATGTATATTAATGTATTAATATTAATAAATTAATATTAAAATTAAAATATTAATTTTAATTTGAAGTCGGAGTCAGTACATTTCTACCGACTCTGACTCCGACTCCATCCAAAATTGCTTCCGACTCCACAGCCCTGTTTGAAATAACGGATTGCATCTAAAGGTTCTCTTGCTTCAGAGGAAGGAGAAACTGCACATCTCTTGGACTGAAGATTCAAAGAAAGTAGATAACATTGCTACTGTGTGACCTGATTTGGATCTGAGGTTTGAGGGAAATAATCTCAAATGCTGCAGAATATGGAACATCTTCAAGCATTTTGTCCATTGGGAAGTTCTATCAAGTGCATTGATTCTACAACCTTCTTTTTGTTTACTACCATGTTGATGGTTTCTGTTTTCAACTTTTTTTTGTTTTTTCCTGCCCTATTTTATTGGCAAAACCTAAGATACACTTAGGCTGCAGTCCTGCTCATTTACTTGGTTGCAGACTCCCTTGAACACAGAGGGATGTACTTTTAAGTAAGCCTATGTAGGCTTGCACTATAAAGCACTGCAGGGTGCAGCAACTTGTCTTCCATTTCTAACACTGCTTATCCTTGCAACTATTGTATTAATAAAACAAAATAAATATATTTGTTTTTAAATTTCATAAGTATAGCAAATAGTACAAATTTGCATGCTAATTTATGCTTACTATTTTAAGAACATAAACTAGATTAATATAATTTTAAGTTTCATAAGAAAGCAATGCATATATTTAATTTCCTCCAGGAAATCCCACGACAGTTTTTTCCCTTCCATGACTTAAGTTTCCAAAAACTACACAGGCTAGTACTGTCTTTATTTTACTACATTGGGACCATTTACATGTCATGGTAAACCATAGTCTGAAACAAAGTAGGACTTACTGTGAATAAGCAGCCTGCTGGTATGCACTACTCAAATTGTCCCTCCTCTTCCCTTTACCAAGCCAGGGGGCAACAAGCCACAACAGTGGCTTGGTATTACACGTGAACCAGTGTTCTTGGTTTGTTTCCACACAAACCATTGAGAGGAAGCCAAGGCTTGTTTGTTTCAGATGGAGGCTTACCATAATAGGCAAATGAGGCCATTTTCTTTCTAGCAACCCAGTTTGTCCCCAGAAAGAATGGGGGTTTATATTGGATCTCCACCTACAGCCATACTACCCTGAACACATCTGATCTTGGAAGCTAAGCAGGGTCAGGCCTGGTTAGTACTTGGATGAGAGGCTGCCTGGGAATACTGGGTGCCATAAGGCAATGGTAAACCACCTCTAAATACGTCTTGCCATGAAAACCCTATGAATATATCCAAAAAAGACTCATAGGGTCTCCATAAGTCGTAATCAACTTGAAGGCATATAACAACAACAATAATGAATCTCCAGGGAGATGCATCCCACTGAATTCGTTACTTTGTTCTTCTGATAAAAGGGAAGTGGTATGTGTATGGTTAAAACTCATACCCAGTTGTGACTTCTTCCTGGAATAAAACAGCTGAACAACCCCATGAGCTGAGGTTCTGCATCACACTGTTCTTCTCCAACATGCATATTAATATCTAAGTTGTAAACACAACATTTGTAGTAGCCATAAATGTGACAGGAATATCATTTGGTTTCTTGATTCCCACTGGCTTTTTATTTGGTACCAAAAAATTATACAGCAAAAACCTTGTATTAAAGTATTGTTCATTAAAGTAATAGTTCAAGTCTTTTGAAAAACCTTAGTATTACTCATTACCACTGTGCTAAGTGTTTCAAAATAATTCTGTCAGTGCAGGAGGAATAGGATCTTGCCAGTTTATAGTGATGAATAACTTAGCTAAGAATTTAACAGCAGCTGCTAAGTGATGCTGTTCCTGAAGTTCAGAATATTTCATATGTCCCAGTAAATATTTAAACTGGTTGCAAGGCAAGCTGTAACTTCACTTCCAGTTTTATTTGTGTAAAACTTGAGCATGTGGCCCTAGGGAAAGCATTTCTGAAAACACCCTATGGCCTGCAGTAGTTCTTGTCCCTTCTCCTTTTCCCTGGGAGTAAACAATTGCAACTGGATTCCTGAGGATGAAACAGTTCATCTTGTTTCTAAACAATGTGGCCTGCAAACCAGGGCTGTGGAGTCGGTACGCCAAACCTTCGACTCCGACTCCTCTATTTTTCTACTGTCCAACTCCGACTCCTTCATAAATGGCAAATGTATATTAACTAGTAATAACAAATGTACTGTAGTAAAATGGTAGCACAAGGCATTTCATCACCACCATGTGAATCCAGAGCTTGGAAAAGTTACTTTTTTAAACTACAACTCCCATCAGCTCCAGGGATTGGGCTCGTGGGAGTTGTAGTTCAAAAAAGTAAATTTTCCAAGCTCTGGATTCACGTGGTGGTGATGAAATGCCTTGTGCTACCGTTTTACTACAGTACATTTGTTATTACTAGTTAATATACATTTGCCATTTATGAAGGAGTCGGAGTCGGTACATTTCTACCAACTCTGACTCCACCCAAAATTGCTTCCAACTCCACAGCCCTGCTGCAAACATAGCATTTCTAGCACATTTCTTTATTGGTGTTTTGTGTTTTGGCAGCTTTCCCAGCTCTATACTGATACTGGAAGTACTAGTATGTATTATCATAGTTACACTTACACCTGGGTATTCTTGTTTTGATGAGGCAAGGCTTGGTCAACCAGCCTACTAAGAACACAAGAAGAACCTGCACAATAAGGCCAGTGGCCCCTCTAGTCCAGCATCCTGTTCTCACTGTTGGCCGTGGGAAACCTACAAGCAGGACTAAGTGCAGAGAGCACTCTCCCCTCCTGTGGTTTCCAGCAGTGTCTGAACTGGGACATTTTGGGCACAGGTGCTTGTTGAGGTGCAGCATTTGCAATACTATATAAACAGCTTGAATTTGAGGTGACCTTTAAAATTCTAAGGTGGGATCATCTATGTAGCCCTTTGTTTTGCACTAATAACTATATTTCGTCCTGTGCTAACATTTGACACACATCTCTAAGCAAGCGACAGCGTGGTTAGTGTATGTGTTTGGAATCATAATAGTGTCTTCGGTTCCACAGTGCAAGATAATTGTGACTGAGACACCACAAAGCAGGTGTTGGCAACTTGACACAGTTTCAAGGAATGGGAATTGAATGGGAACTTGGGCTTAAAGTAATGTTATGTGTGGTTTTGTGATTTCTTCCCTCTGTGTCTGGTAGTGGTGGGTTTTTGAACCCAAAGCTGCATCTGAGTAGAGAGTTCAGCTGCTTAACTGGTTTTCAGCTCAAAACTGTCCTCTCCAAGCTGCTTTTTCACCCATTAGGCATGCAGAAAGAAAACTATGGGGACTCTTTCCCTTTTTATTCTCTGGCTGAAAAAGCAGTTTGGAGAAAGTTGATCTCAAGGAAAAAGGACAGGAGTGGGAAGGGTTAAGCAGCACACACATCTTCTGCTCAGACAGGCAGGCTGCTTTAGTTTTTAAAACAAATAAACCAGGGACAAAAGAATTTCAACTTGGCATACCATGTAGTTTGAGCCTCAGTTACATTATGACCAAAGGGTGCTGTTAACTCTTTAATCTGTCACAAGTGCTTCATAAGTAATAGGGATGGAAAGATCTGTCTGTTTCGGTTCTCTCAGTTTCTCATTTTTCCAATGTTAAATTCAGTTCTTTAAATTTCTACAGCGATCTGCAATTTTTTAAAAAACAAAAATCCTCATGAAAATTCTCAACCATTTCAGTGCGAATTTCTCCAAATAAACACATTTTTGCAAGCCATCTCTCATCATTTCATGCCTTTTTGCATGTTATTTTCACTCATGTATTCATTTTTATGTACACTTTCCCTTAATATATTCATTTTTGTAAATGTTTAGTTGACGAACTGCACCCCAAAATTCGAAGGATGGTTGTGTTTTAGTTCTCATTGTTTTGGAAATTGCAAAAATGATAAATTCTGCTTGAAATGCAAACTGAATCGAAATCTCACCCATCCCTAATGAGTAAATTTAGTTAAGCCTGGGGGATAGATAGAAGATAGATAAGCCATTTTTTGAACAAAACAAACCTGGAGTAATGTTTCAATTGCAGTGGCATATGCCTGAGTTTAACATGGTTTTCAGATATGTTTGACCATTTTTGCAAAGTAAAAGACAGGTGTGAGAAGAAATGACATTTTACTAGGGTAACAGACCTAATTGATGAGCATTTCACCCACCACTTGAATTTTCCTGAGGTGCTGGATGTCTCCAGGTATCCAGCAATATTATGTGATAGAGGAAGGGTGTTAAAGCTTTAAAATTATCACATGGTCTTCTCCAAGAGCTGTTGAGACTTCTTGTTGTGGTGTGACTTAGAACACAGGCTGTAAACACACTAGTGGTCAGATCAAACCGTTTCCGTTAGCTGCACCTGGAGGGAGAACAGGTTGATCTGCCAATCCGTTGTGAAATGACTTTGACGCTGAATTAAAAAAGAAAGCACTTAAGCAGCTCCCATCAGGTTTTACAGTAAAAAGGGACAGGGTTTGATTACTGCTGTGTGCCCCCCATTTTCTGAAGAGAGCCGTGAGTGGCAGAACAGTGAGCGTGTTTCTTTGCTCAGGGTCCTGGTTTAGCAATGACATGCTCGTAGTGTAGAATAAATTATGCTTGCACATTGACAGCAATGAAAGGAAACTAAACTTGTAGTAACAGATGCTGAAAGTAACTGGTGTGTAGCTTGTTTTGCTTTTAGAATAATGAGCTGTTATGGTAGAAAAGTAACCAAAGTGATCAAAAGCTGGTGATGAACACACTCGGTGATTTGGTTTGAGGAAACCTATACAAAACTATCCCAGCTCTATCACGGAGATCAACCAGAGGAGCGCTTGTCCCCATATTACAGAGGCCCAACTAACTTCAGCTTAACGTTGGGCACTTAGGTTTTGCCAGTGCCATGCCGTGGAATGTTCTTCCAGCAGAGATCTGGCAGGCCTCCTTGCTTTTGATTTTCAGGTATTTCTTGAAGCCTTTTTTTTATACTGACAGGCCTGTGCAGCTGTTTGAAGCGTTTTGGCTGGCCAGTCATTTGAATGATGGCTTTGCACCGTTTTTAATGTTTTATGTTTTACTGCTGTGCACCTCTCTGATGTTACAATATATAAATGGTGGTATGTAAATACTTATATAAATAAATACAATATAATTGTGTAGATATTTGTGTCCAGAAACTGCTTGCTACTACCATTGGAGCTACAGGGAAATTGCTTTCTGGCATTGGATGAAAGATCAGAGGATTGAATTATATTTCTAATTGCTTTTACAGCGTGTCTTCAATGATCTCAGTGGCTCAGTTTCCCTATCCTGGATTGGCGACAGCACTGGAGTAAGTAATACAGATAGGCTGGACAGATTTTAAAATATTAATTCAAAAGGAACAGAAGTGCAGTACTTGAAATAATTCCTCCCAATGCATGACTCAGTACTCTATTGGATGCTTTTGCTGTAATATTCCCACACAGAAAAGCGAGGTTATTCCTTTCTGATAGGTCATGAGGAATGACTCTCTTCAGTTGTAGGTGTTGCAAGCCGTTTAGCTTCTTCTTTTTTAGCTATTACCATCCTACTTATGGCCAAAGAAGATGAGACGCAGTGTAGGTGTTGTGTATACTGGGTGACTCACTCTGGGTTTGGTAAGAAGTGTTTAACTGCCCATCTAGACTTGAGGTAAGAATTGCCTCAGCATTGAGGCCTTGTTGGAGAGGAGGAAATACTTGCCACCTCTTTCTTCACATCTGGCACAGAGAAATGTATCTCTCTGAAAGTGTAAGCAGCAGCCAGAGTTTTTTTTTGAGGGGGGTAGCATAGAGCCAAGTTCCAGGCATGCTGAAGGGTTGCTAGAGAACCATTATTGGTATTGATGCTCTCTGCTTCCTATTCTTCTTATCCTGCAGCCTATTGGAATAGCTGATGCCAGGTGACAGTTGAGGGAGGAGGAAAGCTGATACAGCAGGGGCCTCAGCTGAGCTGATGGAGTGGCCCAGCTTTCCACCACTCACTCCTGCCACATTTTAAAAAAACACTAAAGAATTTATCAGAAAACTTCCTCTTTTGGTTAGAGTCTTGTTGTTCCTGCTTCTTAAATAGTGGCAAACAGTGCAATCCTCACCATAGCCACTCAGAATCATTCCATAGTAGATTTGGAAGGGGCCTGTAAGGCCGTCAAATCCAGCCCTATGTTCAGTGCAGGAATCCAGGAATCTGAGCGAAGGAAGTTGTACTGAATTTAATAGGACTTACTCCCAGATAAGTAGGGTTAGGATTGCAGCCTTAGAGAAATATGGCAAGAGCAAGAAAAAATGGAAATCTGAATCTAATTTTATGATAATTTGTGATATTTCTGTGTACACGTATGGCCTGTTTGGTTGATAAGCAATAAAATTTGATTTGATCACTTGTGATAATTACAATATATGTGATAATTCCAAATGCTATGATAATTACAAATATATGATAAAATATTTAGCAGGTCGCTGATATACAAAAGGATTATGGTACAATTTTGGGCGACAGTAGCAGCTTATATTTAATATTAAATATATTAATCTTTCTCAAGTGAGAGAAATTAGCTATTAACTGAGAAACCTCTCTCAGGCCAGTTATTGTACCAGGGATTAAGTGAGTTATTCTCTCTTAGAGGAAAAAGGCACCTTGCCACTTTAGGATAGCATGTCAAAGCACGGTGACTGGATTAAGAAGTTGCTTTTTCAAACAAAGTAAAAGAGCCTGTAAAATTAGACAAAGCATTTTTTAAATGTACAAAATCTCTTCCAGTGTATTCAATTGACTGTGAGCCCCTCTTGGGGGAGGGACATGTTAAAGGATCCTTGATTTATGGGTTCCATGTTGATTCATGGGTTCCATGGGAGATTATGCCCAACCATGAGTCTTACCATGAGAATTACCAGCACAACCAGAAGGAGTGCAGTAAGTTTGACTTTAATGAGGCTTTAGCCTTTGCTACTGACTCGCACTCCCTTTTTCCAGGTTCCACAAGCTCAAATCTTCATACATGGAGTTACCACAACCATACGTTCTGTTCAAGGGCTTCTGACTGCATTCTCACTTTATTGGGGAACACTCCTGGGACTGGTGCTGTAGAATCCCTGAGCTCCACTGTTTCCCCATATCCGTGGTGGTGTGAGACTAGGATCTGATTCCCTTCAGAGCCTGTAGCTTTCCAGTAGCCCCTTTCTCTGAGGAATGGGGCTTGGGAAGGGATAGGTCCAGAGATCCTCTGCCTGACTTCTTTCAGGATACTCTAGGGTTACCCCCTATGGGTCAGTCCGACAGTATTCTTGCCCCAAAAGGTTTGGAAGGTCAAGGAAGCCTCTTCTCCAAGCCTCTTGTACCTCCAAATTGGCAGAGGTAGAAGCTCCAGGAGATCCTAGGGTTAGCAGCTTCTCAGGTCTCTGCTCCTTCCCCACCAAACCTCCCTGTCTGACTGCTAGCTCTGGGCTATTTATACTCAGCAGCTGCAGGAGACCTTCATCAGCTCCAGGCATTAGCAGCTGCTCTCTGCCATCTCTTGGCTTGGCTGGTGGAGAAGCTTCCCTCTACAGAAGTTGATTGGGACCTTTTTAAAGAGGTCGTGCTGGTAAGAGCCCTTTGGCCCAAGGCGATTCCTTGTGGACCTTCACACGACCTTTTTAAGTTCTACAACACAAATCCACTGTATGAATAACCATGTTTCTGGATTTTTTTTAAAAGTGTGTTGTGGTCTGTACTTGTGTCAAAATGGGCATGCCACCAGTCCAACACGCCAACCCCTCCTTCCAAATTAAAAAAAAACACCCTTGCATTGACTCAGCCATATACCACCAAATATGATACAGCAGGGCTCCACTCATATGGCAGGTTAGGTTCCAGACCCCTGCTGAAAAGCAAAAACTGCCGAAAAGTGGATCAGCTGTAGTGCGGGGGTCTGGAACCTAACCCGTTTATCGCACCAGAGGAGGAGAAGATCAGATCTTCTCCTCCTCGGGCATGATCAGCTCGAGCGGGAGTCTGATCTTCCCCTCCTCTGGCACAATCAGCTGGAGTGCGGGGAGCTCCAGCCCCCCCTCCAGCTGATCGCCCCGCTGGTGCCATATTAGCGGAACGCCAAAAAGTGGGGTGCTGAGAAGCGGGGCCTTACTGTAATATGAATTAGCCCTTACTGGGATGGGACAGTTACTTGGCCTTAGACAGTGTGCATGCCAGCTGCTGTCATTTCAGATTATTGCTTAACAGGCCTTTTCTCTCTCTCTCTCACCAGGTTATTCTTGTGTTGACCACATTTCAGATACCTCTGGTAATCATGAGTTTTGGGCAGTCTAAACTCTACAGAAGGTGAGGGCTTCATTGTTGTCATATCTGAATCGAAATGAACATTCTGATGAAGCCAACAGTTTGCTGCCAATTCCCATATATGAGGATTTGTGAGCAACCTCACATTGCTGTGTATAGGTTGGGGGCAGAGCTTCTGAACTGGTGACAGAGCATTGGCAAAGCCAGTGATGAGCAGTAGGGTGACTGGGTGGGCAGAGTTGGTTCCTGAGGGCCAGAGGGTATCTTGTCTTGGGACAGTCCAACACCATGACATGAAGAACACTACAAGCTGACCAAAGATCCATAGTGTGTTGCAGCACCAATTGCGGAGGGAAGCTGTACTGTTTTAACAATAGGTCATGTACCAAGTGGCATGTTCTAGACCAGAAGCAGCATGTCTTTGGGTTTGTTCACGCTTATTCTTGCCTTCCCAACAATGGATATACTACTTATTCTTCCCTGAAATATTCATGTATTGACCCAGATTCCTTTACTATCTAACTCACTTGAAGTCACTGTAAGTAAGCCAGCCTCCTCTCCATGCCTCTTGGAAATCCTATAGGAGTAAGTCTCCTTATTATCTTACTGCCTCTACTGCTTCCTGTGAGGACAGAGCCCCAGTGCACCACACCCCATACACTCACTTTCTTAAGGTGTGGTTGCTTGCCGGGAAGAAGCAAGAGACAATGACTGAGATCTTTCCTTGTTTTTTTTGGTGTGGCTGATCTTCCCTTTTTCAGCAGCTAGGGTAAATAAGTTTCACCAAAGAGAGCGAGTTTTAAGCACCATTTATTTATTTATTACATTTATACCCCGCCTTTCTTTCCATGCGAGAAACCCAAGGCGGCTTACATTCGGTTCCCAGGCGGTCTCCCATCCAGGCACTGGCCAGACCTGACCCTGCTTAGCTTCAGCAGGGTGCTGCCCCCATGTGCCTTTAGACCATAGCCTGGGATCAATTCCCTTTGGCAAGGAGTTGCACTTGCTAAGGGTGAGTGTGCAGTGGTGGTGCTCTCTTTGCCAGGAACATAGGGAAAGGCAAGGGTCAGCTGAGCAGTTCAGGTCCACTCCAGATTTTTCTGCTGCTTTGGACAGCTGGTGAGAGCAGGCTTGCTTCCAACTTCAGGATTCCAAATAGGCAAAGGGAGGCTGGCTTTGCATGTGGTCATACATTAAGGATCGTTCACATGTTCAAAGTATGGCAAACTTAAAACAGTTCTCACCCTTTGTTCTCAGTCTGGAAGAGGGTTAGGCACTCTTTGCCTTGCACAGGTCTGTAACTCAAGGTTTCCCACAGCATGAGGGACTGGCTGCAAGAGTAGGCAGAAGACATTGCCAGTAAATGTTAGTCTTGCAGGAGGCCAAAACCTTGGCTGGATACATTTGGAATCTCTTGCCTCAACTCTTAAGGCTAGTTTGTACAATATAGTTACCACATACAGCCACTTTAAACAAACCAGTTTCACACTGTAGAAGTCCCTCTCTTGGCGTGCTCACCTGGCCTTGCCTTTATTATCCTTTAGATGCCAGACAAAGTCCGTCCTGCCCTCTTGGGTGTTCAGTAGTACATGATCTCTTTGATGAAAAGTGTTTCCTCCTTAGATTGAATGCTGTTTTATGGATTTTTATTTACTTGCTATTAACAAAAAAGCAAGTGCTCTTTGTGGAGGTGCTCCCCTGTAATAAATGGTTGCCACTATCAGCTCCATTGATTCCCTGGCTTCGAAGCTGGGGGTGCTTTAGGGATATTGTGATTACGGATGGAAAGATCTGATTATTTTGGTTCTCTCAGCTTCTCCTTTTTCCAAAATCCTCATGAAAATTCTCTAGCATTTTAGTGCAAATTTCTCCTAATACACACATTTTTGTAGGCGGTTTTGACTGTTGCACATCTTTCTGCAAGCTATTTCTCCTAATATAATGCATTTTTATAGATTTTCACTCATATTCATTGTTATGCACATTTCTCCTTAATATATGCATTTTTGTCAACATTGGTTGGTTAGAGAACTGCATCTCAAAATTTGAAAAGTGCAAATTTCAAAGAATGGCTCTGTTTCAGTTCCCATATTATTTTGGAACATATGAATTTGATAGATTTGGCTTGAAATGTGAACTGAATAGAATTTCTGTCCTCACCCCTAATTATTGATATTAATTGATTGATTGATTGATTGATAGATATCCCACCCTTCCTCTCAGCAGGAGCCCAAGGCGGCAAACAAGAGCACTAAAAACACTTTAAGACATCATAAAAACAGACTTTAAAATACATTAAAAAGAAAACATCTTAAAATATTTTTAAAGGCTTTCAAGACATCTTTAAAAAAAGGTTAAAAACATTGTTTTTTTAAAAAAAATATTTAAAAACATATTAAAAAACAATTCCAACACAGACTGGGATAAGGTCCCAACTTAAAAGGCTTGTTGAAAGAGGAAGGTCTTCAATAGGCGCCGAAAAGATAACAGAGATGGCACCAAATATTGAAGGGGAGGGAATTCCACAAGGTAGGTGCCACCAGAACGGACCGCTTGATAAGATGGTATCTGCAGGAGGCCTTCACCTGCAGAGCTCAGTGATCAACTGGGTATATAAGGGATAAGACGGTATTTCAGGTATCCTGGTCCCGAGCTGTATAGGGCTTTGTACGCCAAAACTAGAACCTTGAACTTGGCCCAGTAGCAAATAGGTAGCCAGTGCAATTCTTTCAGCAGAGGGGTGACATGTTGGCGATACCCTGCCCCAGTGAGCAGTCTTGCCGCTGCATTTTGCACCAGCTGCAGCTTCCAAACCAACCTCAAGGGCAGCCCCACATAGAGCGCATTACAGTAATGCAGCCTGGAGGTTACCAGTGCGTGGACAACAGTGGTCAGGCTATCCTGGTCCAGAAATGGCCACAGCTGTCTTACGTGCCGCAGCTGGTAAAAGGCACTCCTAGCCACTGAGGTCGCCTGGGCCTCTAGCGACAAAGATGGATCCAGGAGCACACCCAGACTACAGACCTGCTCTTTCAGAGGGAGTAGGCAACTGTTCCAAAGCAGGCAACTATCCAATTATCTGAACTCGGGAACCACCAACCCACAGCACCTCCATCTGGCTAGGATTCAGATGCAGTTTATTGACCCTCATCCAGCCCACCACCAAGTCCAGGCAGTGGTCCAGGGCTTGCACGGCCTCTCCTGATTCAAGTTACACTTGCAAATACACTATTTATTGCTAGCCCAGTTCCAGTCCTATTGTTTCTGTTTAACTTTTGTGGAAGTAGCCAGGGAGCTGTAAGCATGAGCACTTATTCCTGGGGAGATGCTCCTTGAACTTTGATTTGCAGGCCAAGTGCAAGCTTCCAGTTCATGAAATTTTATTAAGACATTAAATATAAGGTGAATGGATGAAGTAACGGGTTACATTAAAAAATAAAGCATAAGCAGCAGTGTTCTAGCTAATTGAAGATTGGCATAGTCTTAAGGTCATTTTAGTACTAACAAGCAAAGGCTCTCCAGATGTCATGCTTTGTTGCTGGGAGGGGGTAGCTTTCCCCATCAAAGATTTAAAAAGCTCCAAATAACAGAGTTCCACTCTCTGTGAAGGAGCAGGTATGCAGTTTGGGAGTATTCGTAGATCCATCACTGTCACTGGAGGCAAAGGTGTCTTCAGCAGCTATGAGTGTCTTTTTCCAGCTTTGGCTAGTACACCAGCTATGGCTGTTCCCGGACAGGGATAGCTTGGCCGCAGAGGTGCAGGCCTTTAACATTTAGATGGGACTATTGCTGTGCACTCTCTGTGGGGCTACCCATGAGGTTGGTTTGGAAATTGCAGCTAGTGGAGAATACTGCAGCCCGGGTTTTGGCCAGAACAGCTCTGCACCACCATATTTCACCGATGCGAAAGCCCTATACTGACTGTCAGTGCGTTACTGAGCTAGGTTCGAGGTATTGCTGTCAGTGTGCAAAGCCATAAATGGCTTATGACAAGGTTACCTGACGGACTGTCTTGTCTTTATGCACCAGCCAGATCATGGTGATCATCTGGAGAAGCCCTCCTGGCTGTTCCACGGTTATCTCATAGCCATTTAACTTCTATGCAAACCAAGGCTTTTAGTGTAGCAGTGCTAGGAAATTTGAAGCACTGTTCCTATGGAAATCAGACAGGCACCTACAATCCTGATATTGCATTGCCTGCTGAAAATGTGCTTGTTTCACTAAGCATTTTTAGATAATTAATCTGATTCGGTGTTTGTCATTTATCTTATCTTGTATGATTTTATAGCTTTATGATATTTTAATGATTTTATACATAACCTTGATATTTTTATGAATTGGCAATGTATAAATCTTATTTTATTGGCTGAGTTAGAAAAGGCAGCAGAGTAATGATTAACACTTCAGAAGCCACTGGCCAATGAGCTGAGTCGCACGTAGGAGGATGCCTGGAAATGGGTAATTAAGCTAGCAATTGCTTCTTCAACATAAGATATAGAGGGAGATAGGTGGTTTTTTTCCTGCTAGATACTAACTGTGGATTTAAGAAGGTGTTTTAAAGAATACAGTATCTCTGTGGTAGTATGCGTTGAGGATTACAGCTGAGCAGGTTCTTTTGGGTTGACTAAGGGGATTCTGAACACCAGCTCATTTTTTTTAATCTGTTACTTCATTTGTGGTTTCTTTAAGTGTATGTTAGTATCTACCTAAAAAATAATATTTATTCATAAAGATGGGATATGAATTCTTAAATGTAGTGGCTGTTTTACATGAACATGTGTGCAAGGTTATTTTCTCCATGATGCTAGTTTCTTTGGATGTTTGTGCTGGAGTACACAAGTTCTCCACCTCATGATGTACTATAAACACAGACCCACTACATGATTGAAACAAACCATGCAAGGGCTGCTTAAGTGATCCCCACTGGGTGCCCATAAAATGTTTTGGTTCCCCCATCATCTATTTCGTGTGTACAGTTGCTTTAAGAGGATGCAAAGACAAATGGCTGCCTCTATTATATTCTCCTGTATTGAGGAGTGTTTACACTAACTATGTCTTTTTCTTGCACTATAGTGAAGACTATGGGAAAACATTCACAGACATTACAGATCTCATCAACAACACTTTCATCAGAACAGAATTTGGAATGGCTATTGGACCAGAAAATTCAGGGAAGGTAGGATGTGCCTGCTAATACAATTTGTGAGGCTGTTTGTTAACCCTGTCCTTCGTTTTAAATGTGGAAGATAGTCATAAGGTGAAGAGCCTTGAAAAGGCTGCATTTTAATTTAGCTTAATACCAAGGGCAGACTTGAGGCCTTGCTAGAGCTGTGCCTTTGGATGTAATTGGGCTTTATTCCTAGTTGTCCAGCTGACCACTGCCTGACAAGTCTAAAGTGTGGCACGATATGGTCCAGGGGTCCATATTATATCTCTGCAATAGAGATTTTTGCCACAAAATCTCTACTTACCTGCCTCCCCACCCTACTTTCCACTGACCTGCTATATGACCTTGAAACATAGCATCCTGCTTGATGCTTCTCACTTGTAAATTGGAGCTATTGCCTGCTTTTTCCAATTTACCTGATTGTTGATTAAATTAAACTGTTATAGTAGCTACACAATCATCAGTGTTCTGGGCATGATTGTGTGAATTTCATAAAGTCCACTTGTTAGAGCTGGTCAGTTTCCTTGGCAAAACATGTTCCTTTAAAATATCATCTCTGCTTCCCTTTCTTTCTGTACTTTCTGTAGTGCACTCTGATGATTCTGTAGTGCACTCTGAGTAGGTTGCAAAGTACACATCTATGTTTCCAGTATTCCAGTGAGTGGTGGTGGTTTATAGGGTTTCTGCTTTTTTCTGACTCATTAGTTTGCTGCCAAAACAGAAGTAATGTTTACACCAACAGTACTGAGTTTCATCCTGGTCACTAGCGTTTCTCTTGGACTTTATGGATATGGCTTTCTTCCTCCATTGCCTCCAGAGGGATGTGAGCAGGGATGTTACATTCTTTTAGACTGCCTTAAAAAAGTTAGTGGAGTGCAGCTAAGCACTGGTATCCTAGTGAAGCAGCCCCTTTTCACTTATTTGCATAGCAAACTTGCACACGGGGCAGCGTTAAGTGAGAATTTCTGTTCCACTCAGGTTTTTTTGTTGTGTTTCTTTTTCTGGTGGGTCCCTGATTTGCCCTCTTCAAAACTGCACTATTTCAAATAGTGTGGTCATAGCTTCTGGCGACATCTGTATTTATGATAGATTAGTAGCATAGATGTGTTGAAGGGAGGACCCTTTTCTTTATCATTCTGTCTAGGTGATACTGACAGGTGACAGAGCTGGACCATACCATACAGGAAGGATCTTCAGATCATCTGATTTTGCTAAGAACTTTGTATTGACAGATATTCCGTTCCATCCTTCAACTCAAATAATTTATCACCCCCAGAATTCTGATTTGTTGTTGGCCCTCAGTATTGAGGTAAGTATTGTATTTTGAGAAGAACATGACCCATCTGCTTATTTCTTCACTGGTAATTTAGGCACTGAATACAGGCTCCAAGAAGCCATTTAGGATCCCTCCAGACATCCTTTTTATGATGATTTCGTCTCTTGATGATAATGGGGTGGTTATATGCAATCCCATTTTCAATACTATTTGTGTCTCATTTCCAGTCAGTGCATGTGCCTCAACTCCCTGCTGAAATCCTGTAAATTTTTATACCACAAATGTTCCAGTTTATTTTTGTCCCACTTTTGATGTGCTATAGTGCAAGAGTGCCAGTAATACAGTAACATTGGGGAAGCATTGCAGAACAACTAATAAAGTGGAATGGTATGTGAACAGCCTGGTATAAATCCACCACTAACGCAGTATTGTTGCACCAATGACATGTTGCAGAATTCATCTGCAAAACAACTCTAGCCTGGAGGGTCCCTTTATGTGTGGGGAAGGGCTTGGCTCTTGAGTGACTGTGGTAATGACTGGCAGCATCATAGTTTCTATCTCTAATTGATATAGCAGGAGTAGAGTCGTATTGTGAGCTTTGCCCTCAGCATTGTTCTACAATGTAAGTGTGGGATATAATATCTTAAATAACACATTGCTTTGGCAGCATAAAGTTCTTTTCTAAAAGTTCTGCAAGATGCTATGTAATGCTGCTGAAACAAACCTCTTTAAGAAATATAGTTTAACTCAGTGGCAAAATTAAAGTATGGAAGCTTCATCTGTTCAAGAAAGCTGTGCCCAGACTGTTAACTGAAGCTGGTTATGAGGAGCAAGTGTCTCCTTTTATCCCAGCAGCTTCATTGGCTTCTGTTCTGTTTATGGGCTCAATTCAAAGTGTTGGTTATAGACTTTAAAGTCCTAAATGGGGGTTTGAAACTAGGATATTTAAAGCATTATCTTCTCTTATATGAGACTGCCCACTCTTTGAAAAGGTTCTCTTCCATGTCCCACCAACATCTGAGTTGTGTTTGGCTGGACACAAGGGAGCCTTCTCTGTGGCCACACCTGCACTTTGGCACTCTTTTCCAAGGGAGGCCCATCTCAGCCCTTCTCTGATGGTGAACCACTACTGGGCAAAGACATTTATTTTCTGGCATAAATTTGGCAGGCCAAGTTGTTAATTTTAATCTCCCTGATACGTTAACTGAAGTGTGTTTTCTGTTGCCTCTTCCCCCCCCCCCGGTCTTGCTGATTATTTCACATGTTATTTTTTTAATATGTTGATTGAATTGTAAGCCACCTTGAGCCTTTTTAATGGAAAGCTGGACTTTTTTTTTTGTACTATTTTTGCCTTGAACTTGAAAGTGATACATCGGATAATGAATAATCCTTTCTTAATGTTTTCAGGGCAGCCTATGGATATCTAAAACATTTGGTGAGAAATGGAAAGAAATCCACAAAGATGTTTGCTTGGCCAAATGGTGAGCAGCTGAAAAACAAACATGCTCTCCAGGGAGAGTTTGTAGTTTAATGTTCTCTTGATTGCACTAGAGCTGGCTGTTTGCAAAACAGAAAGTTAACTGTCTTTGGAATAAAATTCTTGGTTCTTAAAACTCATTTGAAAGGTTCACTTGTCATGTTTGTAGTATATGCTTGTGGGGGGGGGGAGTCACTGTAATGCCTTCTGCATATACTGACATTTTTGCTATTGGTACACTTTTGTGTATGCAGCAAGTGCTCTATATAAAAGGGCAACTTTGTAGCCATATGTTAAAATTTTGCTTCTCTGTATTATTTTCTTCTTTGGGATTCCAAGGCTGTTCGGTGAGTAGCAGCAACAGCTTGGCAGCACAGCATATACTTTCTGTATAGAAGGTCCCAGGTTTCATCCCTGATATTTCCAGTTAAAGGCTGTGCATCAGCAGGATAGGGAAAGACCTGTCCATAAGACCATGGGAAACTGCTGCCAACTACAGTAAACAACGCTAGGCCATGTGGTCTAGCTTATCTATAAGAAAACTTCTTACAATAAAATAGCTATAAGGATTTGCGGTTAATATCGAATGCCAGTGATGTGGGGTGGAAATTTTCCAAACTGGAAATTTTTCTGGTGCTTTCATTTTTCTGTGGAAAAAAATCTGTTTTCATCAGTATCAATAAATAGATGCCAATTGCAAATACAATATTAGGCAAGCTTGGCAGTTTCAAAGTGTTTAGTTTTGTTTACTAAATACAAGTAAAATAAACATGCTATGTTGCTTTAGTGCATCAGAACATTTTCCAATCCAAACCAGAAGATTACCCTATGCAAATTAGCCTAATTTGCGTAGGATTTACCCCCGGAAAACCCAACTCTCTGTTGAATGCTGGCACTGCGCCTTGCATATGAATGTCATACAGTCCAAATCTCTTCTACTTGATATATTTCTAACTAGAGGCCACTGTAATGTTCCTCCCACTGGAAGGCTCCCACCCATGGTTACCAGCAGTCAGAATCACACTTTTTTTTTCTTTAGCTCACCCTAGCACAGATCTCACAAGATCCCACTGCTAGGCAGCACCACCAGTCACTCCCTGTAAACAATACTGCCAGAGACTTCACCTTAGTCTCCCTGTGGCTTGTTACTTTGTGTCGGGGGGTGCTCTTGCTGTCCACAACCCCCTTGTATCTTTGTCTATAAAGCATACAATCCTGGGTTGCTCTGGATACTTGATGATGTTACAGTATCTCCCTTCACCGCTGTCACCATATATTTGATACTGTTTCCCTCCAGCCTTGGTAATTACCCTGCCCTCCCTTCTGGTCTGTGCATCCCCAGCCAAGGATCAGGCTTTTGGTAAACCAACTAAAGTATTTATTTGATAACACCAGGAAATAACAAGATTACTTTAGGAATGTTCAACAAGCGTATGGTTTCATATAGTGTCACTCTTTATGTTTCCAGTCATATATATTCTGCCTAAATACCAGCCAAATATAATCCAACCCACAACCAACTCCAATCCACACTCCACAACCAATCGCCAACAACTCCCCCACAAAACAGAACCCTGAACCAACTGTCATCCTCTCATTTATACCTTCAGCCACTCAAACACTCAGCCAATCATCATACAGCATTCTCCAGCATTCCAGCCCATGTACTCCCCCCTCTCACCCAGTCACTTACCATATATCACTTAATAAACCCACACTTATCATATTTACAGATATTAAAATACAGGGACATTACAGCCACAAACTGACTTGGCTTACTAGCCAGTCATTACTTGTGGTAGCCAGCAAGCCCCTCTTGCAGGTCCTCTGGGATGCACAGAGAACTTGCAGGAGGAAAGGGGTTAGGTCTCTTGCTTCATGCTGAGCTTTGAAAGAAAAAAAGTAATGTACTTCTTCCTCACTTGTCCAAAACCCAGTGTAAAGTGAGGGTCCGACCTTCCCTGAATCTTCTGAGCATGCTAGAGGACTGTGCAGTGGGGAAGGGTCTTGTGTGTCAGATCTGGCACAGTGAAGGATGCCCCTCCCCCCCAAGTTTTCCAATTCACAGAGGACTTGCGGAGAAGATCTGTGTGCTGGGTATCCATGTCGGTAGGGGCTGGGTGGCAGAGAGAAGTTGCCAGTAGCAGCCTGATGACTGACTTCACAGTCTCCTAGGCAGAAATATGTGCTTTGCTGTTCAAAAACAGCCATTATGGAGGACGGGATGGCATCTCGGTTTTGAAGAGAACAGAATCACCAAGTTTTCAGCTGAATAACTGACTAGTCACCAGAATACATGAGTTGTCTCCTTACAGAATCTAGGAGCTATCTGCCACTCCTACAATTAGCAAGTGTCTTGTGCTTATTTATTTATTGTCAAAAGAGTGTTGGTTACATTCACCCAGGAAAGATTGCTATGTTTAATATTTTTGGCATGATATATTTTTCTGCACTCTTTGCAAAACAAGATCCCCACTTTGAAAACAATGAGATCTAATATGGTATGTTCTGTGACAACTCGGGAGTCTCTACAAAATCTGTTCTGCAGTGTATCTCCTCATTCCCTGTTGCAAATTGCTGAACTTCTAATTGTTCAGTTAGCCAGCTTTCTTGCGTCCAGCACTATAAACAGTGTGCTTTCTCTTTAACTTTTTCTAGGGGATCTGGCATAGCCATCTTCTTCACCACATTTCTGAATGGCTCTTGTAGTAAGTATTTCCAATTACAGTGAATAATTATGATGTATGTTAGTTGTTTAACATCTCACTTGTTGTCATTCTGTTTCTGAAGATGGTTTAGAGTGCTGGTGCTCACCTTTTTAAAAAACGTTAAACAGCTTGAAACCACAGTATCTGAAGAACCACCTCTTCACATGAACATGCTCAAATAACACAGTCCATCAGAGGCTTTTATTGATAGTTTTTACTAATTGTTCTGATGGTGTAGCTCTGTTTTTGATTTTAGATTTCTGTTCTGTTATTTTGTGTTTTATTTTGTGTTTTGATCCTGTTTTATTATTATTGTGAACCATCCTTGGAGTTACACTAAACTGAATTTGAGAACAAGATCAGCACTCTGCAGGCTAGCTAGCACCATTAATGGGTCTACCATAGCCCTGCTGTAGATAATCATCTCTTTTGAAGCTTTCTTTTCATTTATTCCATACCCCATACATGCATTACTCACATGAAGAGTGAATCACATGAAGTGGTTGCAGAGCCATGCCCCCACAGTTATGGGGCTGCGTTCTCCCTTACATCTACATATTGAGCATGAATGCTTGCAGAAGAGTAGCCTATGCAATTACACTTGTCCTTTGCAAAGTTCCATGCTCAGTGCATGAGGGGGTGGAGGAGGTAGGAGGCTACAGGATCATGGGGATGGAGTCAGTGGTATGGTCTTATAGCTCATTCAGTGCATGGAGCCCCTTTTCTGTTCATATATCATGAAAGGGGCTTATCTGTCTCTTATTGGAGCAATGTTAATAAACTACTTCTTCCTCAAGAAGCTGACCTTGGTTTACTTGAGCTGAAGAGAACCAAAGACTTTGGGAAGACATTCAAGACTATAGGAAGCAAAATCTACTCCTTTGGCCTAGGTGGGCGCTTCCTCTTTGCATCTGTGATGACAGAAAAGGTAAGAAACACATTCTTCTCCATTTCTATAGGACCCATGATTTTAGCTTACAATAAGTGTTTTTTCCCATAATGGAACGCAAGGGAGCCAGCGTTTGAGGAATGTTGACCCATATTAGTTCTTTTTAACAGGAGTGGCTGACATTTTCAGTCTTGGGGCCATTTTCACCCTTGGCCAGCCCTGCAGCGGTGCCATGCCATCTATGGAAGTACCCAGAAGTGGGTGTGGCCAGTCCATGCTCTCTCACACATGTGTGCGCAGAGTACATGTTCCATGCAGATCAGCTGAAAAGGGGGATTATTGCCCTCTCCATGCTCACTAAATGATCAGTCAGTTATTTGCTTTCCCACCTGGGTGCTGGGCTGTTTGTCATAAATTTATGTTTGTCATAATCTCAATAAACGTGATACAAACATGAAAGCAACTTGTTTGTTAAAATAATTCATCTTACCATAATAATGAATAGTGTTTTCATGACATGCCTTTATATAACAAAGAATGTTGTTTTTATTAAAGAATCTCTACAAACATGTCTTAATAGTACTTTCAATAATAGAGTAACCCTTTGAGAGAAACTTCCCTGAAACAGAGAGGGATTTTTTTTTTTTTGGCTGAATTAGCCAGTGAATAGGTTTAAAAATGTTTTAACTCTTTTATGAAGATAACAGTTCAGAATATAGTGAGGAAGAGCCCCCACAACTCCTACCCCAATATACGGTATCATGACAGTGAATAGACTTAGCCTGTATAGTATCATGACTTCTTAGTATGTTTTCTCACTGTTTCTCTCATGGAATATCCTCCTGTATGAACATCAGTAGCATCTAGGAGGTACTCGATAAATAATCCTATCCTTGCCTACCCTAGGGCAATACAAGGCGAATCCATGTGTCACTGGATCAAGGTGAAACCTGGAACATGGCACAACTTCCTTCAGTTGGTCAAGAACAGTTTTACTCTATCTTGGCAGCTAATGATGACATGGTGTTCATGCATGTAGATGAGCCTGGAGGTGAGAGAAGGCAGGAAGTTTGGTGTGGTGTGTACATAAAACCCTTAAATAAATCTGAATTTCAACTTGCACTTGATTTGGGTTGCAAAACCTCATGCAACTCGGAGGAGAACCATCTCTTAAAATGTGAAGTTGAACAGTATAGAATATGGGTACCTGTGGTTAATCCTAGAAATTACAAATTCAGCCTTTTTTAAAAAAAAAAGTTCGTTCAGCCTTAAAGCATTTGAATCATGCACTTGTTGAACAGACTGCTAGAAAATCTTCAGATCATCACTATGGAAAGGACAGTTGTAGAATGTACACACACTTGACATCCTTGTGACCCCCCTTCCCCTTATAGTTTGTCCTCATTTAGTTCTTCATCCAATTTGGGTTGCTCTGAAATTGACATAGGCATAGGTCTGCTAGCTTTCTATACCCAGTAACCCCAAACGTAATGGTACATATTGATAAGGTTGTTCTGTAGTGATTGTTTGGAACAAACCACCCCCTGCAATCTGTTGTTTTTCTTGCAGATACTGGGTATGGCACAATTTACACCTCTGATGATCAAGGCATTGTATATTCCAAGTCCTTAGAACGGCATCTCTACACCACCACTGGGGGAGAAACTGACTTCACCAATGTGACCTCCTTGCGAGGCATCTACATCACCAGTGTGCTCTCCGAGGGTGAGTGCTTACTCTCCGCATGGCATCATGGTGACAGAAGGATTCCAGACTGACTGAACTGAAACAAAAAATCTGCTAAGAAAGTAGTCAAAGCCATTCAGTGAGATGGAATTGAGGCTTCTCTGGGGGTTAGCAGAATCAGCTGGGGAATTCATAATGCCTATGTTTGCTAATTTGTTGGAAATAGCTTATTTTGAAGCTGGGTTTTCTCATGGGTATTTAGACTGAGAGAAGCAATAATGTTATGTTCACATTTTATCTAGGGCATGTTCACTTAGCTTGCAGTGCTGGTCCCAGTTATGATTTTATGAAACCCATAGGAATAATTAACAGGGATTTGTTCCTGTGATATGTCTGTTAATGCCCCATCCTGTAGGGGAGGGAAGGGGAACATGTGGCTGTTCAGATGTTAAATTCTTATCATCCCCAGCAAGCATGGCCAATAGGCACAGATGATGTAAGCTGTGGTCCAGCAACATCTGGAGAGCCGCAAGTTTCCCATCCCTGCTAGAGAGTTATTTGGTTTCAGCTCAAGC
Source organism: Rhineura floridana (assembly GCF_030035675.1). Lineage (NCBI taxonomy): Eukaryota > Metazoa > Chordata > Lepidosauria > Squamata > Rhineuridae > Rhineura > Rhineura floridana. Next base: position 77,697,187 of record NC_084485.1, on the reverse strand, counting down.
TGAATTTCTCTAGACAGTTTACATACAGTAGGAACTGTGATGTAAGGCTGGCAGTTCCACTCTTCCTATAGATGAGAATCATGGCTGGCTTACTTAAAACAGAAAGATGACACATCTGCACAGGAATTGGAGTTTTAATGTCAAACTGTAACTACTGGAAAAGCTGTCGCTGAGAGAAGGGATAATAATAAAATAATAATAATAATAATAGTTTAATTTTTGTGTCGCCTATCTGGCCAAGGCCACTCTAGGCGACGTACACAATTAAATTCCAGTAAAATACAATTTAAAATACAATTTAAAATACATAGCATGATGATGTGACATTGTTTTTAAGTCATTTAGATGCAGCAGACTGTGCTGGTCTTGTTTCTGTTCCTACCTGTTGTGCCGGCCAGTGAATGACTGGTGCCAGCTTGGCTCAGGACATACGCACATTCGTACAGTATAATATCCAGTCTCTGAGAAAATAATCCCTGTATAGACATGTCCTTAGAAACTATGTATTTGTGAGAACTGCGTATATCTTCAATTTAAGTGTCTATGTACTCTTCTAAGTTTGGCCATGTGGTTGCTGCAGCCCTTCATGAACAGTTTGTCTGTGCTCTAGAAAGATCCATTCTGTTGCCTTTTTAAAATAGTAATGGAAAGCTACTTTTCTTGGAAGAAATTTTGATGCTTCTGTTTTGAGGGTAAAGTTATTTTTGCTTATCTACATTTCCCCCTAACCATTTTCATTTTTTTTTTTACAATAATTTTTATTCAAATTTTCATAAAACAAACAAAACAAAATCATAAAACATTCAAAGACAAAAAACAAAACAAAACAAAAATGATTAAACAAAAAAATAAAATGTTGACTTCCCATTTGTCGCAGATCAGTTATAGGTCTACAATATATAACAATCCTGTCTCTTAAATTATATTATAAAATCACTTTCCTCCAGTAGTTATCTTAATTAATCATCAAATCTCATAAACATTACTTTATTCTTTCCACAAAAAGTCAGACAGGTTTCAATTCTTTAAGAAATATATCTATCAATTTTTCTCCAAATAAACATGTCGATTAATCCATCTCGTTAATAATAATAATAATCTTATTGTCATAACCATAGTCCAAATAAACATATTGATTAATCCATCTCATCAAAATCTGTTAGGTCCAATAATTTCAATAGCCATTATTCCATTATCCATATTAATTCCATCTTCCATCTTCAATAGTCCTGTTAAGTCCAGTAATTTCAGTGTCCAATCTTCCATTATCAGTATTCCATAATAATCTTGCTGTCATAGCCATAGTCATATAATAAGAGTCTGATGGGAATTTCCTCTATCCCAAATATTTTCTTGCCATTGATTCTGAATAAGTTGCTGAAATATTGTTGAAAAGTCATATCTCTGTTCTTCTTTTTTACAAAATGCACTGGCTCATCTCTTGAGAGTTTTTCCATTGTCACATGGCTGCAGTTAATTCCATAGATTTTCTCTATATCAAGCTCCATCACGTCATTCCAGTCCAGAAGATTATCCAAGCCATTGATAACTTTATCTCTAATATCTTCATTAATTTCTTCAGAGATAACGTTAAATTCCAAACAGTAGATTTTATTTCTAATATCCATAAACTCCAGATCTTTCTCCAATTCCACATTTGTTCCAATCTCCAGGGCTTGTATCTTCCCTTTATTTTTTCTTTTCTCATCTCTGATCTCATTCTCCTCTCTCACAGGATCCCCTATTTCTTTAAGCTCCTGCGTCATTTTGCTCAGTTCAATTTTCAGCTCCTTACTGCCCTGTCGCAGGGTTTGTTTCGTTATCTCAATCTCATCCATTATTTTCTGAAACATAATTACTTCCAGATTCTCAGCCACTTTCTTGATTGCCATTTTTAAAACCACGAAAACAAAACAAAACAAAAATAAAGAAGAACCACTTCTTATTTCAGCAACAATTGGGTTAATATTCCAGGCTTGATGACATCACAGTATAAACAGAGCAGCCTGCCTTATCTCTCTATGTTCAAGAATACAAAACAAATTTAGTTCCCAGCGTCAAAACAGTTAGTGGCGTCGTGAAGAAGCAGATTCGTCAAAATAAAATAGACCAAAAAGAGAATAGTCCCAGACAATATAATGTTCCAAAGTTCATATTTTTTATTTTTTTCTCCTCGGAATAGAAATCCCTCTTCTGTTTATATCTTTAGAATGCACTTCCAGGACAGCTTTTTGCAATAGAAACAGAGATAAGCTGTTAATTTCGTGAATAACAGAGAAGAGTTATAGCTCACCCAGAAGTTCTTTAAAGCTGATTCATTTGACAAATCTCTTTTTGCTGTAACAATTTAAACCAAGTAAAAAAAAGAATAGAAAGAAGGGTGCTTGCCTGTTAGTCCGTTTTCTCTTTGAAGAAAAGATAAACGTGTCGCATTAATCAGATAGAGCTTGTTCGGAAGTCCGTCCGGCATTGCTGGCTGGACCTTTTCTCATAAATTAATGAAATCCAGTCTTCCCAACGAAAACAGGCTTTTGAGGTTGATCTCTACGTTTCTCCCTGCCCGGGAGAAATTTCATCAGTCAAAAAAAAAATGTTCTGACTGATTTATATCTGAATAAGCTTCTTCTGAGGCGGGAGCCCGTCTCAAAAGCAGGCACAAGCGAAGTCACCCTTCCCGGAAGTCTCCCCCTAATCATTTTCAGATGGTGTTTTCTACTTAAACCTCACTAAATTGTGTTTCTCAGTAATGCATCTAAACCCTCACAAACTTTTGGCTTTATCAGTAGGATAGTTTTCTACGTTGTTTTTTTCTTTGAGAAGTACAACAGTACTGATTGCTTTCAGTCTGGGAGAGTGGTAATAAAAATGTGCTTTATATGTCTATGTCTACTCAGACATATAACTATGTCTACTCAGAAGTAAGTCCTGTTGAATTCAGTGGGCCTTACTCCCAGGTAGTAAAGATTGCAACCTTACTCAGTTTTATAAGAGTTCGGTCCTCTTCTGCAAGATTCCTTGTCTTTTTGAATCTTGGAATGTTGCCTGCTACATGTCCTGGAAATAAAACAAGTTTTTAATCATGAGAGTAAGTATGTTGCATAGAATTAATTGCACAAAGACAAATATTTGTGTTTTCCCTCTTCAATCAGATAATTCCATTCAGTCTGTGATTACCTTTGATCAAGGAGGGGAGTGGGTGCACTTGAAGAAACCTGAAAATGCTAAATGTGACTCGACTGCCAAAAATAAGGAAAAGGTTTGTATGTTTATATATTGGCAGAAATCAAGTGTAGGAAAATATTGTCAGGTTATAGTTCTTAAGCTACTTGTTTGGAAGTTGGTTTTACTTACTAGGAAGCCTATTTTCTTACTAGGAAACCTGTGTTTATGGCTCATGCGTAAAGTTAGGGTGTGGTGGTACAGGGTCATTGGAAATTAAATTTGGATGCCAAATTTACAGGTTTTAAAATAGCATTAATCTTATTAGATGATGTGGCCTTTGGAAACGTTCATTAGTGGTGCCACCTCACCCTGACCGGGTAGTGTATCAAACTTGCTATAAAGATAGTAAAGCATATATTTTTAGGGATATTTTGCAAAAGGAATGAAATGCCCAACAAACGTTTTATAGTGAGCTGAGCCCAATCTGGGCAACAGAAAACAGTTTGCAGTTCAGTCTTGGGTTCTTTTAAAAAAAAAAACAACTGAAGGGAATGGGCATATGTGTGGAGGAAGCTGCCTTGGACCATACACTACTCTGAACACAGTGCGTTGACTGATGTTCAATCGGCCTTGGATTTGCACCAGTAAAAATTCTTCATAGCGACTGGTTTGTTGAGACTCAAACAGTTTTAGTAGCTTTGCTTTTAATGAGGCCAAATCTGTTAATACTTCAGCATTTTTCTCTTACTGGGTTTGTCTCATATTTACAGTGCAGCCTTCACATCCACGCGTCCTACAGCATCTCCCAGAAGCTGAATGTACCAATGGCACCTCTGTCTGAACCCAATGCTGTTGGAATTGTCATTGCTCATGGTAATGAATTAACCTTATGCACATATAATATGAAGTAAAATGATTGGCGGAGGCTGTGGCTTTACTTGTGATCTTCCACTGGCTTCAGTATTCTACAGACCTAATCTGCATGCTGTTTCCCCCCTCCCATCTGCTTAGTAAGAGTGGGTGAACTTTGGAAGGAATACACATGGTAGGCCTCCATGAAAAAACTATAGTGTACTTATATCCATTGTGTTGCAGGAAGTGTTGGGGATGCCATTTCAATAATAAACCCAGATGTTTACATTTCGGATGATGGTGGCTATACCTGGGCACGGATGCTTGAAGGACCCCATCACTATGCCATCTTGGATTCTGGGGGCATCATCGTGGCCATTGAGCAAACTGATCATCCTGTCAATGTGATTAAGTATGCAAGAGCTTAATTTTGTTAATATTCGTATGGTGGGAGGACAAGAAAAGTTCATTGCCCACTACATGACACCCACATCACTAGCTACCACTGTTTTAAGAACTATCCCTGTAGAACAAAATCAAGAAAGAAACTGGGTTGCTCTTAGTTTAGAAGGTGTGAAAGGAGCAAGACCAGCCTTACCATGAAGCAGTTCCTTGAGACAAAATACTTCAGAAGAACCACCAATTTCTATCCCCATGTTGTCATTTTTAAAAACAAGCTCTAGTCCAGAACATGGGACTCAGTTTGACATAAATATACTGGAACTCCAGCTAGGAAAAAAACAAAAACAAAAGAGCAGGCAGAAGAGGGATTTATGCACTCCTTGTCTGTCACTTCTCCATTGCAAATCATCTTTTCCAGTAACTGATTTGCTAAGAAGTGGCACCCAAAATGTTGATATGTAAACTGGCATGTAGCTCAGCCTAATATTCCCTTCACTTGTTTTGCATCCTCAGTATTTTAAAGTGGCTTCCAAAACCTTCATGAGGATTTCTAGTGCTGTACATGAACCACAGCGATAATTCTAAACCTTATTCCTAATCTTGCATGTTTTAGGTTCTCAACAGATGAAGGACAGTGCTGGCACAACTATGTTTTCAGTAAGGAACAAATAACATTTACTGGCTTGGCATCAGAGCCAGGAGCAAAATCAATGAATGTTAGTATCTGGGGATTTAGAGAGAACTTCCTGTCTCGCCAGTGGATCTCATATACTATTGACTTTAATGATCTTCTCAACAGGGACTGTGAGTAGTCTTTCTTTCCTTATAATATGTAAGCATGTTAGCAGGCTGCTTGCCTTCAAATTGACTTTACTGTCTCTGCAAATCAAAATAGTGTGATGCAACTGGAGCATTTTCAATAGGTTTAAGAATGTACAGATCACTTTTTTGAGCTGCCTCTGTATGAATAAAAACAAAACCTAATTCAGTTAATCCAGAGATGGGCAAGCTCTTTCAAGTTTGTCTCAGATTAATTTGGAAATTACCCAAACTCTTGGAGGGTGGGGACGGGAAGCAGAAGAACTCATTTCCAAGAATAACTTTGGCTTGAAGAAGTTATTCAATGTAAGAAAAATTGCCTGTCCATCTTCACTGTTCTGTTCCCTCCACAAAAGCCATTTCCCTCAATCCTCGCTTCTCAAAGCGCACTCCCTCTTCCCTTTCCTTATCTTTAATTAGCAGCAGAGAATGGGGGAAAATTTCTTCCTTTCTCCCTCTTCGTTCCTGTGATGCTGTGGGTAACAGTGTGGCTGGGCACAGAGGACCACAGGAGGTGGTGTTCTCCTAAGGGCTGCTGCCTTTGGGAGAACTACAGGGCAGCTGCCTTGTATTCCACTGCATACCTGTCCCAGTTCTGTAGGTGATTGCATCACAGAATCCTGCAGGAATGACCATAGAATTTTAGTAGTTTTGGACCATCTCAGGAATCCTGGTTGTTATTCCCTCCTTAGGTGAGGAGAAGGACTACACAAAGTGGTTGGCTCACTCCAGCAATCCCAGTAACCCTGCAGATGGCTGCATATTGGGCTACAAGGAGGAATTCCTACGCCTTCGCAAGTCATCTGTCTGTCACAATGGCCGTGACTACGTAGTGACCAAGCAACCATCTGTCTGCACTTGCACATTAGGTGACTTCCTTTGGTATGTTTGGGGAGCTGCTCCCATCTTTTCTTTCCATAACTATGTTTTTAGTGTTCTGAAATGGCCTGAAGAGTATAAACTCTGGGCTACAGAGATCTCTGAGCTGCTGCGAGTGCACACAAGGCATTGGCTTTTAAAAACACTGTCTTAAAACTTTGGTTCACCTCCACCACTTGAGTGGTTTTAAAAAGTAACCATCCAAGATCCAGCCCAGCACTATTCGAAAGCACACCTATTGCAAAAAGTTGCTTGAACTGTGGTTGTCTTAAGTATCATCAGGGGTGTAGTCGTCCAGGGACTCGGGGGTCTTGCACCCTTTACTTTTTGGGGAGCATCCTACAAGCTAATCAGCATGAAAGGGGAGCGTATTAGCCACTGAGAAGAACCTTCTAACATGCTTCCTTGTCCTTTCCTGCTGATTCGAACCAATCAGAGTGAAAGATGAGTCAGCCACTGAGAAGACTCTTCTCAGTAGCTAACACTCTCTTCTTTCATGCTGATTGGCTCCTAGGATGTCTGTTGTTGTGGAAGAAGGCATTCACAAGGATTTCGTTCTCAACCCAATAGCAAAACAAAACAAAAGGATGGAAGGGGCGCGACTATCATGAAAGGACCCTGCACTTCTGAGTTTGCCACTACACTGCTGAGTATCATGGACACAGAGGCCACTTCCAGACTGTCACTATTTTGCTGTTAAGATTTAATTTCATACCAATAAATTTAGGTTGTGCAGTTAAAGTGAATTTGGTGCTGTTGCGCTGCTTCCAGAACCAGCACCACCAACCACCCCTCTCCCAGGGGTTTATAGCCCAGCAGCACTTTCTGGGATGCCCATGTGACTGCACATAGTTACATGGGTACTCCAGGCAGTTTTGTCAAGGTAAAAGGTAGTATGAGCTCTGCAGTACCGCAAGTGAGTGCAGTGCTTTTTGTTTACACAACCTTTTAAAGAGGAAAACAAGATCCTTTGGCAACCTTGTACAGTTAAATAAGATAGGTGTTGCCCACACCCTCCTCAGAATTGTTTTATGAACTTTGCACTGCAGTGATGACAGCTGCAGAAAATAGCTCCTCGGTTCACAAAAGGGTGAATGGCCCTGCAAAACTGGAGAACTCGTTTCAGCCTGGGGCCAGTTTTTGAATGCTGGGGAGAGAACAATGTGGAGTCCTCACAGTAGACTTCAAGACAGTTCCAAAGCCAGCAATAAGACCTGTGTTAGAGGCTTGTCGTGATTCTCTTTGAGAAGGCTCTAGAAGAGCTCAGTACAGAATATTATTGGTTTTAATGTTGGCACTGGACCTGCTTTCTGTTCAGGGCCATGTTCACTTTTATGGATGTGAACATTGTGTTTTAGCAAATTAGATAGCTAATTCTTGGTAGGAAGTAATTAAGGGTGGCAAGCCTGTGGCTGCCTTATTTATTTCTTTGCTTTTGCTGCCTCTTTACCTTTGAAAAGCTCCAGTTCGCTCTCTGGTGCAGTGCCATTGTTAGAAGATCTTAGAAGAGACAGGAATCAGGAAGGTATTCTAAGGCCTTTCTTATTTTTTCTAAAGTCTTCTAACAATGGCACTGCATCAGAAGTAGAAGTGGTGATTTTATTTATTTAACAAAATTTAATTGTCCATTAAAAACTCTGAGCAGGTCCTTTTAGGTGCAGTAATAATGAAGTGATACATGAACTGATGAGTTGTTAATGTCTGTTTTTGTGCTCTTGGATATTGTGATGCAGTGATTTTGGCTACTTCCGCCCAGAAAACCAGTCGGAGTGTGTGGAGCAGCCAGAGCTGAAAGGTCATGACCTGGAGTTTTGTTTATATGGGAAGAGAGAGCGATTAAAGACCAGCGGGTAATTTTTTAAGATTGTATGTGAGTTGCTATCTTTAGTCAGTGACCAGATATTGTTGGTGATGGAGCTGGGTTGGTCCTATGTGTATTTATGTTTAATAAAATAAATATATGTAGCCTATTGGGGAAGAGGGCTATCTTTCAGTGTCTTACAATACTCTGTAAAATTATTTTCTCTCTGAACATACTGTATATCTGGAACAGTAAGGATCTCCCTTGAAATCAAAGGTTGCCTCTTGCTATTGTGACCATGGCAATATATCTCCAGTAGAAGTAGTCTAGATATTTGTAATATATTTAAGGCAATTCATTCTTTAGTCTGAATGGGGAAAAGATAGTTCTCTAGATAGAAATGTCTTGGCTTATACATTCTGTGGACTAGAGAAGCACTACTGCTTAAATGTTTGGAGAGTTGGGACCATAATGTGAGCATTTATTGTTTAAGCCATCTTGTGTTCATCTGACTTCCATGTTTTCTTGGAGGCCATTGCAGCTCTATAGACTTGTCATAGATACTCCTTTAGGTGGCTCATCCCTGGATGGCTTGTTGGGACTGTTTGAGAGGTGATTAGAGGTTAGACAGCCTGGCAAGGATGAAACCATGTTCTCAACCTCCCGCTAATGTTTGGACATGAAGAATATTTGTTGGCTTGGGAAGCTGTCACTCATAAGAGCTTCCCAGTAGCCTACTGAGACTTTTGTTGAATTTCAGATATCGGAAAATCCCAGGAGACAAATGTGTTGATGGGGAAAATCCCAACCGTGAAGAGACCGATCTGAAAAAAAAATGCACTAGCAACTACCTGACCTCAAGCCAGTTGGTAGGTTTTTTAAAAAATGCTAGAAGTATTGTAAGGGGCAAGAAGAGAGAGAAAGGAAGGAAGGGCAACCTTTTTTCTGTGGAAGACACAGAACATTTCCTTGGGGGTAATTTGTCACAGAGGCCACCTGCTGGCAGTGGGTGAGCCAAAGCCATTGGTGGGTGGAGTCCCTTTCTCTCTCTGAAACCCCATCTCGCTCCCTGCCCCAGTATGCCTGAGGGACAGATCACTCTTGCCAAGGGTCTGAAATGATGGCTTGCAGAGGTTCACATGAAATTAAGTCGAGGGCTGCAGGCAGCTGTAAGGTTACAGGTTGCCCACATCTAACTAAGAGCCATCTAACCACTGTAAAAAGAGGACTTGAAAAACTGCCCATTGATAGTTAATATTTGAGAGAATTTTTTTCTTAAAATTCCCTGCAAGCATTAACCTTAGCTCTGTTCAGGCAGTAGATGAATGAACTTTCTAAACTGACTGATGAAGCTGTGATTACCATTCTCAGCTAATGAATCCAATTGCAGAGGCCTTCACCCTTCCAAAATAAGCAGATTCATTCTGTCTTCCCAAATCTTCATAGCACTGCTGTGTTCCACGCAGGGAAAGAGAGTAAAACTGTGAGGTATGGAGACCTTGAGATATGCTAGGAGGATGATTGTAGAAATGGCTTAGTAAGTGTAGTGATCTGATACTTTGTCATATAAATTTAATACCTCTTTCTGCTTTCTTTCTACAGTCTACTTCTTCCAGTTCTACTCCAGTCATCCTGGCTGTAATAGGCTTGATGCTTGCCACTGCTGTAGCTGGAGTAGTCGTCATTAAGAAATATGTTTGTGGAGGAAGGTGAGGTTTGAGAATGGGTTGTACGATCTTTATTTATTTATTTACTTACATACTATTATTTAGGTATTTTTGTGCTGCTTTTCAGGGCCAGAGGCCGTCCCAACACAGCTCAGAATTAAAAGTGTAAAACCAATTAAAAACTAACAGTAGCCATCCAATATAATGCATAGATAAAACAGCAGCAGTTACTATTAAATCAGCAACCTTATTCAGTTAAAAGCAGATTGGAATAGCCAAGTCTGTACGCCCCATTTAAAACCAGCCAAAGAGGGCGCCAAATACACTTCCGGAAAAGGTCCTGTGTCTTGTCTCTGCCAGTTTGATAGATGTTAGTGGTGGGCCTATAAGCAGGATCTCTGTGGCTGATCTTGAAGCCCAAACAGGTTCATATAGGTGCGGGCAATCCTTCAAATAACCTAGTCCCAAACATTTAGGGTTTTAAAGGTAACCACCAGTGCTTTAGATTGGACCTGAAAATAGTAAAGACAGTACAGAATAGGCATTATATCTCTGACCGCTTGACCTTTACAAAACACTGGGCAGCTGAATTCTGTACTAACTGACACTTCTAAACTGTCTTTAAAATCCATGTACAACACATTACAATAATCTAATCTAAATGTAATCAGGGCATGAATGACTGTGGTCCCGCTGACAAATAGACTCAATAAAAGTAATGCCTGGCAACTAATGTCTTGTGTGCCTTCATAGATAGCTCCAAGTCCAGAGGACCACCAAACTGCTAACTTGGTCCTAAGGGGAGTGCAACCATGGTCACATACTCCATCCAGATCAGCAGGTTATCCCCACTCCCCGTACCTCTGTCTTACCTGAATTAATTCAGCTTGTTTACCCTCAGGTCCTGCTTTTGAGCATCCCATAGGCATCTGGTTGGCCACTGAGATGCTGCATTAGATGGGCTATATTGGCCTGATCCAGCAGGCTTTTCTGTTATTCTTACCCATCCATCCCAAAACTGCCTCTAGTCAGCTGTTCCACAGCTTCTGTAGGAGGTAAAGCTGCATGTCATCTGCATACTGATGACACTTTAGCCCCAAACTCCTGATAGCTTCATGCAGCACTGCTGCACTGTAACAGTTCTTTATCTTATATAGGTTCTTAATCTACCTAATTGTGGTAAATGCTGAATGTCGTAGACTAGGGAAAATAGCCAGATAAATGACATAGCAGTAGCAGCAACTCATATAAAGACCTTCTAAACATCTCTGGACTTTATATATACCTTTGTTTGAAGAACATTGATCTGCTTTGGCCAAAGATGCAACAGCGATTTCATTTGTGTTTGTCATGCCCCTAGGTTTCTGGTTCACCGATATTCTGTCCTGCAACAGCATGCGGAAGCAAATGGCTTTGAAGGAGTTGACACACCAGATGCCAGTAAAACTGGTTACCATGATGATTCTGACGAGGCAAGTGATTGTGACTTGATGAGTATGTGTGTGCACTGTGCATCTTACTAAGTAGTATTTGTTTGCTTAGACAGAGAAAGCTGAACTCCCAGCATGTGTTTCGGGGCTTATGACAGTTAGAAACGGCAATAACTATATGTATCTAAACTGCCTTGGTATTTCTTTTTGAAATGAAAGGCAGTATATAAATTCCTTTAATAATAATGTGTGATGATGATGTCTCTGTGGGGCTATGTGGGTTACATTTGTTGCAGTTCTGTGAAGAATCTTGATCCTGAAATGTTAACAAGAAGAATGATCTCTTTCTTTTCTGTCTAGGACCTTCTGGAATAGTGATATTACAGATCTCATTGGAATTGGATACATTTAGGTTTGGATGCTGCTACAGAAAGGCACAAATGCCAACAGTTCATTTTACTCCTGAACTGGATGCCTTTTCCATGTCCAAGGGATTCTGTGTTCCTGTTGCTTCCATCAAACTGTCTAAAACCAACAAGGCTGCAAGAACTACTTTGGGGGAGCAGGGGGAGATACTGCAGCTCTGAATAAGGAAGAAGGGAAAGGTGGTTTGGTTTTTTTAAAAAAAGTAATTTTGTTTTAATCGGTTTTCTTTTTCCAGCTCTTAAAGGACAACTAAATAGGAATGTGAAAGCAACATTTCACTAAATATTAGCATTAATAGGTACAACATACTACGCTGCTATAAGAAGGCTCCAGATTCCCACATGGGGGACATGTTCCATTCCAATACAGTGATGACACTGTTTTGAAACTCCTGCAGTGTGGCCAGCACTTCACCTAGCAAGCAGGACAATGAGGTGCTGTGGCACGAACTGAGAGAGCTAACCAGCATCCCAAAGGCCATGTGCCAAAATGAGGTTGCTAGTGTCATCAAGTGGGTAAATGTGCAAAGCAGAGAATATTCCAAGGCTAGAAGCAACTCGGTGGACGGGCTCTACGAATCCAAGGAACTAAACTGTGAAATTAGCATGTGTGCTGCCATAAATCTAAAAACAAACAAACCACCTTTGTGTGGGTAAGAGATTAATTTTATTTAATTGTAGGACTAAGCGTACCAATAGTCTAGAAATAAGACTTGTTTCAAATGTTATGATTTCTTGAAGTAGTAGAAATTAAGTGCTTTAAATCAGATCTTGAAGGAAAGTATCATTTCTCTACAGGCGGCACCATGATGTTCAATGTTTCTGTTTTTCATTATGCTCCTGTTTTCTTGAAAGCAATAGATCAGTGGTTGCAACCCACACTCCACTTTGCTAATGTGCATTTACCGACTTCTGTTTAACCATAAAGGTAGACTACTACATTGCACACATGGTGAAATCATAACTATTTCTTAATAATTTTCACTTCACGAGAGTACTGTGAAGTGAATCTTGATATAGTTATTTAAAAGTTCCTTGAACTCTGTAGCTAAAAGTTGGTCTGCTGGGATGTCAGTTGGCAATGGAAGCATCCCAGTGTAATATCTGTTGGAGTAAGAACAGAGGGGTTCTTGCTAAAGGGACACCATGGAAACACAAAGAATTGAACCAGTATGTGGCATAGGTAGTGTTTGACTCCATTGCCATTAAGGGACTGGGATGTTTGGAGAAGCACAACTGAACTGAAAGACCATTATAACATTCAGTAATTTATTTGGATACATTTTGGCCCTCAGTGGTAGTCTTTATGCTTCTCTTAGGATTTGGTTCTGTTCCAACACAGATGAGTGACTAGTCACATTTTGTGCAAGTCAAAATAATAGGAATACTTTGTATCTGCACAAAGTAGGAATTTTCCTGGGCATAATTTTTTAGCTATACTTTTTAGTTATTGGAGATCTTGCTATCCTTTCATTGAACACCACATGCAGTAGAAAGTGTGGTTGTTCCAGGTTTAATTTTAGATAAGGCTTCATGTAATAAGGGAGTGATGAATGCTTGTTTTTCAATTAGGCTTGGAAAACTGAGCTATTTCCAAAAGAAATCAGAATACAGTTTGGGTTTTTCAGTCCAATTCTAAATTCAGATCTTATGGTGCTCCCAGTGATGATGTCATTGGGAGCATGGCAGGGTCTGAATATCTGCCATCAACCCCTGCAAATACCCATAACCTCGCTATGAACTCCTATACCCTACCTCACCCTGCTTTTATTCCTCCAAGCTTTCCTGTTGGCGAGGTAGCACTAGCATGAAGGTCTCACTGTAGGTTTCAGTATGAGACTCCATTCTGAGTGCCTAGATGGTGCCATAGCATGTATGCTAAGCACAAGGAGCCCTGAGACACACAGTATATTTCCAAGGGTCCCTGGTGTCTGGGATGTTAAAGGACCACCTTCCCCTAAGTAGGCCTGGTAGATCACTAAGATATTCAGAGGAGACCTTGCTAAAAATGCTGCAACCTGCTGAGTGTCATCTGGCAACAGTACAGAAGTTGCCTTTCTTCATAGTGGTGCCTACCCTCTAGAATGTCCCTCCCCCCTCCCATTATTCTGGAGGCACTGACTGTTGGGTGCTTCCGCTGTTTAATAAAAACATATTTGTTTGCACAGGCTTTCCTAGAACACTAGCACTGTGCCCTTCTGCTCTTTTACCTGTGATACTGGTTTAATATGTATTTTACTTTTGAAAACTTCCTTAAGATTTCTTTTAATGTAAGCGGGATAGAAATATTATCAAATAAAAATAAATACAGCCATTGCAACACTGAAGATCCCAGGGAGGGAGGTACAAAAGCTCTGATTGTAATCTGTGTAGATTACAAATTTGTGGGAGAGGTTAGGAAATTGAGGGGTTTTTTTTAATAAGGAGACAAGCATTACAAGGTGGGCAAGTTTTGTGTTCTTCCAAACTAGGTAGTTACTGATTTCAGCAACATCACTAGTTATAACCTCACTTCTGATTCAACATTCATATTCCTGTTGGCAAAAGACCGATTTAGGTGAATTGTCAATTGTCAACCATTTCTGCTTGCCCAATGGTTCAGTCTCCCTTGTCCTGCCCGCATGTGCTGTTCTGGTGGTTCTCCTGATCCTCCGGAGCAGATGTGCGGGGAATGGAGACGGGAGGAAAGTCCCATTGTGCCAGTAGGAGTCCTTTTAGTGGCTTCTGCTAGTGCAGTTAATTAGTTGAATACAACCCAATGCATTTAACCGATCTGAAGCATACAGTTAGCTTGTCTTGTATCAAAATGTAGTTGAATTTGCTAGATATTCGGTGGCTATCAGTTATACTCTAGTGGCTAGAACATGCTAAAGTCTCTGAGCTTTCCAGCTCTCTCTTTGGCAATAATGAGAGTAAGAAACATGAAAGAAAGTGTCTGCCTTAGATTTTTGTCCCTCAGTTATTTTGTCCTCACTGTGCTTTTTGACTGGGCCCTTATTTCCTCCCTCACACCACTGCATCATTTGATTACATCTCAAGAGTGTAGTTGTCTTTCTAGTCACTTGGTATAACTTTTCTTGTTGCTTGTGGAAAGCACCAATGAGAAACGCTCCTAAGTAAAGAGAGATGGTGAGAAGGAATGCTTGTCCCTGGAAAAAAGCTGTAGCTTATTCCTATTATTGTCAATTCTTACTCCATTTTAAATGATTCCACTGATTATTTATGGCTTCCAGGGCAGTACAGAAGCACACTTGACGTGTAAATAAGAATGCTGTTTACAGTTGTAATGTTAAATTCATGATAACTGAACCATGAACTGAAGAGGGCTAAATAATCCTGTATCTTACAGAGATACTTCAAAACTATTGATGTTAACATATCTAAACTTTTTGTCTGCGTCTGCCCAGTGGAGAGCCAAGTTCAGATTGCTTTATTATGCATGTGATGACTGAAACTCCAGATGCTGGGCTGGGAATGTAATGGAAAGCCTGTAATGTAGCTGGTGAAGACCTTACCCAATTCAGTGTGAACGTAATCTGACTACTGACTCTTCCCATTATATGTCCAGCTTTCTACATGCATTAAAGCATTTCTGGAAGGGTAGCAGGGTAAGAGAGTTTATTGCTGGGCACCTGTCCAGTAGGCCTGTGACCTGCTCCATTCCTCCGTTTCTGTTGGTCTCTCCTCAGTTAAGACACTATACATTGCACTTCACTGGCTGATCAGGTGAGAACATTCCAAGGAACTAGAAACCATCCCTGATTCACACACTTGCTGCCCTACACAATGGTAGCCTTCCTCTCCATAGTGTTGAGTATTAGATAACACTACATCTTTGTCACTGCTGTAAGGGTGCTGCTTAAGCTACCAAACAGCCATAGCGATGTTACCATTGCATGTGCTTTGAAGCATTGTTGTCTCCCTGATGTGCCTCTAAGGCAGACCAGACCATGTGCATAATGGCTGTAAAATATAACGAGAAAGCCATAGCTCATACACTCCTCTATACATAATTTCTTAAGATACACAGTCTGAGGCAAGGTACAGAAGAAAAAGGAAGGAGCCATGTATAGAGTTTGTAAATAAGCTTGACTATATTATAAATTTGTACTGGTATTTTTCTGTATATTTGCAATATTTGGGTTAGAAATAAAAACAAAAAATGGACTTTGATGTGGTCTGCCTTTAGCCTTGTGAGCGTGAAACTTATCAGTTTATGGTTTGCAGAACTAAAACATGATAAGGAGCAACTCTGCATCTTTTAGCAACTTTTTTCAGGGCTGCTGCTCAAGACTGGATGAACGTAAGAGGCAGAGTTGTAGTAGTGTCTGCCTGTAGTTTGTAGCACCAGCTTTCCTGCCATAAATATGGAAGGGGAAAGAAGAAGCAACAGGGAAAGACGGATTTACCACCTTACCCATGGCTCCTCTTTACTTTTGGAGCTTCCCTATTGGAGGTGCTATAGTTCTGTTTCCTGTGTGAACAGCCTGTGGTGTTGCTTCTGCATTATAATTGCCCAACTATTTCTAGAGCTTGGAAGTAGTGTGTGTGTTCTGGAAATTTAGATATATCTTTAGGGTGAGCTTTTGAACCTTGCTGAATCTCATCTTCCCTAAGACAATCTATGTTAGTGTGATTGTCTCTTCTGAACTAGTTTCTTGGGGGCAAAGCTAAAGAGTTGCTGTTGACTGTTTTGGTGATAAAACTATTTGGAATCCAGACTCTTCCACAGTCTTAGATGTAATGAGGACTGACCATTAATAATGGGCTCAAAGTTAGCTTCATGTTTTTCTACACAGATAACATAAGAAGTGCCTGCTAGATCAGGCCAAAGGCCCATCTAGTCTGGCATCCTGCTTTCACAGTGGCCAACCAAATGCCTGTGGGAAGCCTACAAGCAGGAACTGAGTGCAAAAACATCTCCCACCCCCCCCAGTTTCCAGCAATTGGTATTCAGAAGCATGCTGCCTCTGACTGTGGAGGGAGAGCATAGCCATCATGACTAGTAGCCATTCATAGCCTTAGTCTATATGCAAAGGCTGCCTGGTACCTTTTTCCCAAGACGCCAGCTTTTCATACCCAGCACAGGGACCTGAACTCATCCAAAAGAAGCACCTTGAGGGCATGGCACATCCTTCATAGAGCTCTTGAGCCTAACCTATTGTTGCACTAGCATGGCAGTTGGTAGCACGCTTTGCACTATGAATGTGTTTGCTGGTACAGCAAGTCTTAGGTTTAAATAACATTCAGTGGTAAACTGGGATCTTGGAATCTGGGCTGCTGCTTTTCAAACAAAAGCAAAGCTGTGGAGGAAGGGGGTCTATTTGCAGTGGTGAAGCATCTGGGGACATTGTTAAATGTTTTCCTGCTTTTTCCCCTAGTCAAGGTTCCTAGATGTGTGTGTACCCCAAATCAAGTGGGGGAAATAGGTGGGCAAGATTGTAAATGCCTCCCACAGCTGCTACTTCTCCCTTGCAAATTATGCCTCCCAGAAGATTCCAGGCCCATATTTGCTGCTTAATGTCCTGTCCCTTTCTTAAGATCCAGCCATACAACCACTCCCCCCCCTTTTTCTGTACGTGCTGTTTTTATTTTATTTTTTGCTCTAACTTTTCTTGTCTGGGGGTTCTTTCTTTCTCCCTCTTCTTTTTGTAGTGTATGCGCAAAATATTTTTTTTCTGCCTGAAACTAGTGCCATATGCGTGTGTGCGCATGCTCGCACACATTATATAACCCCCCCCTTTCCTGGAGAGTGAAACAAACTTGAATACTTAACTAGGAGAAGTTGGCATAACAAGTTTACATTTGCTCAGAACATGCAGTGTGCACATGGGAAAAGAAAAAGGTGTGAGCCACAAAGCCATTCTCTTCCTACTCTTATAAACAAACAGTGAGACCTTCATTAGCATCTCTCCGGTGGTTGGAACAGGTTGTGTCATGTCAGGAGTTGCATACTTTCCCCCTTCACAACATATTCTGTCTACTTGTGTTAAAAAGTGTGTGATTTGAAATATACAGAAATATATCCACGTAAAAGTAAAAGAATAATTGGAGAAAGTCTCCTTTAAAAACCCAGGGGCATAATTCTACATGCTCCTTGGCATGTGCGGTCAAGACTTGGGGAACCATCACAGACATTTCTACAAGCCATGGCCATCAAAAGCTGATCTGCCAGCAAGGCCTCATTGCTTCCAGTGCCCTTCAGGAATGACTGCTGCTTTAGATGGAGAGAAAGTAAGCCTTTGGAGCTCTGAAGTCCAGTGAAGCAGTCTAGCAAGAGGGCAAGAGCACATAGAATTCAGCAGAAGATGTATGCAATTTGCTCCCATACAGTGCACCGATGGCTACCAACTTTAAAAGAGGTTTAGACCAGGGGGTTCCAAACTGGTGCATGGACCATGCTCATGCGTTTCATTCCCTGGGAACCTGCTGCTGGAAGCCGGTGGCTGAGGGCGGCAGAAGGAGCAGCGGCTGAAGCCTGTGGCAGCCTCTGTGGGGAAGACATGGCCTGAGGCAACTGGAGGCAGTCTGAGGGAGCTGACCAGCCCGGAGCCCTGCCAAGAGGGGGGGCAGTGAGGTCAGGGGCTCCTCGGTGACCCAGGGCTGCAGCTGGGCCCAAGGCAAGTGGTGGAAATTCTGCAGCTGGCCCAGCACGAGCAAAGTGTGGCTTTATGTTATGGAATTCAAATTGTAATACAATAAAATACAGTATATAAGAAAAATAAAAGAAACAATAAAAATGCAAGTCAAATCATATAGCGCACAGCACATTACAATTTCTACAGCAGGCAGGAAAATCATTAAGACCCTGAACAGTTTTCAAGTGGTCCATGGGGGACAAAGGTTTGGAAACCATGTTCTAGACAAATTCATGGAGGATAAGGCTATCAATGGCTATGTTGCTTCTAATATGAGAGGCAGTATACCTCTCAAAAAAGTTGCTGGAAAACTGTTGGGAGAGAGCTATTGCATTCATAGAAATCTGTGGCATCTGGTTGGCCACTGTGGGAACAGAATGCTGGACTAGGTGA
Organism: Rhineura floridana; assembly: GCF_030035675.1. Lineage (NCBI taxonomy): Eukaryota > Metazoa > Chordata > Lepidosauria > Squamata > Rhineuridae > Rhineura > Rhineura floridana. The sequence goes on along the minus strand of NC_084485.1, from coordinate 77,678,719 downwards.
TCTTTGATCTGATCCGGCAGAGCTGCTCTTATAGATGGTGGTGTGCAATCTACAGATCCATAAAACTGGGCTGTATGTATAATAAGAGCTTTCCAACACACACATAACAGATGATTCTGTACGTTACTGTTTATTTTATAACTCACTATCGATAGCAAATGTGAAAACATCAGAGAACAACCTCTTTTTCTCTATATACACTTCTATTTCTTTGTTTGTATATAATGGGTATATGAAAGAATTGTCTTGCAACCTTGGAAGCTACATGCCAGAGGAGAGTTATTAATGCATATGAGACCACTCCAGTAGGAAGTGGTTTGTATAAGACTGCAGGCTGAAAACTGTAATTGCAAGCAATTTCTGAGCAAAAACGGCAGGTTTTTGGGGGTCTTTTTTGTATTCTGAGTTATACTGTCTGACAGAATACAGTTGAGGGAAATATTTTGGGTAAAATATATTTGGAAATGACACAGAAGTTTGAAAGTACGGAGCAAAATTCAAGTAAATTAAAGGGCAGACCTACATTTATCCTTGATATCATGGCAGTTTAGCTAAGAGACAGAGAAATTTTGGGATGAATTATGGTGGTTAGATATTTAATAAAGGTTCCAATCCTGTGCAGATTTACCTTAAATCCCATTTCATACTTCTCAGTAAACATGCATGGAATTAGGATGGGGTGGTGAGGCGGAACCCTCCACATGTTGTTGGACTCCAATTCCCATCAGCCCCTGTCAGCATGGTCAATGGTATGGGGTGATGGGAGCTATAATCCAACACCTGGAGAGCCATAGGCTAGCTAATTGGATTACAACAAGAGACAATAAAGGAAATATTTAGGATAAATTACAGGAAAAACTTGTTACCTCTAGTAACATTTGTAACAAAAGTGTGTCGATGATATAGAGCTCTCATGGGTTTAAGTTTGTTTTTTAAAGGTTGGCAAACAATAAAGCATAATAAATTGGTCCATATTAAAGGAGAAGGGGAATAGGCCTGTAATGCCCCTTCCATCCCCTACTCATTTTCCTATGCTCCAATAATACATGCTTGCTTCCTGTGATCTGCCTGTAGTTTTCTACTTTAAAAGCATGTCTCTTTCAGTGTTTCTTTTTATTTTAAAAGACAGAATATGGACAAGAAGGAGGAATGGAAAATCACTGATGTGGGCTGCAATGGATATGGCTTAGATCACAGCCATATTGAGGCAGATTTTTTACACATGGAAAAAACAAAGAGGTACTGCCCAAAGTATTGTACCTCTTTTCAGCCTACACAATATTCCCTTCTCTTTAAAAGTTGATACTGTTGGATTACCAAATGCCCAATCAGAACTATAACAGTGAGCTCATTGGCTTCTTAGGACCAAGTGTGAATAAACCGTTATTGGAGTTCTAATCCCCAAACCCACACTACCACTTCTATTTGCAATACTTGTTTGTGTTTTAAGCAGTGCTAACTGTCACACTTCTGTCCTATCCTTCCTACAAAGTCATGTGGTTATTCCACCATCTATCTCTCTCTATAAAAAAATACATACCTGAAGCCACTTTGCTCTGAAGATGAACACAATGTTTTTGTATGTCCAGTAAGAAGTTACCCCCCTTCCTATATACCATTAAATAAAATAGAGAACTTAGCGGGGGGGAGTCTCTGTTCAGCCAAAGCCCCTAAGTCTAGGCCTTTTTGCCAATCTGCTCCCCAAGCGGATTATCCCTACACTTTATTCTCATAGTAATTGTTCACTTTCCAGAAGCTAAATTTGCCAGCAGGGGGGGGAAATTGGCTCACTCCATCCCAGGTAAACGGTTGATTTCTGCTCCACTATGATGAGACAAATGATTCTCTCTGACTGAGCCGGCTGCCTCTGCTCAGGTGGAAGAGTGCTGATAGGCAGGTCTTCCTTGGTGGCAGTATCAGCAAGAGAGCATCCTCACCACCTGGTACATGTCAGTTTGCAGAGGTTCTGAAAGGGTGTGAAGACAGAAGGAAAATGCTCCTGACTACTGCATAATTTACCCATCCATTTGTTCTGTTCTAAGCAGTATCCGGTCCAGACATCAGCAGTGAGTACGGCCCTTGATCCTCATATTGTTAAAGCATGAGATGCTAAGGGGATCTGCATTGTAAAGTTACCCTTTTGGATTAATGAACTTGTCCCTCTCTCCTAAACATACTAAGTTTTCCTGAAATCTCTGTAATGTGTTTAGGACTATGGGGTGGTAGAGACTGTGGAACAGAGGTTAGGTCAGATGTGGTGTCCACACTGGGCCACTTTATTTTTTGGGGGGAGGGGTATATTGGGTGCTTTTTTGTCCCAGCCAATGGTAGTATGTTGGGATAGAAAAACTGATCCAAGGAAGCAGACTTAAGTGCCCTTCTTCTGACAAAACAAAACATGACTGTTTTGGGACACTACATGCTACTACCCTGAGGTGCCCTGGAATTTGGCTTGGGGTAGAAAAATGCCTCCATTGTGTTATGCTTTTCAGGGATCTGCGTTGCTGCTGGTGGATTTAAATAAAATGCTGGCTCTTTTCATGTTACAGCTTGGGCCCTTTTCTGCTCAGTTAATAGTTGGCATTTTGTTAGCTCTTCCAAATATTATGCTCCCTTGTGCTTCTCTCAGGCCAAACCATCTGACCAGCTGCTTGGTATGTGGAAGATAGTGTGATTCAGGTTGCTCATACTTCTGTTTAGAATGCCTTGCCCAAGGCTTTGTGTGTGTGTATGACAGTACTCACTGGTGCAGAGCACTGGCACCTCATTTTTTTTCTGCCCATGCCAGCCATTTTGTTGTACTTTTATGAAGGTAAGAGTACCACTGCCATCATCTCATTTTTAACCCCCCCCCAAAAAAACAAACCCAGTGGCCTTGCTCCTTCCTGCTCTCTGCTGGGCACACTGGCTGATAGCAGCAAGTTGTTTATCCACTTCTGTTACGCTGTTAGTAGCTCAAAAGCCAACGATGAGAGGCACTTGATAGTTCCCAAACAGGACGAAATACAATGTTATATTAAGATTTCCCCAAGGGGGAGAGGGGAATGGAATTGTACAAATGAATGTGTGCATTGACCTAGGCCTTGCTCAGTTGTATTGGTGGGGGAGGAAAAAAGATGGCGGCCGGGGGAAGGTACTGTTTTACGAGCTCCGTTTCCAAGTTCATAAATTTGCTTTTTAAGGGCTTCTAGCACCACGAACTTTATCAACTATAATGAATTCCAAACTCCTGTCTCACTTGTGATAAATTTAAAAGCAAATTAGACTCTGGCCTGTTGAAGCAAAATTTAGGTTGCTAGGTAGGATGCTGAAAGCCAGGACCTCCAAGGTGGCTTTCTCTGAAATGCTACCGGTTCCACGTGCAGGACCAGCCAGACAGGCCCAGCTTCGCAGTCTCAATGCGTGGATGAGACGATGGTGTCGGGTGGAAGGGTTTGGATTTGTTAGGCACTGGGGAACTTTTTGGGACAAGCCGGGCCTGTACAAAAGGGACGGGCTCCACTTGAACCAGAATGGAACCAGACTGCTGGCACTTAAAATTAAAAAGGTGGCAGAGCAGCTTTTAAACTGACTGAGGGGGGAAACCCGACAGGAGCTGAGAAAGGTCCGGTTCGGAATAAACCTCCCCCCTGGGATAAAAACCAAAGAAATGATGAAATTTTAAAAGGGGTAGGCCTAGAAGTAGGCATTGTGAGAGCAGGGGCACAGGATATAAATTCAGAAGAGCAAAATTACCACAGGCCAAACCACAAGTGCCAAAGACACTTGAAGAGAGACACTGCTTACAAGTGCCTGTACGCTAATGCTAGGAGCCTGCGAACCAAGATGGGAGAACTGGAGTGCTTGGTCTTAGAGGAGAGCATTGATATAGTGAGCATAACGGAGACCTGGTGGAATGGAGAAAACCAGTGGGATACGGTTATCCCTGGATATAAACTATATCGGAAGGACAGGGAAGGACGTATTGGTGGCGGAGTCGCTCTATACGTGAAAGAAGGCATTGAATCCAGCAAGCTCGAAACCCCAAAAGAGGCAGACTCCTCCACAGAATCGTTGTGGGTGGTGATACCATGCCCCAGGAGGGACTTAATACTGGGAACGATCTATCGTCCCCCTGATCAAAATGCTCAGGGAGACCTGGAGATGCGATATGAAATCGAGGAAGCATCCAAACTAGGAAATGTGGTAGTAATGGGTGACTTCAACTACCCGGACATAGACTGGCTGCATATGTGTTCCAGTCATGACAAAGAAGCAAAGTTTCTAGATATTCTAAATGACTATTCCCTAGACCAGTTGGTCATGGAACCGACCAGAGGGACGGCAACCCTGGACTTAATCCTCAGTGGGGACCGGGACCTGGTGCGAGATGTAAGTGTTGTTGAACCGATTGGGAGCAGTGACCACAGTGCTATTAAATTAAACATACATGTAACTGGCCAATTGCCAAGAAAATCCAACACGGTCACATTTGACTTCAAAAGAGGAAACTTCACAAAAATGAGGGGATTGGTAAAAAGAAAGCTGAAAAACAAAGTCCAGAGGGTCACATCACTCGAAAATGCTTGGAAGTTGTTTAAAAACACTATATTAGAAGCTCAACTGGAGTGCATACCGCAGATCAGAAAAGGTACCGCCAGTGCCAAGAAGATGCCAGCATGGTTAACGAGCAAAGTCAAGGAAGCTCTTAGAGGCAAAAAGTCTTCCTTCAAAAAATGGAAGTCTTGTCCAAATGAAGAAAATAAAAAAGAACACAAACTCTGGCAAAAGAAATGCAAGAAGACAATAAGGGATGCTAAAAAAGAATTTGAGGAGCACATTGCTAAGAACATAAAAACCAACAACAAAAAATTCTATAAATACATTCAAAGCAGGAGACCATCTAGGGAGACAATTGGACCCTTGGATGATAAGGGAGTCAAAGGTGTACTAAAGAACGATAAGGAGATTGCAGAGAAGCTAAATGAATTCTTTGCATCTGTCTTCACAGTGGAAGATATAGGGCAGATCCCTGAACCTGAACTAACATTTGCAGGAAGGGATTCTGAGGAACTGAGACAAATAGTGGTAACGAGAGAGGAAGTTCTAAGCTTAATGGACAATATAAAAACTGACAAATCACCGGGCCCGGATGGCATCCACCCGAGAGTTCTCAAAGAACTCAAATGTGAAATTGCTGATCTGCTAACTAAAATATGTAACTTGTCCCTTGGGTCCTCCTCCGTGCCTGAGGACTGGAAAGTGGCAAATGTAACGCCAATCTTCAAAAAGGGATCCAGAGGGGATCCCGGAAATTACAGGCCAGTTAGCTTAACTTCTGTCCCTGGAAAACTGGTAGAAAGTATGATTAAAGCTAGATTAACTAAGCACATAGAAGAACAAGCCTTGCTGAAGCAGAGCCAGCATGGCTTCTGCAAGGGAAAGTCCTGTCTCAGTAACCTATTAGAATTCTTTGAGAGTGTCAACAAGCATATAGATAGAGGTGATCCAGTGGACATAGTGTACTTAGACTTTCAAAAAGCGTTTGACAAGGTACCTCACCAAAGGCTTCTGAGGAAGCTTAGCAGTCATGGAATAAGAGGAGAGGTCCTCTTGTGGATAAGAAATTGGTTAAGAAGCAGAAAGCACAGAGTAGGAATAAACGGACAGTTCTCCCAATGGAGGGCTGTAGAAAGTGGAGTCCCTCAAGGATCGGTATTGGGACCTGTACTTTTCAACTTGTTCATTAATGACCTAGAATTAGGAGTGAGCAGTGAAGTGGCCAAGTTTGCTGATGACACTAAATTGTTCAGGGTTGTTAAAACAAAAAGGGATTGCGAAGAGCTCCAAAAAGACCTCTCCAAACTGAGTGAATGGGCGGAAAAATGGCAAATGCAATTCAATATAAACAAGTGTAAAATTATGCATATTGGAGCAAAAAATCTTAATTTCACATATACGCTCATGGGGTCTGAACTGGCGGTGACCGACCAGGAGAGAGACCTCGGGGTTGTAGTGGACAGCACGATGAAAATGTCGACCCAGTGTGCGGCAGCTGTGAAAAAGGCAAATTCCATGCTAGCGATAATTAGGAAAGGTATTGAAAATAAAACAGCCGATATCATAATGCCGTTGTATAAATCTATGGTGCGGCCGCATTTGGAATACTGTGTACAGTTCTGGTCGCCTCATCTCAAAAAGGATATTATAGAGTTGGAAAAGGTTCAGAAGAGGGCAACCAGAATGATCAAGGGGATGGAGCGACTCCCTTACGAGGAAAGGTTGCAGCATTTGGGGCTTTTTAGTTTAGAGAAAAGGCGGGTCAGAGGAGACATGATAGAAGTGTATAAAATTATGCATGGCATTGAGAATGTGGATAGAGAAAAGTTCTTCTCCCTCTCTCATAATACTAGAACTCGTGGACAATCAAAGAAGCTGAATGTTGGAAGATTCAGGACAGACAAAAGGAAGTACTTCTTTACTCAGAGCATAGTTAAACTATGGAATTTGCTCCCACAAGATGCAGTAATGGCCACCAGCTTGGACGGCTTTAAAAGAAGATTAGACAAATTCATGGAGGACAGGGCTATCAATGGCTACTAGCCATGATGGCTGTGCTCTGCCACCCTAGTCAGAGGCAGCATGCTTCTGAAAACCAGTTGCTGGAAGCCTCAGGAGGGGAGAGTGTTCTTGCACTCGGGTCCTGCTTGCGGGCTTCCCCCAGGCACCTGGTTGGCCACTGTGAGAACAGGATGCTGGACTAGATGGGCCACTGGCCTGATCCAGCAGGCTCTTCTTATGTTCTTATGTTCTTATGAGTGCTCTACCTACGCACATCTGTTTTGTAATCTTCTCTGGCTGAGAAATCCTCGTCTGAGCTTTCTACAAGCAAATTCTTTTCACAAACGTAAAAGCCTCTGTGTATATTAAGTTCGATTGTTTTGCGCAGTTTTCCTCATATTACAAGGAAACAGTTAAGCGCTACTAGCTTTGAGCGGTGAGCTGTCTTTTTAAGATTAGCTGTGTTCTGGGACTGTTAACCCTTGGTCAGCTAAATCTTGGGAACCGTAACCACTCCATCGATGCTTCCAAGTTTTTTGAGACTCCTTTTTTCTTTTTCTCCTACATTTGTCCAAAAGTAAAACATAATCGGATGAAACTAGAGTGCCTCACTTCAAGATAAGGACTGTTACATAAAAAGTCAAACTCCAGGATACAATTAGTGGCTCATTTTAACCTAAACATAACATCTACAATCTAGGGCTGTATAGTCAATAAACCTCTTAATATTCTACAAGATGGTGCAAACAAGGAATAAGTGCTATGATATAGTTAACAAAATGGAAGAACTTTCCAGGGGTTCTAGTAAAGAAGGACTCCAATCAAAAATTACACAATTTTTTCCAATAAAAAACCTCTCAAAGCTTAAAAATAACATCAGAGTTTCCAACAATTCTGACACACCGCAAACAAATTTGTCTTGCTCCAATTTAAGCGAGGATTTCAGAGCTGGGGATGCTGTTGACAATTGGGATGATGAACAAATTCCGGTCTTCCTCTATACCCCATCCCTACAAACAGTCCCAAATGGTGGTCAGCAACTGGAATCAGAGGCAAATCTATCGCAACTTTCGATTGATCCCAATAATCCGAGTGAATTAAAAAATCACTCCATTTCAGATAGTGAGAGCTTGCTATCCTCTCACCAAAGTAGAATAGAGAGTCTTCCATCAAGCTCAGACAACAATTTAAAATTTCCTATAGAATGCCAAGGTTCTGCTTTAAATATCTCGCGAACAGACTCACTGTCAAATTTTTTTTAAGAGCTCCAGATTCAGCAGCAATGGAGGAACTAGGTCACAAACTACTGTTAACGGGGCAGCAGTGCCTGAAACTCAAAATGGACATTGCAACTAAAGAGATTGAGAATATTAAAAACTACATTACTGAGGTAAATACATTATTAATGCTTCTGTTGGAAGAGCAATCTTCATTAAGTTTGTTAGTAAAAAACCTTAGGCCCCCACATAAAGGGGAACAACATCAAAAGGGACCAAAAGGAAAAAATCTTAAACCGATTTGCAAAAGAAAGAAACCCAAAAATACCATTAAAGGAATTTCTAGAAGAAAGAGTAAGATGAATTTTCAGAGGCTCTTTAAAATACTAGACAAGGAGGAACAACTACAGCAGTTGCTACCAAAACAGTGTGGACCTAAAGCAAAAGTGTCATCTCCTACAGACATGGAAGCTGCTCAGGATTTACCAAAAGAGGCACCTCCAGCCTGCTCTTCTGGAAATTTATCTGGAACTACCTTAAACAATCAGACCCAGAAGAGTGTTCTTCGCAAGACTTTGAGTCGGAGCTCTGGGAATGTTTCTCGGTCCAATACAGAATTGGTTTCTTGGAATTTAAAATATAACTCTGATAAACTGGCACTACTGAACCTTCCTTGGTCTAGAACTAAAGTGAGCCCCGATATTTGGAAACAAAAAATCTGCAACTTTCTTCTGTCATTGGGGCTAAGGATCATCTGGCCAGATGACATTACAAACGTGAAGTTTTTATACAATTCATCTCCAAATTCATCAGTTATTCTCACTCTCAATTCTTCGGTTATGGCGGCCCGATTGTTTGCCAAAAGAGCCTTCCTAGACAATTATGGAATTTCGGTTCAGAGATACTTTACAAATATAGCGAAGCCTCTCCCCCTGTTTATTAGGAATGTCTCTTCAAACAACTCCTTGATTATAGAAAAGAAGAATTCTTCTCGGAGGTCAGAAAATGTCTCCTCGTGTAATAAAATCTCTACAATAAGTAAAAAGCAATTGTCAAATATAAATCAAACTTTATCTAAAAATCCTCCTAAGTCTTCTTTGCCAAAGGAACCAAAGAAACCTGCTGCCCCTATATCGCCTTTATCGTCGAGGCAACTTGAATTTGCAAGTCCAAACTCTATAAATTCCATCGGCTCTAACTTCCTCACTATTGATGCGACTACTTTCCACTCTTCAAACTCTTCTATTGAAGCCTCAGCTCATTCCCTTGAGTCGGCAAATAGCAACTCAATTCAGGAAGAGTTTTTTGATTTTACATGTGAGGGGGAGGAAGAACTGATAAATAGTTTCCCCTCCTTCGAGGATGCTGAACAGACTGAGGTAATTAATAAGCTACAACATTTGTTAAACAAATTAAGGGCCAGAAGAACCGGTTCTAGTTATCTGGAGCCTTATGAACTGGGATCGCCGCCTAAAATACAATCAATAAGTCTGAAGAACTCTGTGAGCAACATGCTTCCGAGATACTCAAATGTTTGCAGACCAAATTCATCTTGGGATACTTTAATTCAAACGGATGCCGATGAAAACTGACAATCTTCTTCTTCTCATAGTAATTTAGTATCACTTAAGCTTTTTGAGACCACACCAGAAGGCTGATCCATGTTACTCTTCTTCAGATCTGCTTATCTCTATTGTATGTGATCCATTCAGCTTTTGAGGCTGAACTTTCCTGCTGCATGGATGACCCCTGCCACCTGGTCCGAGAGTCCCAACTCTTCCTCATCTCCAGATCTAGTCAGGTTCTGGGCTTCATTACTGTACATAACAGGGGCTCCAAGTTATCCTTTGATCAGAAATCTTCCCACTGAGGCATGCCATTATTCTTACCTCTATATAATTTTATTATTTCACTCAAAAAGATCATAGCCACAGCCACAGTGTGGTGAGTACAGGCTTTCCAGAGCAAGCACATAAATACTGCTTGTCATTGGCAATTTCTAAATCTCTCAAAGTAAGCAAGATCATCATAGCCAATGAAATCCTGCCTATAGTATTATTGCTAATTTCTGAAATCAGCATTTTCCATGAACATACATGAAAGATATGGGTTCACATGCATGTATGTGCTACAGATACACTAACAGATCTGGTAAGAGACATGTCTCAAATTTCATTCTAAGTTTTTTGTGAAACTTGCCCCGTACACCGCAAATGTTTATTTGATGACTCTTATGCAGCACAACGAATCTGCCTTAAGATCTTCTAGGATAAGCATTTCTATATTTTTATTTTATGTATATATGTAAGATAATACTGTCGTTTTACTTCCCCTTTGTATTTTATGCTTATAACAAGGCGGGTCAATGACCGTAAAATAAACTGATTTGATTTGATTTGATTTGATTTGTATTGGTAGGTCAGGAAGTTAACTTGAGACAGACTTCGAGGAACAGATGTCAAGGGCCCCACTCAGCATAATGACCCGGAGGGCCCCAAATGCAGCAGAGGTGGCTTACCACATTTGGAAGGAAGTAATGCACATTACCATCTGAAAAGGTGGAATGGGTATAAAACCATTTAGTCCAGAGTATAAATTACCTAATTGCACTGCTGGCTGTGCTATCAAAATGTACGAAGCACCATTTAAGAAATTCTGCATTCATGAATGCATGATTGGAACTACAGCCTACACGTGCCAACAAAGGTTTTTTCTTTTTCATTCCTACTTCAAGTCTGTACCAGCGTTTCTTATTAAAAGGAAAGGCAGAGTTCAAATTGATTGAGTGAATCTTGGTAATCAACTACACTTAATCTAAGGGATATAGAAAAAGAAAACCCGCCTAGGTGTGCTTTCCCAATCTCACTTCTCCCTAGTTATGTGCATTTTGTGTTTTTGGCACTGTGGCACAGACACGGGCATTGGCTGCTATATAACTATGAAGCAGCACGTGCACCCTCCCTGCCCCCCGGCACACAGCCCAAGTGAAAAGACTTCTTCAGGGTGCAGTGTCCTCCTTCCCCTAAGCAGCCTGAAGTCACATATGGAAAGTGAGATGTCTCCTCTCACCCTGCTCATCCATTACTCTTTCTCCTTTGCTCATTCTTTCTTCTTTCAGTAGATTGTTTGGGGAATGCATTAATCAATGCACTCTTTGAGGAGAAGGGTGCATAGCTCAGTGGTAGAGCACATGATTTGCATGCAAAAGGCTCCAGGACCAGGTTCAACCTCCAGTGAAGAACAATCGGGTGTAAGTGATATGAACTACCTCTGCCCAAGGCTCTAGAGAGCAACAGCTGGTCAGACAATAGTCGGCTAGCTGAGCAACTAGTCTGACCTGGTATAAAGCAATTTCCTATGTCCCAATGTGTCTACCATCTGCTCAAATGTGTGCTAGAGTTGGATGGGTGGTCCATTTGTCCCAGGACCTTCAGTGCCCCTAAGATTTCTACTTTGACATGCTCCTTTTGGGAAGAAGACTCCAATGGAAGTGGCTCCAATCCATGTGCCTGAGAAATCTTAATCCTGCTTGGCCCATGGAGTTGGGGTGAGACGACTGTGGTCCAAAAGCAGAGCAAGCCATACTGAGAGAGGCAATAGGCAACCTGCAGAGGGCCAGGTTTGATTCTGGATTTTATGATGTTGACTGATATTTAGAGGCTCTGGTGTTAGACAGAGGAAGAGGCTGTTTCTGGCAGATCACAACTTTTTTTTTTTGTACAGCTATATGTTTAAATATATTGATTTTTGTCTAGAAGACAGTCCACTTCCTGAAGCACTGGTGTAACCTTTTGCCAGGGACTTGTCCCTATCAATAGATCCTCCGTGGCGCAGAGTGGTAAGCGGCAGTAATGCAGCCAAAGCTCTGCTCACAGCCAGAGTTCGATTCCAATGAAAGGAGGAAGTCGAATCTCCGGTAAAAGGGGTCGAGGTCCACTCAGCCTTCCATCCATCCGTGGTCGGTAAAACGAGTACCCGGCATATGCTGGGGGGTAAAGAAAGGCCGGGGACAGAACTGGCAATCCCACCCCCATATATATGGTCTGCCTAGTAAACGTTGCAAGGCATCACCCTAAGAGTCGGAAACGACTCGCACTACAAGTGCGGGGACACCTCTACCTTTACCTATTGTCCCTATCACATAGTGAATTAGCATCAGCTTCCAAACACTTGCAGAAGGCACCCCACAATGCCTGGTCACTGTACTCTAGTCTTAAGTTTATGAAAGCATGACTTATGGTAGCCAGGTGTGAATCTGAAAGAGTTGCATTTTTCCCATAATGGAAGTTGTGTGAAAAGCTCTTCTAGCTGCCAACCCAATTTGAAGATGTGGTGGGTTCAGAAACTCCCATTTTTGCAAAATGAGCAGCCAGGAAAAACAAAGAGGTGATCTAATCCTTCCCCCTAAAGCACATGCTTTTTATGTTGATGAGAACAGCATGAGTTGAAAATAGTAGTAATTTGTTCCTGGCTGGTCATCTTTCTACTCTTCTTCAGCAACCCTTTTTTTAAAAAAAGTTTTTAAAATGTTTTTAACGCTTTGTCTTGATGTATTTTAACATTTGTTTTTATGATGTTTTAAAGTGTTTTTGGTGCCTTGTTTGCCGCCCTGGGCTTCTGCTGGGAGGAAGGGTGGGATACAAATTAAATAAATAATAATAATAATCTTCTTATCCTGCCCCTTCCTCCTTCCTCTCCCTCAGGGATGGGGAACCTGTGGCTCTTCAGATACTGTTGAACTTCATCTGCTCCAGCCAGCATGGGAGTTGAAGTCCACCAACATCTGGAGGGCAACAAGTTCTCCATCCATGCTGTACCTTGTTGTATGTCCCTCTATCATATAAATGATCCGTCTGTATGGACTGTTTTCTATATTTTTCTTATACTCTACCTAGTAATTTTTAGGTGCTTTTATTACTGTATATGAATAATACATTGGGAGGGGGGAATCTAAATATATACCAACCACATAGAAATCCAGAAAGGCACACAAGCCAAATAGGATTATTAAAAATCCATATCTTAATCAAGGTGAGCAAAGGGGACATAGGGGGAGAAATTACACAGAGTTCTCACCAAATCCTATTCCATCCCATTGCCAAGACTTGTATATGCATGTTGTCTTGATTGCAGAAAAATTATGTCCTCCCAGTCTTTTAAAAGTTGATAATAAATGCACTGAAGTTGTTTGCATGGACTTTGAATAATACTGCCATTTTTATTATTGTTCCAAATGCTGCTGCTGTTCGGACATTTAAAGTCATGTTTTTGTTTCCAGGGAATTGAAGAAAGTTGGATTACTGGAAAGCTCTTTGACACAGACTACACATAAGTAATTACTATTATCATGGCCTCCAATTCCAGTGCAGGGAATGACACCAGCTCTGGCCCGAGTGACATTTTCTTCCTTTATAGCAAGAATGTGTTTGCAGTCCTTTACATTCTCCTGTTTCTCCTGGGCATGCCTGGAAACATCCTGCTGCTCTTGGTCCTGATCCGAGGTCTCCAAAGAAAAAGTGGCAGCCACATCTCACGCTTAACAGAGCCCCTTTTCGTTAATATTGTGGTTCTTGACCTTCTATTCTTCCTCTACAGCATTCCTGTGATGTTTTGCAACATCATTTTCAAGGACTGGCGTTTGGGCCACCTGCTATGTGCCACGAACCACAGCTTGTCCTTGTGGATCTCCTTCGCTGACTTCTATAGCATGCTGGCTGTCGCACTGCTTCGCTATATTGCTGTCCTCCATCCAATGACAGTGATGCCCATCTCCCAAAAGCAAATAACTATAGCTTGTGGATTCATCTGGGTGATTTGCTTTCTATTCTCCACCCCACTTTGGATTCATTATCAGATAATTGATTTGGAGGGGGAAAAACTTTGTGTGAACCAAATGGGAAGGAAGGAGGTTAACCTTTACCTGCAGTTCCTGGGAGGGGTGGGGTTCTTGCCTCCTATGTTGGTAATGATTTTCTGCTACTTGAGGATCATCTCCACGCTAAGGGTTAGGAGGGCATTGTCTATGCACACAGCCTCCGGTCTGCAAGTTAACTGGAGAGCTACAGTGATGGCTTTGGTCACCATGGTGGCACTGGTGGCTATGTGGCTCCCATATTGGCTGGTGATTTTCTTTATCAGGTATGATGAGTTGTTAACTACAGCCCCGATGTACTTGGTTTATCATCTGACATCCCTCTTGGCCTTTGCCAACCGCTGCATTAATCCCATTATCTGCTTCTGCCTCTCGTTACAGTTCCAAGCTAGGCTGAGAAACCTCTTTAGAAGGATAGGGAAGGGAATTCGCCAAGTAGGTCCTATCCATTTGGGCAAGATAGAAGTGTTGCGTAGCACTTATGGATGAATTCTGTGTTATACGCCTTGCTAATGATGGGGGGCTAGGACAGTGTGTGGAACAAACATGTATTCTTTCCCCTATAATCTGAGGGATCCTATATGGCCCTGTGGACCTCCACAGTTATTGGACTACAGCTCCCTTCAACCTCAGCCAGCACAGCCATTGGTCAGGGAAGATGGGATTGTGGTCCAATGATATCTGGAGGGCCGCAGACATGAAGGCTCTGCCTTGTGTCATAGATGGGGAATCAGTGATCCTCCTGATGTTGTTGGCCTACAACTCCCATATTCCTTGCCTGCTGACTTGGGCTGACATAAGTTGGAGTCTAACAACATCCGGAGGGGTCACAGGTTCTCTGCTCCTGCCTGATGTGATTACTTACAAACAAACAGAGAACTCATTAGGGAGAAAATAATATGTGAAAACTTGAATCAGTGGTGAATTTGTATTTTAAACATTTGAATTACTTCAAATTTTACTAGTAATCCTAGTAAAATCCATTATTTAGTTTATTTATTCAACAAAAATTATATACCACTTGATAACAAAACCTCTAAACAGTTTACAATAAACATTCATATTATAAATAAAAACAGTTAATAACAAGTAATTAAAAACCTAATTTAAAAACACAAAAAAGTTTGTGGTAAAGAGGCTAATATGCATTAAATCCTGTCTAGGGGTTTTATTTCCTAAAATGTCTTATGAAGCCACTTCTTCTTAATTGCGTTGTTGATTCTCAAAATGGTTTGTTATTAATCAGTTTCATTCTGCCAATGGCATATTTTTCTATGTCTCAATACTCAACTTGTTTCCATACAGAGATAGGTTGCTTTCTGTTTGGACTACCAAGTGATGCTTTTGGCTTGATTATTTCTGACTTGCTTGTGCCATTAATTGGACACATTCATTTCCAAGGAATATTACATGTTTGTTCACCTGAAATGATTCTAGTTGACAAAGGTCCCTGGTGGGAACATTAATTGTGCTGAAGCTTCTGGGCCAATTAAGAGACGCTGAAATAACCTTTAATATTCAAGTTGAGAAATACATTGACTTGTAGTATGGGCTAATGAGGTCTCAGTGAGAAACAGAGGTTCATTTTTCCTCTGTTGTTAACAACCAAATTATCTTATATAGCATAATTACCTGACGCTCCCTAATGTGAAGAAGATATACCACTTCTTTGTCTTCCTGGGCCAAGCTTCTGTTAAAAAGTTTGTACCGTATGTCAGAAGATGGTGGCTACTGACATCCTATGACAGAAGAGCAATTTTTCCTCTTCCTAGTTATGGAGAAATTAAAAATGCCAGTCCCTTATCCACTACATAAGGTCAAATGGTTACACTTTCTGTCCAAGCCTTCCTCACCCT
Source organism: Rhineura floridana (assembly GCF_030035675.1). Taxonomy (NCBI): domain Eukaryota; kingdom Metazoa; phylum Chordata; class Lepidosauria; order Squamata; family Rhineuridae; genus Rhineura; species Rhineura floridana. The sequence continues at coordinate 77,663,234 of NC_084485.1, read as the reverse complement.
GCTGCCCTCCAGATGTTGATGGACTACAGCTCCCATCATTTCTGACTGTTGGCCATGATGCCTGGACTGACGGGAGCTGTAATTCAGCACCTGGAGGGCACCAGGATGGGAAGACTGTTCTATATCGCAATGGATTTCAGGCATGGCAGAGTTTGGAAAGAAATGGCTTGTGTGGGGTACACCAACACTGCTAATTTATATTTCAAACCTGTTGTGATTTCCAGCCTTGAACTCTGAGAATTGTAATTCTGTAAAGGTGCAATAGGCATTTAATGAAGCTTATCAGCATCCTCGTAAAGCAAAAATTCTCACAATTCCTTTAAAATTCCTTCTATTACAAATTCAGAACAAATACATCAACTAGAACTAACTAATCAAACTTTGAACTAATGCATAAGTCCTATTAAGGTTAATAACCATTTATATGTTTCTCTCATAAAGTGAACAAAATAAAACAATGCTTTGAAACATCTGTCTGTCTGCCCCAAATATATTTAGATTGCAATTTTATCTCCACTTACCAGGGAATAAACCTCGATGAGATTTACTTTTGAGAAGCCATCTCTAGAATTGCACTGTTGGCTGGCATTGTTATTTCTGCTACTCTCCAGGATCTAGCTGACCAATGTTTTAATACCAGAGGGGACCGGTCATCTTATTTACTATTGTGCTAAAAAAAATCCAAGTCACCTTGTAGTATTCTGATTTTATACTCTCATTCATATATCCCAACAAAAACAACAAGGGATCAAAGGGTACAGAGTATCCAAGCATCAGTTAAATAAGATAAAATCTATTTTTCCAAAATGCAGTAATCTTTGACAAATCCACCATATGTCAAAAAGAAAATGTCTGTTGGGAAACACTTCTCTAACACTTAAAACTATTATTCTTATAAATTCTACTAAGTCAAACAGGAATGCGATACCAAAGTTTGATTAGTTAGTTCTTAATGTTTAAGCAGGGGACAGTGCAGGATTTTTTTGGTAAAGATAGCATACCATTTGTCTTTAGAAATGTATCTTTGCAGCATTTCCCCCCATTCAAATATAAATGGGCTCTGTTCCAGGTTACCACATGGAGTTATGTTTTCAATATTTCAGAAATCTTTAGGAATAATCCCTGTCATTTAAACATTTTGAACAAGCTGAAATGTGTAGGTGTGGATCCTGACTCAAATAAGGTTAAATGTGCTAAGGCCAAATAAAATCAATAATTGCTAGTCGTCAAGACTTGATTGTTTTTGCTGCAAACTTATAGAACTACATCTCTGGAACAGAAACAGTGGGGCTTAAATTAGTTGCAACTTGTCCTACTGATTTTGATGAAATTTAAGCACAACTAATTTTAGTTGGCTTGGAAGGGTTAGATTAGGGTTGCCAGGTTCAGGGCCTGAGACTGATCCTGTATCTTTAGGAGAAGAGAAAGTCAGCCAAGTGCAGGTGTTCTTGCCATACTGTAATGGGAAAAAACACAAGGTGGAATTCTCCCTTCCCCCTGCATAACTTTTAAAGATACAGAAGACCTCTTGGTTGAAAGGCGAGGGTGTCCTCTACGAGATGCCACTGTGTCCCGCCTGGCCCAGAGCTTCTGCTGGGCGCAGGGCACAGAAGAGGGCATCTATACAAAATCAAAGCAGAAAAAGACATACAGGAAAAATAAGTAATTGGGGGTGCCTACCCCAAAATCTGCTCTGGGCTAGGACAAATCATATACCCCATGAAAGGGGAGGGTGTGCTCTATGAGATGCCACTGCGTCCTGCCTGGCCCAGAGCTTCTGCTAGGCGCAGGGCACAGATGAGGGCATCTATGCAGACAGAAAGGGTAGAGAATCTTCTTACTCTTACTCATTTCTCAGACCTCTTTCTGAAGTGAAGGGTCAAATCTGTAACGACTTGGAGCAGCCACATTAAAAGATAAGGGCAGGGCATTCCAGGCAGGAGGTTGCCAACCCTGCTTGGATATGGATGTCTTTGCAGAGGATCCCTAGTCAAGCTTTACCAACAGCACAATCCAAACTATATCTACTCAGAAGTAAGTCCTGTTGAGTTCTATGGGGGCGTAGTCCCTTAGTACGTGTGTTTAGAATTGCAGCCTTCAGGGGCATCCATCTTTACTCCCGAATGCTCCCATCTAACATCTCCACAACACTAGGCTCCTTTCTTCCTACAGTGACCTTCTGGTGACTGGCCTGCCCTGAAGGCACTTAAACCCTTCTTGCCGAAAGCAAGTAGGGTAGATTAAATGTTCCCTACCCATGCTCCATCTTTTTGCTAAGATGTCTAGCTTAATTTCCAGTCAGATTTTTTTTTAATTGTACGCTCCAAGCAACTGTGATTGATGCTTAATGTATCATGCTTAATGACATCACTTGGGCCCGCCCCATGACATCACTTGGGCCCGCCCCTAAAATCTCAGGTTTTGGGATGCTTCTGACCTGGCAACCCTACTCTGTTATCACCATACCATCCTTATCCATAGTTCAACAAACAGCATATTACCAGATTGCTAAATATGCTTGATGTGCTTGGCTGTGAAAATGGAAATAGACTGCCTTTAGGTCGATCCTGACTAATGGCTACCCTGTGAATAGGGTTTTCATGGTAAATGGCATTCAGAGGGGGTTTACCATTGCCTCCCTCTGAGGCTAGTCCTTGTGACGCCCTTCCCTGGCTCTCCCTGTCAGGTTCCTACCTGCGCGTGGTTACTGCCTGTCACTAGGCACCACCAGGGACTCCACCAGTCCGGACTGTCCTTTTTTATTTTTTCTCTCCCCGCTCTAGCACAGATCTCAACAGATCCCCCTGCTAGGCAACCACCAGTCACGTCCTAATACTAGTATTCCCAGAGACTCTGAATACTGGTATTGTTATTCTCTTCACCGCTGCCACCATTTGTTACAGTTCCCCTTCAGCCTTGGTCATTACCCTCCCTTCTGGTCTGTGAAACTCCAGCCAAGGATCAGGCCTTTGGTAAACCAAATTAAGTATTTATTAAAGATAACAAAGCTAACAAGATTAACAAGATTTCTTCTTAAGGCACATAAGCATATGGTTTTACTCAATACTAATCTGAACTCCACCCCCCTCCTTCTCCACTCTCTCCTGGTAAACAACTCTCTTAACCCCACCAAGCAACCCTCTCAGTTTCACCTCATCCACCACCCAGATTCCACTCTCCCTCTTCCTTTTATACGTTCAGCCATTTTAAACACTCAGCCAATCATCTAGCATTCTACTGCCCATTCACTCCCCCTCCTCTTTCACTCCACTTACCATGTATCTTCTAAACAACCAACACTTACCATATATACATTAATATAGGAACATCACACTCCTCACCAGCTGGCCTGCTCAGCTTGCCACAGCTGCACAAGCCTGCCCCTTCCTTGTCCACAACTGCCAGCTGGGGGGCAATTGGGCTCCTTGGGACTAGGCAGCTTGCCCACGGCTGCACAGGTGGCAGGGCACGTAACCCCTGAGCCACTCACTGTGGGGTTATCTTTAGCTGGCCCTTTACACCCAGGAGACACAAGCAGGGATTTGAACTCGCAGACTCTGGACTCCCAGCCAGGCTCTCCTCCCCAATGTGCTATAGTCTGTTTAATGGATCATAATGTACTCTAAGCCATGGGTCCCTTAATGTGGTGCCCACAGGCACACATGTACTTGCAAAGGCTTTCCCTGGTGCCCAAAGGGTCTCCTCATACACCCTACTTCCCTGGCCACTGAAATTAGGCTTGAAAAGAAACCCCCTATTGTAGTCAGTAGAATTTCAGCAGTGGGGAGGGATTTCAGGGAGGCTACTATTGGGGAAGGAAGAGTTAGCAATGATGTGTGCATTGTGCCATGACAGTTTCTCCAGTTTGCATATGAGCCCACAGACTGAAAAAGGTTAGCAACTTCTGGTAAGCCTTTTGAAATTGGTTATGTAAATGTTTTAAATTAGAGAATAAAAACATGATCTGTATTCCCCCCTACACTCTCTCCCCCCCCCTCTCTCTCTCACTCACTCACTCACTCACTACATATGCTTGTTTTGTGTTAGTGGCTCTCCAGAAATCTAGCCTGGCTAAGCATCTGTCCAACAGAGTTGAAAGGGAGGACCTAGAGACTATGGGTGTCATTTGGGGCACTACTTATCACTTGGGCAGAGAGAGCTAGAGGCATACAGAGGAACTGGGGCAACACAGAGTTGCCTTTTGATCATGAGCTGTTCAGAGCAACTTGGAACCTGATGGGGAGTTGGCAGGAGACCAGTGCCTAGAGTGGGTATGATCAGGGTCTGTTGTGAGTGAGTGCACCCCACATGCCTCCTGAAGTTTCTTTAGATCCTCAAAACATCTGGTTTTACTTCATCTCTGCTTTTGTTCCCAGTTCTTTCCTGAGGACAATGAATTTTGAAAAGCAATATAACAGTTCCCCTGGAGTTTTGGCTCAATAAACATAACAAGAACATGTCTAGGCAAGCAGTTTTTGGGTTCTAGTTACAGATGTAGGAAATCTGGGCATCAACAAAATCCTCAATTCAAATTAGTCTATTTGGCCTCTAACAAATCAGTTTAATATATATTTCCCCCTTCTCCCACCCTTACATGACAGAACCTTTTCTGTTTCTGATTGTATGATGATTGTTTCTTGCCATATCTTACAATATATGCCATCCAAATGTCCAAACAAGTATCCAAACAAAGTTGGTGTTTATATATGTGTAAACTAAGATGGATGTATTGATGTTTAATGTATTGTTAATGTGAGCTGATGGGTTGTTTTCTTTCTTTGTGGGTTTTCTTTAATAAATTTATAATAAAAATCAATTTAAAAATTATTGTTTTACATAAAATGTGTACTTTTGAAATCACCACTGCAATAAAGTTAAGATAATGAATAGTGGCATTTAAGTCCAACATATTCAAGCATACATGGTTTATGTCAGTTCTTTCTTATCAGTTGGAGAAGTCTCAATTTAGCTGCCTTTCTTCTTTCTCTAGAGCACTAAGAGCACTAAATTCCCTAGCTGATCTTGGGCAAATCACTCAGGCTGCAATCCTATATCCTCTTGCCTGGGAGTAAGTCCCACTGAACTCAATAATATTTACTTCTGAGAAGACATGTATAGGATATTTATTGAAGAGGTTTTTTTGTACAGAAAGGGATATGTCATACAGTTACATTCTTGTATCTTCTTGTACAATACATATTTTTATATTCATAGTACATTTGTTGTGATCTATGTTAATGTATAGGCCAGCTATGTATCTCAACAGATTTAAAATATCGTGCTGTGCTATCAAGATGTTGAATGCATGCCATTTACATTTTTGAACTTTTCTCTTGCCCTCATCTCAACTCATGTGTACCATGTCAGTTAAATTTAACAGTTGTAAAGGGCAGATCTGAAAATGATATTTTCCTTAAAAAAATGTAGATGATAGGTTGCTATTGGCGCCACCAAAGAAACTTGAAAAGACAGGCATTGTCTCCCTCTCCTCTTTTCCCATATTCTTTTCCATTGATTTGCAATTATTCCCTTTATGAGGCAATACAGGGCTCTTCTGCATTTTGGGCTCGTCCAAACGACTGCATAATGTACGATATGATCGCTTTGTGTATTCGTTAATTTTCCATGGTCCATACGATGTCACCTGTTTTTGTGGATTTTCTCACGGTTAAATCCACATCTGCAGTAACACAAAAAATGTGATTTGCTTTTTTAAACCGGGAATCATCCGGTTTCCCTTAAGGCGCTCACATGCAATACTGCAGACTTTAGAGCTGTGGGCAGTCCATGGGTGGTCCTTGGGCCTTAACAAACTGAGGATTTAGACCTTGTGCTAACACATGAATGGCAAAACCCAAGACTGTATATTGAGGTCTCTTTGGTGCTATGGTTTCACTTTAGCTGCAGCTTATTGACAGAGGGAAGTTTTCACCTAGGCCAGGGGTGAGTAAGTTGTTTGGCTGTGAGGGGGGGGAAATCTTTATCTGGCCCCACTCTGTGGGCCAACATTGACAGGTGGATAGGACAACCTTATGCTTCAGCTGTGTGGGGAAGGTAAGAGAGTTGCTATTACAGAATGCGCAGAGTCATTTGCTGGGAGAAAATGTTCTCTAACTATAGGCCACAGTGTGCTGGTGGCATTGATGTAGGGTTTTCCTGTTCTGCTGCACAACCTGTAATTAAAATCTGCTTATAGTTCTTCACTGTGCTGGAATCATTAATTCCTTACCACTATAAAGAGGTTGTAATCTCTTGGTTTGTTAATGGAATATACTGTTTTATCTGTGACAGAGAGACAGACAATAGAACAAATACCTGGAAAATGGAGACAAATGTGTCTGATTTGGGAAGAACTGGGGTCTTCTTCCTGAGTAAAAAATCTCATACCATGTAGTCCCATCCTGCCTTTTATCCATAATTTCACTTTTACGATGTTTGTATTGGACTGATGCCAGCCCAATGTATTGGTAGGTAGACGTTGCTATAAAGTTGCCTTTGCTTACTAACATAGGCAGTAACAATGGGACAGACCCTGACACTTCTCCCCTTAGTTAAGCCTGCGAACATACCCATTATTGTACCATATGGTGGGGGGAAATCTCTCTCCTGGCACTCTCTTACTACTGTAGCAGGCATGGGGTTTCTATCTAATAGTGCAATCCTATGCTGGTGCAGCAGGGGAGGGCTTGCATGTTGTATGGACAGTATTTGTTTTCCACACCATCCACTGGTTGCTACATAGGTTTGGATTCTCTGAAAGGCATGGAAGAAGCACCAGCACTCCTTCAGATTAGGGAGAGTCCTTACATTATTGCTGCCCAGGGCTCCTACTGGGAGGAAGGGTGGGATATAAATCTAATAAATAAATGATTAATAAAAATATATTATCCCAATGTTATTCTTATTTAATATGTATTAGATTTATATATATAAACAAAACAATTTAACAACAACAAAAACACTAACAACAGTTTAAAAGCATTCTAAAACACAGTTAAAATATATTATAGAACGTTGTTAGCGACTGTGAAAGAAATGTAAGACAGACCAGCCCAGACAGAAGGTGTCCTTCCTTGCTAATCTCAAATGAGGCTTTGCACTCCAGCAACGGTGCCATCGAAGGTGCAGCAAAATATGGCATCTCCATATCCCCCCCTTCTTTCAGTACTGTACAGTACTTTGTAACTATTATTTTATTTATTAAATTTATATCCTGCCCTTCCTCTCAGAAGAAGCCCAGGGAGGCAAACAAAACACTAAAAACACTCTAAATCATCTTAAAAACAGATTTTAAAATATATTAAAACATATTTTTAAAAAAGCTTTTAAAAACTTCTTAAAAACCAGGTCCAACACAGATACAACTCATTCCAACTTATGTTGGCACACTTGTCACTAGAAACATAACTTGGCACTCTTTGGGTGCCATGGTTCACATCAGGCTAATGTAGCCTGAACTTGATATAAGACATCCTCTACTAGAGTGTTCAAGCAGAAAAGAGAGAAATGCAGCCTTAACAAACTACATTTCCCAGGATTCGTTGGGAGAAACCATGATTGTTAAATTTGTAAAAAATTGCTTTAAAATGTGTGGATGTGACCAAAAACTGTCACTTGATCCAGAAATATATGAATAGAGAGCAGAAGGGGCTGCCAAACTGATTAAGGATATTTATAGCTGATTATCTGCCCAGCTTTACTCAGTAATTTAAACAATTATATATTAAAGTTGCAAATTATCAACATTTTTAAAAATGCTTTTTTTGAGGGGCATCAGTTGAATGGCCAATTTCTGTGAAGTTTGAGGACTTTGAAAATCAAAGGCTGAAAATTTCTGCCAGCAAATAAGCTCCATAGGGAAGGGGTAATTACTGTTTTCAGTTGCATTCTGAGCAAGACAACACTCCATTCTTTTGGTTTGCAAATTTACCAAGTAGTTACTAAGACAAATGAAATAATAACTGATTCAAGTCTCCCAGTCAGCCAGGATCTGAATCACCCTACCAAAAGTCAAGACATTTTGCTTTCTGAGGTGAAGGACAAGATTTCTATTTATTTAGTAAATTTTACATTTATATTCCACTTTTCCTCCAAGGAGCTCAAGGTGGCATACATAGTCCTCCCTTTTCCTGTTTTATCCTAATATCCACCCTGTGTAGTAGGTTAGGATGAGAGACAGTAACTGTCCCAAAGTCATCCAGGTGAGCTTCATGGTTGAGTGGGGGTTTGAATGCTTGTCTTCCAGGTCCTAGTCCAATACTCTTTAACTACTACACCTGGCACCATGTCCAATTCCGTGTATAAGACTGACAGGTTGTTTTAACTTCAAAACTGGCAACGGCACAGTGTTCTATATTGCACCTGAGAACAGAAGACTAGGTTAGGGGATACAGGACAGGTTGCATGGAACACACAGTTATGTCCAATGCTTCCCTCTGCCTAATAGTAAAGCTGGCCCTGACCCTACCTACCTGACATTGGCAAAGAAATGTGTATGGTTCCTTCACAGTGCAATTACAAGAGCATGACACATTCTTCCACATGCCAGAGATGTGGCTCCACATTCCTTTATTTGAGCAAGGTATGATTATTCAAGAACTTCTTAATGCTAGTTTAATTCCTAGATAATTTGTTTCAAGAGCATGCAGGTTAATTGCTACAACTCACAAAGTAGAAATGGTGGCTCTGGACATTAGGGATTGCCCCCAAAGCTATTCTCTGGTGTTCTCCTCCCAGGTTTTATTATCTCTGCTCTTTCCTCCCACAGGTTCCTGAGACTGGCTATATTTTTCCTGAGAACAAATATAGGCTCACATTTTAGATTTGCCCCATAACGATCTACAGAGATGTTTCCTGCAAATTGCATACAGGCATTCTCACAAGGGTGCAGGGCATCCACATAGGGTGCTTCCAAATGGGAGCCTTCGGGCTTAGGGCGGTATATAAATTAAATAAAATAAATAAAATAAATAAATTATGGAATCGTTGCTGCTCATGCATGCAGGTTTTCTTTTGCAGCATCCACATGATGCCATTATCCTCAAACTGCTAGCCCATACTTTGGTGATTTTTTTACATTTAATCCCAATTTCTCCTTCCTTAAGGAAATCTAATCAATAAAAATAACTCATTTTACATCCACCATCACTGCGGTTGTGGATGCTCATTAGGGTTGGGTGAGTGTTTTTTTGGTGGACGGTATCTTCATCTGTATGGAGACATTTCAGTGGGTGGTCTCTGTCACCACATCCCTACTTCTGTTTGCTCCTCACTTCAGCATAATTTAGCCATTTTCTTTTCTGGTGGTCCCCAATACCAAACAAAAAACACTTTTTGCTCCCACTGCCTCATGCTGCCCAAATTTCAGCAACAGCTGGGCTCATCCAGACCATACTAAAATCCACATTTTCCTTATTGGAACTGTCCACTGGTAGTCCAAACCTAATTGTTTTGCACTTTCTTTGTACTTGAATCAAACTTTTTCCTCATCCATCCTTGCAGGCATGCCCTTTTTTGTTTACAAACTCTCCCTCCCTCCTTCTTATCTTGTTGTGTTGCTGATTGGCTCAGATCAGAAGGGAGAGAGGGGAGGGAGCCAATGGGAACCCAACCGAAGCAGGAGGTGTGGAAAATACGAGACAGTGCAGCCAGCATTCCTCCTCAGCAACTCTTTATTATCACTGTTTCTCTCCTTTTCGACTATAGCTGGTAGGAGAAACTGTGATTACAGGTGGGGAAAGTGTGGGGAACAAGTCATATGGAAGAGGGAGAATTAATGGAGACACAAGGAGCTTACCCTGCAGATTAAACAGACGTATGGATGAGCCCTCAGTTAAGAGAAGCTGTTTTCTCAAGATCTCCACACAGTAAGTGTGGGAGGACTACCACAGAGAATTATAGTACATACTGTAGATTGGATTCAGTACATATTTTGCATATTGCCCCCACCAAACGAAACAGCAGATCAATAGACCTAAACACCACTCTTAGGCAAGACCAGAGTACTTTTTTTTAAAGGGAAATGGATATTCCCCCCCCCCAAGACACAACCCTCCATTTTGCCCACTGTGAAATGTAACTAAGGGCTGGTAACATTTGCTCTACACTTTGGGTGTGTTTTTTTTTTAAAAAGGAGTATGGGCACAGGTACAAAAATACCTGTGCACATGCCCAGAACAGAAAAAGGGAGAGGAGGGTGATCGAGGGACAAAAAACCCTCAGCTTGGATACATTCAGGCACACTCCATCCACATGGTATGGCTGGCAAGAGTGGAATAGCAACCAATATCCATGACTGGACATGATTCACTAGAAAAGACAATAATGCTGGGAAAAACAGAAGGGAGTAGAAAAAGAGGAAGGCCAAACAAGAAATGGATTGATTCCATAAAGGAAGCCACAGACCTGAATTTACAAGATCTGAACAGGGTGGTTTACAACAGATGCTATTGGAGGTCGCTGATTCATAGGGTCGCCATAAGTCGTAATTGACTTGAAGGCACATAACAAATAACAACATCTAGGACTGGAAAAAAATGGAATGTGCAGAAGCTAACATCAGACCCAAAGAATAATCAGATCTGAATGACCAGATTGCAACATAAAGTCCAGATACGGAAGCACCCTTACCCTGGGCTTTATAACTGCTGAAACCCTTCCTTTCTTGGAATGCATCCCAAGGGCTGTAGACTCAGTGATAAGAGCACATGCTTTGCATACAAAAGGTCCCAGGTTCAACCCTTGGCATCTCCAGGTAGGTCCGAAACCCTGGAGAGCCCCTGCCAGTCAGTTTCAACAATACTAAGTTAGATAGACCAATGGTCTGGCTTTGTGTAATGCTATGTTCTACTATGTACCACTTTCAACTGAGTGCTTTCAGCAGCCTGACTGAAAGCCATAGCATTAAATTCCTGCAGTTCTTTGTCAGGATGAAGTTACTGAGTGTAGAATCCAAGGAGCTCCATTCAGCTAAACCTCTTACTTGGGGCCACCATCTAGATTAGGGATGGGAATCCTTTTTTCTTCCAAGGGATGCATTTGCTCGAGGGTAATCTGTCTGGGGAGACATTTGCTGGTGGCTGGGTCTGAAATTATCACTTACAGTAGGCTTTTTCTCTTTTAATTGTTCCATGTATTTTGCCTCCTCCTGTTTCCTCCCTCCTCCTAGCACTTTGGGCTTTCCCAATCCATATGAAATTAGGCCAAAAGGGTCACCCAGAGGTTCCCCTCTCCTGATCTAAGGAACTTCTTGTTGTGTGTGCAAATGGGGACCACCCTGCATTTTAAACCTCAGTCTCAAATGGCAGCACTTCCCCACAACACATTGCTTTAAACTAAGGAACACTTAAACAAAATGTTGGCAGTGTGGGCAATTACTTGCGAGTTTTTAAAGAAAACCGAATTGGCTCATGTGCTCCTATGAAGCATCTTTGCATCTTCTGTACCTCACAGTCCATGTTCCATCTGCTGCTCTTTTGACAGCTTCCCCTTTCATGCAGGTGAGTGCTCAGTTCTTAGGTGTTACCATCTTTTTACTGTACCTACACCAATCCTATGACTCACATGCAGAAACGTAGAGGGTAGGAATGGAGAAGACATTCATTTTGGTTAGGATTTTAATGGGAACCTATCTAATTAGCATTTTCCAAAGCAATATGCAAGCCAAGACACAGCTATTTTTTGAGATTTGCTCTTCTCCAAATTTTGCAGTGCATTTCTCTAATCAAAGAATGTGTACAAAAATATGTATGTTAGGGGAAAGTGTGCATTAAAATCCATGTTACTGAAAGCAGCATATAAAATGCATAATATTAGCGAAACCTGCTTGCAAAATGTGTCTATCAGGCACGATTGCATTAAAATGTGTATATTAGGAGAGATTTGTAAAAAAATGCTGATGAATATTCATGAGCACTTTTTCTTTTAAAAAAAAGTAAACTGATGCAGAGAACTAAACTTAAGACTGGAAAAATGAGAAATGGAGAAACCAAAATTAACAGAGCCATCCATCTCTAATCGAGGGTGAAGCTTTTTCTGGCTTGGAGATAAAGTTATGCGGAAAATTTAGTTTTTGTGTCTCAAGCAGCATCTAAAGCCACAAGAGCAAGGCCAAGTAAAAAGCTGGCAACCCTGTATGGGAAATCTCCATTCTTTTTGCATCAAGCCTCCCATATCCTAAGGCTGCCATGCCTTGAATGCCCATCCATAGTTCTGTATACTTGAGTGCCCAGTCTCCTCAACATCTGATTCCAGACAGCGACTCTGTGATAAAAAAAATGTTCCTCTCCATCAGCTCTACTTTGGCTGTACCAGAGGTGAATTTTGAAGTGTAAGAGCTCATTGTGACAGTTGGGGAGACTTGCTGTCAACCATGAGGATCACCTTGGGCCAGTCACTGTCGGAGCCTAGCCTACCGAACAAAGATATCATCATGTGCCAGACCAAACCTGTCCTTCCACCCTCCAAGCACTGGTGCATGATGTTGTAGCTTCTGCTGTACAATAGTACCAGAGCTGTGCTCCTCTGCATTTCTTCTGCACTTTACCACTGGGCTCTGTACTTGTGAGCATCAAGTTGTAAGAAACATCTGTTGTACAATCAAACAGAGGTTTAAGACCTGGTTTAAAAATTCCACAAGAACCTAGTAGAGTTGGAAAAATATATTACAGAAGCATTCTACAGCAGAAGTTACCAGCCTTTTTTGGGCCTGTGGGTGCCTTTGCAAGCCAGAAAAGCTATTGTGGGCACTGCACGCACGTACGCACACACACACTGCAGCCAAGCAAACCCCACAATAGATTGTATTAACTACAGCATAATGTTTCTTTCAAGCCTAATTACAGCAAGGGTAGTTGTGGCTGACGAGTAAGACCACTGTGGGCACATTTGGTAATGCCTGTGTCTTCCAAACGTTGTTGGATTGCAACTCCCATTATCCCTGTCCATTAGCCATGTTGGCTAGGGCTGATGGGAGGTGTGGTTTAACAACTTCTGAAGGACACTACATTGGCTATGCAGGTTTCTACCTACACCATTTCATTCTAGCTCCTAGGAAGACCTCTGATAGTCACTGAACACGCCAACATATATTGTGCATGAAGGGAAGTAAAGGAGGCCTGAACTTGCACCACAAATTTTGATTTTGGATTCCTGCATTGAGCAGGGGGTTGGATTCAATGGCCTTATAAGCCTGTTCCAACTCTACTATTCTATGATTTGTCTCAGTTCGAGCCATCATATTCACCTCCCTTGCAAAGCATACCCATGAGATATCTCATGACCACACATCTTCACAGGGGACAGTTTTGTTTATTGCTGGAAGCTTAAAATAGCTTTTTTGTTTCCCTACCTACTTACAGATCACCCACATGGTGTGACATGTGAAGATATGATGGTGTCTTTATTCAACAGACCCCACCTCTTTCTCCACAATGACTGGGGTGCTCTCTCTTGAATTCCCCATAAGCCAGGCAAAGTAATATAAGTCACTTTCTGCTGGGAACAGATATGGGAATTGTAGAACTGATCTCTATCTCAGTCTGGCTACAATGGTTTACTACTGAATTGCGCCCTCTCTGAACTCTCTATATAAAGCACAATTGTTTTTTTTTTTTTCAATAATTTTTATTCAGATTTTCATAAAACATACAAGACGAAATCATAAAACATTCAAAGACAAAAAACAAAATCAAAAATAGTTAAACAAAAAGAAAAAAAGAAAAAAAAAACAAAAATAAAAAATAAAGAGTAAAATATTGACTTCCCATTTGTCAAAGATCAAATCAGTTATAAGTCTATAATATATAACAATCCTGTCTCTTAAGTCATATTATAAAATCACTTTCCTCCAGTAGTTATCTTACTTAATCATCAAATCTCATAAACATTACTTTATTCTTTCCACAAAAAGTCAAAGAGAGGTTTCAATTCTTTAAGAAATATATCTATCAATTTTTTTTTCCAGATAAGCATATCGATTAATCCATCTCATTACTAATTATGATAATCTTATTGTCATAACCATAGTCAAAATAAACATTTCAATTAATCCATCACATCAGAATCTGTTAGGTTCAGTAATTTCAGTAGCCATTGTTCTATTATCCCTATTAGTTCCATTTTCCATCTTCCATCTTCAGTAGTCTTGTTAAGTCCAGTAATTTCAGTATCCAATCTTCCATTATCAGTATTCCATAATAATCTTGCTGTCAAAGCCATAGTCATATAGTAAGAGTCTGATGGGAATTACCTCTATCCCAAATATTTTCTTGCCATCCATTCTGAATAGGTTGCTGAAATACTGCTGTAAAATCATATCTCTGTTCTTTTTTTCAAAATACACTGGGTCATCTCTTGAAAGTTTTTCCATTGTCACATGGCTGCAGTTAATTCCATAGATTTTCTCTATATTGGGCTCCATCACATCATTCCAGTCCAGAAGATTATCCATGCCATTGATAACTTTATCTCTAGAATCTTCATTAATTTCTTCAGAGATAACATTGAGTTCCAAACAATAGATTTTATTTCTAAAGTCCATAGACTCCAAATCTTGTTCCTGTTCCACGTTTGTTCCAATCTCCGGGATCTCCTCTCTCACAGGGACCCCTGTTCCAGTCTCCAGGGTCTCCTCTCTCACAGGGACCCCTGTTCCAGTCTCCAGGGTCTCCTCTCTCACAAGGACCCCTATGTCTTTAATCTCCTGTGTCTCCAAACAATAGATTTTGTTTCTAAAGTCCATAGACTCCAAATCTTTTTCCTGTTCCACGTTTGTTCCAATCTCCGGGGTCTCCTCTCTCACAGGGACCCCTTCCAGGGTCACCTCTCTCACAGGGACCCCTATATCTTTAATCTCCTGCTTCATTTTACTCAATTCAATTTTCAGCTCCTTACAACCCTGTCGCAGGTTTTGTTTCGTTATCTCAATCTCATCCATTATTTTCTGAAACATAGTTATTTCCAGATTCTCAGCCACTTTCTTAATTGCCATTTTAAAAGAAAAATATAGGAAAACCACTTCTTATTTCAGCAACAATTGGGTTAATACTCCAAACTTGGTGACATCACAGTATAAACAGAGCAGACAGCCTTATCTCTCCATGCTTAAGTAAACAAAATGCAGTTCCCAGGATCGAAACAATTAATGGCGGTCGTCAGGAAACAGATTCGTCAAAATAAAATAGACCAAAAAGAGAGTAGTCTCAGACAATATAATATTCTTCAAAATAAAAATCTGGAATAGAAATCCCTCTTCTGTGTATATCTTTAGAATGCAAATCCAGGACAGCTTTTTGCAACAAAAACAGAGATAAGCTATTAATTAGTGAGTAGCAGAGAGAAGTTATGGCTCCCCAGTGAGATGTCAAAAACCGATCAATCTGGCAAATCTCTTTTAAACAGCAACAATTTAAGTCAAGTAAAAGAAAAATATAGAAAGAAGGGTGCTTGCCTGTTAGTGCGTTCTCTCTTAGAAGATAAGATGAACGTTCGCTTTATCAGATAGAGCTTGTTGTTGAAAATCCGTCCCACCTTCGTCGGCTGGACCTCGTCCCATAAATTAATGAGATCTGGTCATCCCAACAAAAATAGGCTTTGAGGTTAATCTCTTCGTTTCTCCCTACCCGGGAGAAGTTTAATCAGTCAAAAAAAAAAAAAAAACTGACTGATATATCTGAATAAGCTTCTTTTGAGGCAGGAGCCCGTCTCAAAAGCAGGCACAGGCTAAGTCACCCTTCCCGGAAGTCTATATAAAGCACAATTGTTTGGTAAGCTTTCACCTTTAACAACTATGACTGAATGCAGTATCTAAGGCAGGGGTTCTTAACCTGTAGTCCATGGAACCAGAGGGTCTGCAAACTGGGTGCAATAAAAAAACAAAACAAATTCCAATGCTATAAAATAAATCATATATTTTTTAAAAAAATTATGGGGGTCCATAGCTTTCATCAGATTCCTAAGAGGGCCCATGGCCTTAAAAAGGTTAAGAACCACTGATCTAGAACCTTGTTAAATGAATTGGGAGAAACGTTTTGCTCAAATGGCAAGATGTTTCCTTTTGCTTCATTGTGGTAGTGGGGTGTGTGGCTCTTTCAGTTCTGCAGCGATTGGTGTCAAACCCAAGTTTCTGCTGTGCCTTTGCTGTGCAAAGCATGGGTTAGCTTGGTTAGCGGAGACTTGTGGTGATTCTTTGGATCACAATGGATTGTAGGGGATGTGCCCTTATGCTGACTCTCATTCAGAAGGAAGCCTTCTATTTGTCCTCATACCCTACTCCTCCATTCAGCACCTCTTCAGAGACGCTCACATTCACTGATGCATGGGGGCAATGACCCATTCACACAAGAACAGGCATCTATGCTCACACATAGAACCATAGAACTCAGAAGTCTGTAGTAGTAGTTGTTTGTTTTATTACCCACCCTTCACCAGAATACAGCTGTAAAAATTATTTAAAACAAATTACAATCACAATTAGAGTGGGTCCTAAAATATGTCTCTCTCAAGTGTCATTTCAAAGACCAGGGTAAAGACTAGATTTAGTCTAGCAGCCCATTTAAGAGTAAAAGATCTTAATCCAATTGCCTGCTCAATGCAGGATCTAAAACATACAACCAAAAACCTGCCATTTTTGCTATTATTGCTGTAATTTGTGTTTAATGTATTTATATAGCAATTTTTCATAGACTCACCCACACTCTGTACCCTCTTTTTCTACCCATCTCCCTTACTTGCATACTTGCTTCCTGCTACTGCTGCAGTCCTTCATTGGCCCCTTGCAGAGTGAAAGAGCCAATGTGGCAACTAAGTGGGGGTGCAGGGAGGATGCATACTACACACTGTCAGAGAATGAGGGGGCATCTGAATACATTACTGCCTTCTGTCCCAGAGAGAGAGAGAAAGTGGCTGGGTTGGTTTGTTGCTCCCCATTGGACCTGATTCTGGTTTCATGCCACATTACTTACCAAGCTGGTCAAAGCTGCAAAGCCCTATAGTGCAACCCGGACTGCTGCTTTGCTCCCAGGATTTTCTCAAACTGGGCAAATCATGGATAGTATTCAATGCCAGTCCTACTCAGAGTAGTCCCATTGAAGTTAATGGACATGACTGACTTAGGTTCCCTATTTTGCTTGGCACAGTTACATCAAACGGATAAGAAAGCAGAGCCAAAGTGTCAAGGATTGGCATTGTGGAGGGCTAAGGTAGATGTTATTCAGGAGACCTGCAAAGTGTATCCCACTGATTTGTCTTTTTCTTTTGCTGAGAAGTTGTCCTGGGGCCCCTCCAGACTGGTGGTTTATGGCAGATGTCTTCTGCAATAAGTTTTTGAGACAACAATAGTGCACTAGCGGTGGATTTCTTCTGCTTTATGAGTTGTTCTTCAATGCTTCCCCACTGCTACCACATAATTGCTGTCGGGAAGGGCTAGAGAAACAAAAGCAGGACAAACCAACAACACCAAAACATTTTTGTATGATAAGTTACAAGATTTCAGCAGGACGTTCCAGAACATCTACTGACAGGAAATGGAAGCAGCATGACCTGCCTCAAAACTTTTGCAGGTGCAAATAGCATTGAAAGAGGGATTATGTATGACCATCCTGGTACCATCATGAACACAAAAAGGACATTGGAGGAGACTCAGGGGAGACAAAGAATGACAGGGGCTGCTTAACCCTTTCATGTTCTGCTATTTGTCCACTCAAGTGTCCCCTCCTGTTGTTATTTTCCTACTTGTGGAGAAAAAGATACCCCAGTTGCTACACCTGTTTCCCATTTTCAGGTATATTTCTCATATGTCCTCGATAATCTGACAGGTTTCTCTCATTTCATATTATTTGAATTCACACTAATTAAGAAACAAATCTCATCAACCCCCATGTAGGATTCTTTCTTTCACTCACAGGAAAACAAAGCTGATGTAGAAGCAGAAAGGTTTCTGTGTGGAGTGACCATGGAGCGACAAGGTAATTTTGCATGTATGAAATGTGCCTTTAGTTCATCTTTCTCCAGTCAGGTGCTTTCTAGATGTTGGACCACAGCTCAGCCCCAGCATGAGTAGTCCTTGGTTGGCTGGGGCTGATGGGACTTGCAGTCCAACAGCAACCAGGGGCACCAGGTTTGGGAACGCTGCTCTGGTTGAAAGCTAGAGGACATCGAGGCAGATGATTTATTTATTTATTACATTTATATACCACCTTTCCTTTGAGGAGCTCAAAGTGGTGTACATGGTTCTCCCTTCTCCATTTTTTCTTCTCACCAATCTCTGAGGTAGGTTGGGCTGAGCGATAGTGACTGGCCCAAAGTCAGCCAGTGAGCTTCATGGCTGAGTGGGGATTCGAACCTTGGTCTCCCAGTCATAGTCCAACACTCCAACCATTACACTGCATTGGCTCTTAAAGAGAGTAAGAGGGGCAATTACATGTTATTGTTGTTGTTGTTGTAGATTCATATCTGCTCAGTGTCATCATCAACCTGGAATAATGGAGCTTCCAACAACCAGCAAGGAATTTTTTCTTGCTTCCAATAAGACTTCCAATGCCTCTTCTCATAGGACTGATTATAGCTTTGGCGGCCTGACACTGATACAGCTTAGATGCATCTTTGCTTCTTTCTGTGGCCTCATCTTGTTAGTTGGTTTTGCTGGCAACCTCTTCATGTTGCTGGTCCTGATTGAGGGTTTCCAGAGCAGCAGCAGCAACTCCATCTCTGCTGTGACCAGCACTCTCATGGTCAACATCACAATCTCTGATCTGATCTTTCTCCTCTACAGTGTCACTGTGCTGCTCTTCACGTTCCTCCATGAGGACTGGGAGATGGGTGCAGCTGTCTGTGTAAGCAGCCAGAGTTTTTCTATGTGGACCATGTTCTGCAGCTTTTACAGCATGGTAGTTACCTCCATCCTGCAATACCTGGCAGTAGTTCATCCAACCCGCTCCTTCTCAACAAACATGCTCCAGAGGCTTCTGCTGTGCATGCTCATGTGGCTTAAGGGCTTCACTGTCTCCATCCCCAACTGGATGCATCAAAGAGTTATTGTGTTGGAAGATGCTAGATACTGCATGCTTCTGATGACATCAAAGCAAACATACCTGTATTTTGTTCTCTTTGGGGGGATTGCCTTTTTCCCCTTTGTGCTTCTGTTGTTCCTCTGCTATTCCAGAATTGTCCATTCCCTCTGGTTCAGGAAGCTGGTGGTGGTCCAGTCATCTACGAGCATTCGGGTCAACAAGAAGGCTATTGTTATGACCCTGACTGTACTAGCTGTTTTCCTCTTGATGTGGATACCATGTTCGGTGGTGATCTACCTCTCTGCAATCCACAGCCTTCCACAAACGCCTGCGGGGTTTGTAGCCTCTGGCTTATCTACCATATTAGCTTACTCAAACTGCTCCGTGAGTCCTCTCATCTGTTTCTCCCTTTCTGATCAGTTTCAGGCTGGCCTGAAAAAACTGCTTTGCCAAAGAGGTTCTAGATAACCCCAGCATCAGGAACAGAGTTGATGGAACCCAAATAATTATATCCAAGGGTGTCTGTGAGGGGGATACGTGGGCCCTTGCTCCCCTGGAATTCTAAATGTACTTTGAGGAATGACACCAAAGACATGCAAAGGTATAAGAGTCCTAATTACAAATCTATGAAAATAGATGTGTAAGACCAATAATAAACAAATACCATAACATTTCATTATCATGGCACAGCACACAGACTTGTCCCTTGTTAGGAGTAGGCAGCAATTAATCTAGTCACCTACCGATGGATCTCTGCTGAAGGATCTACATGGCTTCTGCATTCTATTGGGGATCTACTCCGTGACTGAAAAACATTGTGTTGAATCAGTCTGTGGTCTGTAGATGTCACTGTTGCTTTTCCCCCCTCTCTTGCAATAAGAGCTGTGGAGCCAATTGTGGTAAACTGGAAACAGTTATAGAAATGCTAAGAAGTCTGAGCACAAAGCAGCACTTTAACCGTAGATTTATTTTATTTTATTGTGCCTCTTTCCAGTGGCTTTTCATCTTTCCCCCTTTTATATGGACATAGACTGCTGGTGTTTAAAAATATCAACTCCAACCCATGTTTTTCTTCCCTTCCAGACAGTTCTTATTGCAACTCCCCAAGGGCTGTCTCAATATTCATAATCATCAAGAGAATCTAATAATGAAACATAAATATAGACCAATTTCTCCAGCAAGATGGATGATTCCGATACAATTCCCGTTGTTTAGCAAAAATAATAAATCTGAACACCACAAAGCAAGCGCAACAGCAGGGTAATTTTTTAAAACACGGCAGGAATCCGCTTGACATAGGCAAGCAGCATGTCAACATGATTGATTGGCTTCTCCATCATTTCCATCTTGCTTCAGAAGGAAAGGAAGACACATTTGCACATAGCAAGATCGTTCCCGCACCACTCAAAAAATAATGGCCAAAGAGCTGTGACAAATACTCAGCTGAGAAGAATTTACTGCTAGATTTAGCAATATCAGAACCAGTGTAGGTGGTGGTAGTGGCTGGCTTGCTCCACTTCCCTCCACAGACTCCTATGCTGAACTGTGGCTCCGGTTCCCACTTCCTCCTGGGCTGCAGGCATCCTCCACCCTCTCTTTGTCATTGCATCCATGCATACCACTGAACACATTCTCAGCAGCTACTGAAATCCCATAGCGATGCCCACTCCATGACACAAAGAGCTAACAGATCGGGGTGGTGAACCACTAGGGTGGAAACCTGCTGGAGTCCACATTCCGGAGGTGGGTGAGGCCAGATTCAAAAGTAGGTATATTGGTGAAGGAGGTGTGGCCTGGGAAGAGTGCCAGGGATGGGGGAGGAGACTGGTGGACCAAATCTGGCCTATGAGCTAGAGGTTTCCCATCCCTCTCATAGATCCTTCCCTGTAACTGTGACCTGCCTTGTGGTTTTCAGGAGAGAGCTTTCTGGATACTTATCAGCAGTTTCAGTGACTGCTCCCGAGTTGGAGCCTGGCATCATCAACAAGGTCCTTGGCTATCCTGGCTTCAGAATGCTCCTACTCTGTTGCTAACACTGCTGCTTGTTCTTCAGGCATGTCTTGTCCAGCCTCAATGCTCCCCTTTTCAGGCAGTAGATGTAGGCTCAGGTCAGGAAAATGAGACCCATTCTAGCATGACGTGAGATTTAACGTCCTTACAGCAGATTTCTCTGATATTGATTTATAGAAAGAAGCCCAAGTCCTAAATGTTGCTGCTTCTGTCCCCTCTAGTAGTTCTGGGCACAAATGTAGCTGTTTCCTAGGAAATAAGAAGAGTTTCTGCACGCTTCAGTTCTTAACCAGCTCTCTCAAGTTTGTGCACCCTTCTATTAAGGACTGCCATGTTGGTCTACTCTTTTTAAAATTGTGATCATTATTATGTTAATATTTATGACTTTGAAAGCAGAGTGTTGAACAATTGATATAATCACAGTTGGTGAGGTTAAGGCTTATGCACACTTCCTCTGGAGCCAGCCCCACTGAATTCAGTGCAGCTTTGAGCTCCACATCATGGAAACGTATTCATCTGGAGTTTAAATAGTTTTGTTTACTATGAAAGGTGTCAGATCTGTCAAACTTGTGCTGGCCCACATTTTTAATGTGAATAGAGCCCGGGAAATGATGTCTGCAACAAGTTGCATAAGGGTAGAGACACACTCACTGTTCTGCTAGGTCCAGTGTGTCTCTCTCTTTTTTTTTTACAATAATTTTTATTCAAATTTTCATAAAACATACAAAACAAAATCATAAAACATTCAAAGACAAAAAACAAAACAAAACAAAAATGATTAAACAAAAAAATAAAATGTTGACTTCCCATTTGTCACAGATCAAATCAGTTGTAGGTCTACAATATATAACAATCCTGTCTCTTAAATTATATTATAAAATCACTTTCCTCCAGTAGTTATCTTAATTAATCATCAAATCTCATAAACATTACTTTATTCTTTCCACAAAAAGTCAAAGAGAGGTTTCAATTCTTTAAGAAATATATCTATCAATTTTTCTCCAAATAAACATGTCGATTAATCCATCTTGTTAATAATTATAATAATCTTATTGTCATAACCATAGTCTAAATAAACATATCGATTAATCCATCTCATCAAAATCTGTTAGGTCCAATAATTTCAATAGCCATTATTCCATTATCCATATTAATTCCATCTTCCATCTTCAATAGTCCTGTTAAGTCCAATAATTTCAGTGTCCAATCTTCCATTATCAGTATTCCATAATAATCTTGCTGTCATAGCCATAGTCATATAATAAGAGTCTGATGGGAATTTCCTCTATCCCAAATATTTTCTTGCCATCAATTCTGAATAAGTTGCTGAAATATTGTTGTAAAGTCATATCTGTGTTCTTCTTTTTTACAAAATGCACTGGCTCATCTCTTGAGAGTTTTTCCATTGTCACATGGCTGCAGTTAATTCCATAGATTTTCTCTATATCAAGCTCCATCACGTCATTCCAGTCCAGAAGATTATCCAAGCCATTGATAACTTTATCTCTAATATCTTCATTAATTTCTTCAGAGATAACGTTAAATTCCAAACAGTAGATTTTATTTCAAATATCCATAAACTCCAGATCTTTTTCCAATTCCACATTTGTTCCAATCTCCAGGGCTTGTATCTTCCCTTTATTTTTTCTTTTCTCATCTCTGATCTCATTCTCCTCTCTCACAGGATCCCCTGTTTCTTTAAGCTCCTGCGTCATTTTGCTCAGTTCAATTTTCAGCTCCTTACTGCCCTGTCGCAGGGTTTGTTTCGTTATCTCAATCTCATCCATTATTTTCTGAAACATAATTACTTCCAGATTCTCAGCCACTTTCTTGATTGCCATTTTTAAAACCACGAAAACAAAACAAAACAAAAATAAAGAAGAACCACTTCTTATTTCAGCAACAATTGGGTTAATATTCCAGGCTTGATGACATCACAGTATAAACAGAGCAGCCTGCCTTATCTCTCTATGTTCAAGAACACAAAACAAATTTAGTTCCCAGCATCAAAACAGTTAGTGGCGTCGTGAAGAAGCAGATTCGTCAAAATAAAATAGACCAAAAAGAGAATAGTCCCAGACAATATAATGTTCCTCGGAATAGAAATCCCTCTTCTGTTTATATCTTTAGAATGCACTTCCAGGACAGCTTTTTGCAATAGAAACAGAGATAAGCTGTTAATTTCGTGAATAACAGAGAAGAGTTATAGCCCACCCAGACGTTCTTTAAAGCTGATTCATTTGACAAATCTCTTTTTGCTGCAACAATTTAAACCAAGTAAAAAAAATAATAGAAAGAAGGGTGCTTGCCTGTTAGTCTGTTTTCTCTTTGAAGAAAAGATAAACGTATCGCATTAAACAGATAGAGCTTGTTCGGAAGTCCGTCCGGCATTGCTGGCTGGACCTTTTCTCATAAATTAATGAAATCCAGTCCTCCCAACAAAAACAGGCTTTTGAGGTTGATCTCTACGTTTCTCCCTGCCCGGGAGAAATTTCATCAGTCAAAAAAAAAAATGTTCTGACTGATTTATATCTGAATAAGCTTCTTTTGAGGCGGGAGCCCGTCTCAAAAGCAGGCACAAGCGAAGTCACCCTTCCCGGAAGTCCTAGGTCCAGTGTGTCTCGATTTCTCTTTTCTGAAAACGGTGGTACATGATGCCTTGGTAAAACCTGGTGGGATCAGCTCCGGTTGTGTTTTTTAAAATTCAGCTTCAACAGATTTCGCAACTGATTGTTGCCCTTCCAGGTATGACCAATGGAAATGCTTGGCTGTAGGCAACTAATGTACTCACAGCCTATGGCAGGTAAACTACCATTCTGTGAATCCACTCTCAGTGTCACCAGTCCTTCACTACTAAGGAGCAATATTTTTCCTGGAACTCTGTTAAAGGCTAGGTTCTGTTGAACTCTTTGATTCGGTTTTCCTCCAGAAGAGCTCCTTGAACAGCATTGGATGACTTTTCTTGAAGTCTCCCTAAATTTTGGAGAAGATGAGATGCTTGTCTGGTGGTGGCATTCTCCCCCCCCCCCCCGTTGCCTCTGCCTTTTGCAGAGCCTAACAGCTCCCCTCCAAGGACCAATGCTGTGTATGCTTCTTACAGAATGAATTAGCATTCTGCAAAGCCAGAGAAACAGAGAAAAAGAGAGGACTTTTTATGCTTGACAAGGAACAGTATTTGGAACGCACTTTGCCAGCAGCTACAGGCCTTTCGAATGATAATTATACATTTGCCTGTGTGAATTCAATATCCAGTGTCAGTTGTCCTAGATATGCCACACTAATCACAATAACCACTAATGGCTTTAAATTTTATAGTGAGAGATCCCAAAGCATTTAATTTTAAGCGCACCAATTTTAAATCTATATGGTTCTAATGTACTAGGTTTGCTTGGGAGTGGGTTGCTCAAAGCATTTCTACCTCCCCACTCTCTTGAATCCATGCACCACCATAAATATCTATGTTAGTATGAAGGGCAGGATCCTTCTTCACAGGTCTTATTGCTACTATTTGTCTGCATACGAAAAAGAATTCACCTATCCACGACCTATTAGACAGTTTTTGAGAAGCTGGATGCTTTATGGTCTTTTGAGGAATACTGGAATTATTTTACAAGTTTAAAATGATTTTGAATACTTATGTTGGATATCTATTATCAGTTTGCTCATCTGCATACTATAAAGCTATAATATTATGCAATTGATATCAGATAAGTATTTGAAAGGGTTTTTGTTGCACTTTACACACTGGAACTGACGTGTAGGATTTCATACACTGCTTCTATAGTGAGTAATATCAGCATTTGAAGTTTCTTGTAATGATCAGATTTTAGTAGTGAATGCTCTCTCCATTTTGTGTGTGTTCTATACACATTGCGCATCATTTCCACACTTCCCTTTCTCTTTGATCTTGAGAACTATGCCAAAAGCAAGTTCCTACAGGATAGTACTTTTGAGTGCAATACATTTGAAATTTAAATATGAAGGCTGCAATCCTATACATACTTACTTAGGTGTACATCTCACTAGGATTTATTTCTGAGTAAATCTACGTTGGATTACACTGTTAATTGGCCCTGTTACAACATCTGAGTAAGGAGGAGGTAGAATTGCTAAAATCTGCCTAAGCAATTATACTAATAGCCCCTATCCCTTCTTGTGGTTCCTTTAAAAATGCTTCTAAGAGTTTTTTGATATTGTGATTTTGACCCAAGATCTGCTTTGATTTATATGTTTGGTGTATTGTGGCATTTGTAATGATGTAGCCTATATGCTTTTTGTACCCTTTATCTAGCTTACAATGTGTTTTAATAAATGCATATATTTGTCCAAATGTAAAGAATTGTAGCAATTACTGATGGGTCACAAGTTGTGTGTATATATATATAATTATACCACACAGTCACATACACAGGGAGAGAGAATACCATCTTTATCAGTACACATTTTGTTCCTAAAAGTGACCATTATCTGATTTCTTTTGGGTATACATGTAACAACATTCAGAATATTATTCTGTCCTGAAAATGATTTTTCCTGGATTGTCTTCCTAAATTTGGGACATCTGATAATCTTAATAAATCATTCATGCTATAAGGTAAATGTTCCCACACTGCTTTAATAAAAGAAATCATTTATTTCAGTTTAAGGCAGTCCAATAGAAACCATGTTACACCAGACATTCAATGCAGAAAATGGTACCATAAAAGAGAGAAAGGTCACTGTCATGCAAATAAAAATAGTTGTCATGGGAGAGGGAAAACAGGAGTAGCCAAGAGCATGCTGGATGGCTGTAAGAAAGATCAGGAGCCGAGAAAACATTGATTTTGGGATATAACAACCTTTCTGTAGCTTCCTCAAACAAAGTCACCTGGAGAATTCCTGTTATTTCCACCGTCACCCCCTGAGAGCTAGTCAGTGGGCCTGGGATTCATCAGGTATGCCCAACCCAATATCTGATCTTATATGTCTTTATGCCCAACATGTTTTGCCAGCACTATGCAGTCACAGGCACGTATGATGTAAACCATCTTGTTCATCCACTCACATAAACTGAAAACAGGGCAGCTTTGGCATGCTTCACCCAACACATGCACTTTTACAGAGATGTGGCACACAAAACTGTAGGGTATGCAGCACTCCTCAGTTGCACTTGGAATGATGTAACAATGCACAGATAGGGTACAAATTAGTACAGGTAAACACTGCTCAATGCCTCTGCTCCTTTAGATCTGGACAGCAGTGTTATATGTGCCTCCCACTGTCTCCTCTATGGAAGATTCTGATTTTGAGCGGTATTTGGGGGGAAATGTCTGAATACTGCTAGGATAAAGGAGGCAGAGAAATAATATTTTAACTCACACTCTTCCATACACTTGTTGAGGTTGTAGTTTTATAGTATAATCCACATCCCAAAGCAAAGGCAATGGCAAAGCTCCTATTTATCATAACCAGTTCAGGATTGCTTGCCAAATCTGGGCTTTTCATTATGCAGGCCAGGTAAATTAACAGGAATTTCAACCCCCAAACTGAGAATTTCTGGTTGAGTTATAGCCAATGTTGATCCTGCATCAGAGATTAAGTATCATTTACAATCAGTTGGCAAAACTGAAGATACTTGGAGTTCCTCGAGCACCAAAACAAATCCACCACTGAGCTCTGGAGAGTATTATAAAACTTGCTGGCTGACTAGCTCTGGAAGAGTTTATGAGCCAGCCAGCCAAAGCTGCATTTCAAACGTAGCTGTCCAAAGAGCAAAGTGGCACAGGATGGGAATAGTAAAGCCTCTCAGATGGGTATAACCTGGATGCAATGTAGCTAAAATGGTGAGAAAGGAAATGACAGCTTACTATGTTTCCCCTTATATCCTGCTCTTCCTCCTGGAGCAGCCCAGTAAATCAAGGGAAACCATAAATCAGTGTTTGCTCCATACATACAATTTCTCCTTCCATTCTAGTCACCAGATTGCTCTGACCATGGCCTGGATCTTGTCCTAATTCTGCCTGATTGTTGCAAAGATGGGACAGAGAGCCACCTAGAGAAAATAATATCAATAATTACAGAGCACAAAGCACTTATAGTCTTAATAGTGGGTTGCAGGGATCCCACTGGCATCCCTGTTTATCATGGAACATTTTCCCTTATTTCACAGGGAAAACAATATATGAGCCTAGGTTTTACAAAGCCTGGGTCAGGCCTGCCATTGGCCAGCTGTCCGAAGTCTTGTTGACCTATGCTGTGTAGTCTACTGTGAGGCTGGAACAGGCAAAAGTGAGCTGTATGATGATATCAATATCAAATCTAGTGCTCTCACAGAGCCAATCTGCTTCCTTTCACATCATGCTGCCACCACCTGTTCTAAATAAGTCCACTCTAGAGGAAGAACTGGAAATTGCTTAGCAGCTGCCTGGTATGTTTCTCTAAAACCTCTGAAGTACTGTTTAGAGTAATTGTTAGGCTAACAAAAATAGCTAACAAAATAGCCATCCAGCTTTAGAACGAATCTCATCCTGAGTAGTTCAGAAAGGTTCAGGGATCTGGCTCCCTGTGATGGGCACTTGCCCAAATTATGACCTACCTAGAAAACCTCCAAGCAACCAGGAAAAGGAGAAAAGGAGGGAGGGCAGTTTGAGGTTTCACCAATGCATGAATCACATGGTAAATACCTTGTCAAATAAAGATCAAAATTTGAAGACGTAAGCTGGAGCATATTTTTGTTGACCTATATAAAAACTCTTCAAACCCTCTAAAAGGTTAAACACTGGCAGTTAATCCTGCGAGCAGACACTGACTGGCCATCAGCCGTGACTGTTTTTATCTCCAGGGCCTTTCTTTCTCTTACAGCGGGGTGGGAAACCAGTGGCCCTCCAAATGTTGCTGGATTCCAACTCTCATCAGCCTCAGCCATCATGGCCAATGGTGAGCCACAATGGTAGTCCAGCAACATCTGGAGGGCCACAGGTTCCCAATCCCTGTCGTAGAACTTTGCCAATAGCTTCTGGGAGCTACTTGAGTATCATCATGTACAAGTAGCAGCTGTTCCATGGCCCTTGGGGAGTCAATGCTGTTGTAGAAATAGATGGCTATGTGTAAGAGAGTGGAAAACATTGGTAGGATGGTTGGTTAATGATAGGGATAAGGGCATTGGTTCTGGAAAGCTGGGGGACAAGATAGGCAAAGGGGTGGTAGAATAAGAAGGAGCCATGTATGTTGGCTAAAGGTAGAGGGTGTGTGGCCTTCATCCATGAGTGAATCAGAATCAAGGACTCTTGCTTGGAATTTGTGGTTTTAAATGGGATCAGACTGGAAGATCTGCTTGGTTGAGAATTACGTATAATGAGAAGTACTTTTAAGAGTTGATGGGATAGGTATAAACTGAAATAAATACATACATAAACAAAATGCTTTCCAGGCAAGAGTTTGGGAACTGCTGTGAGCCTGAGCCTGACTGCTTTAGAGTAGAGCTTGGGAACCTGTGATTTGGACTGCAATTCTCATCAGCCCCAAGCAGCATGACCAATGCTCAGAGATGATGGGAGTTGAAGTCCAGCAACTTCTGGAGGGCAACTCCTTCACTTTTTAGAGTAGCCTATCCCCACCAGGTGCCCTCCAGATGTTTTGGACCACGTCATTCATCAAGAGCCGGCTGGGGCTGATGGGAACTGCAGTCTAAAACATCTGGAGGGTGCCAAGTTGGAGAATGCTACTTTAGAGCTGTGTGCAAGTTTTGTGATCTATGCCAGGCTGGAGTTTTTATATAGCAGATTCATGTTCCGCAAAGGCTGAAACGAAAGAAGGACATGCTGTACTAAAGTGCAATACAGGAAGGGTAGAAAGAGCTACAGCCATTCCTATTTAATATTGGGAACTGACTTTTTCCATATCTCTATGAATACAGACTCGAAGCCAAATCTCAAGACCATCTTGAGTAAGATCAGTTGTAAGCCATCAATCTAGGAACCTAGGAAGCTGCCTTATACCGAGTCAGACCTCTGGTCCATCTAGCTCAGTACTGTCTACACCAACTGGCAGCGGCTCTCCAGGATTTCAGGCAGGGAGCCTATCCCAGCCCTACCTGGAGATGCCAGGGATTGGGGCCTTCGGCATGCAAAGCAGGTGCTCTACCACTGAGTTACAGCCATTCCGCACTCTAATGGGCAAAACTGTGGAAAGGCCAAAAATAAGGCCCAGTCGTTATTTTCTTCTCCCATATTCAGAATCTCAATAATTCCCTGCACAGAACCTTCATGTATCAAAGTCTAGAAAGCAATTTGCTAAAAACCAGTACTGACTGAAAATGAAGACTGCAAAGACAGGGCTCTTCTCACCCTGCTGACCTCTTCCCCCAAACAAAAAAGGGACTTAATTGAGGCACACCAACAAACAAGCAAGCAAGCAAGCAATCCAGGCCTGCACAAATATTTGTCAAAGTAGATTTACAAAAGAATAAGAGGTTTAGCAACTTAGGGACTGGATGGAGCACGAGGAACAGCAGCAACACCAGCAGCATCAGAGACGACATCACACAGTCACTTGATCACAATATTCAGCCTGCCAGGTCAATCCGAAAGCTGAACCATTACAAAGCAAGGAAGAAAGGCAGAAGACAGGTGGCTGCTGGACTATACATGGGCTATATAAAAAAAGCCCAGATCATTCAGAAACTCCTGATGTGAGAGGTGGGGAGAGGAGAGATGCTTGGAAGATTTGGGGCAAGGGCTGCTCCACCACACAAACCATGTGCAAAATGAGTGATCTATGCCTCCTTACGAGGACTTCCAAGGCAGACTGGACTCCTCCCACCTTGGTGACCTCCTGAAATAGGAAATGAGGCAACTTGCCAACAACAGGGCTTGTCCTTTAAAAAAATAAAATAAAGCCCAGATTTCCCCCTGGTTGCTGTCCTTCCAGTGATGCACATGGGTGTGCCAGAATAACAGCAATAAACCAGCTCCCAGAGAGGATTTTTGCAGAAAAGAGTACACTGTGGATTTTCAGTGTGTGCTGTGATGATCACTGCCTTGATGTTAGCCTGCCCCCAGAAAGTTGATAGCTGAAGAGAGTGACTTGTGTTTTGTAGGCACCTGTTTAAAGTGCTCTTCTCCTCTCCTGATGTTCAAATTTCTGTCTGAAGGGTCTGGCCTGTGGGGGTATAAGGAGGTGGAGCTGGGTTGGGTTTGATGCCACGTCCCTTCATGTAGGAGATGAACTGGTCTGGGATCTCAGCCAAGACATCCTTAGCTAGCCGGGCCATACTCAAGACATGGTTTCCCGTGCGGTCAATGTAATCTCGGAATGGGACAAACTGGGAGAAAGAGAGTAACATTCAAAGATTTGAAAAGCACATTATTCAAAATGCAATATATTTATATTCTTGCAACAGAGAATCTTCTGATCCATACAGACTGGACCAGATGAATAGTACAGAAAGATCACAGAGGGCAACCTCCAGCAATTCACCGCGCACACATCATGCCAAAACCTCCCCAGCTTTTAGAGAGTCACGAATTTGTTATGGAAGTTCCTATCTCAGGTGAGTTAAAAACTTTTGATAGGTTATGCCTTTCAATTGTTACTCACCTCAAACATTTGGGCTGGGCTGGGCTATGGATTTAAATGCATATTAGAAACATAGGAAGCTGCCTTAGATCAGCTCAGATTATTTTTCCATCTGGGCCAGTATTATATCTACTCTGACTGTCAGCAACTTTCCAGAGTTTGTGCCTGAGAGTCTTTCCCAGCACCTTGCTACTACCTGACCCTTTTAACAGGAGATGCCAGGGATTGAAGCTGCAGCATTCTGCATGCAAAGCATGTGCTCTCTTGTTGCCCTGGCACCTTCAACCACCTTTGGCCTTGTTTTCTTTCCGGTATTGGTCCACATTCAGAGTAAACAATAGTAAACCTACCTGCCAGCAGTGGTGGCTGTGCCACGTGGTGGGGTAAAAGCAGAGGAGCCCAAGAGCAGGTGGAGCCAAAGCCAACATATTCTAGTTTTGTCCCCATCCTCCTCCCTGCCGAGTTCTACATAAGCAGCATTGAGACTAAGGAGGAGAAGGCCGTGCCACCCTCCCCCTGGACTGGTTGCAAGCAGGAGGGCAAGCAGGTGGGAGCTAGCTAAGGGCAGTAGACTGAGGCTGGTGGGGCACTGCTCCATTTGTACCAGCCCCCACTGCCTGCCCGGAAGCTAGTGCAGTGGCCCCCCTCACCCAGCAACCCACTTCTGAAGCAGATGCTGCTGCTGGGTCTCTCACCCACCGACCCACCACAAGCCAGCGCTGAAACACAGAGACTCTTCAGCCCTGTTCTACAACAAGACTGGCACACATTTTCCGGCTGGCAAGTTGCACATAAAGCAGATTAGGTGGAAGTAAGTTTAAATAATAATAATAAAAATACCTGGACAATGTCACGTTCAGCAATCTTCCCGCGAGATGAGATTCGGATGTCATCGCCATCCAGCTCCACCATAGCTGTCCGGTGTAGGGAGGGGTGAATGGAAGGGAAAAGGATTCATCAGACAGTATGAATAAGGGTGCCAAGGATGCAAAGACTACTGCAGACCCATAAAACACATCTGTGCCATGACGACTGATAAAGCAGTGAAATTGTCTGAAAAGTGCAATTTGAGAAAATGGCACAACTATTTTCTTTCAGAGAGTCAAGCGGGAATCCCATCTTCTGTTTTCTCTTTGCATATTGTAATTGGCTCTACTAACGGTCCTAACAATACCCATTTCTCATTGTTCACTGGAAGTTATAATTAATCTGTTTTATTTTACCTGTTATTTCATTGTACAGCCTTTCAGCAAGAGACCAATTTTTGCATAGGACACTGTCAAATCTGAGGCAAGGAATTTGTAATTGGTGGCTTAAATATATGAGAAGAGTTAGCTGTTGCTTTGCAGCACTTTCAGCATGTACTGCATTTGGCTAATCATGCTTTATCAAGTGAAACCTATGGTATCTGTGCAAATTTAGATTGACGGAAGTGAATATATTGGCAGATTGTTCCTCAGCTTTACTTGTCTAGTTTTTCTGAACAGCTACATTATGACAAGAACTTAAGACACATGATGAATGCCCCCTACAACATATACACATATATTTGAAGAAGCATGCCCTTAATATCTTCTTCTTACATAAGAGAGGTCTGGCAATGGAATACACTGTCCAAAGAGGTGTATAGGGCCTCCTTTTGTTGAAGATTTTCAAGAAAACACAGGAATGATCACGTATGCTTTAGCTTTATGACTACATGCGCATCATAACTTCAGAAACATTATGGGCAATCTGAAAGGCTGCTGGGGACAAGGGCCATAGACACGGATCTTGTATACCAAGAGGGACTACTTCACTCTGCCCTCCCATGTCTATAGAACTAAGTGTACACAGGTAGGAACATGGTGATGAGGATTTTGGTGACTGTTGCACAAAAGGAATGAAGAGATTATGTTTTCCCTGAACTCTTACAGAAAACCTGTCTCAAAGAGAACACTCACCAGGAGCCTCATCTTCACTGCTGCAACTGAAGCTGCAAGGGCAAGACAACTCAAAATACTGACAATCCACTTTCCCCCACCTAAACCCTCAAGAAAAGAGAATGGCGTGTCGATCCTGCAAACCCCAGGGTATCTCCTTGCAACTAAACAAAAAAAAACTCTCCCATGCAAAACAGGCTGTTACAGGCTTGTCCCTGAGGGTCAATAAAAGTCTCAGGATGAACATTTCTTGTTAATGTGCAATTGAGATGTTGACTGTGGGTAAGGAGGCCTGAATTCTATTTCTATAGCCCCTCCCCTTTTGATATAAATCTGTTCTTGTTGGCAAGACCCAAAAGGGGAGTGCTGCCTTTTAAAGGCAACATCTACTCCTCCTTACAGGGGGACAGGACCAAAAACTCCACACATCTTGTTTCCCATATACTGTCTTTTCCAGCTGGGCAGCTCACATAGCTACCTCCTGTGAGCTTATTGCAGTAGCTGTCATCATTCATTATTCATGTGCTTCCACTTGCACAGACAACAATACAAGCATGTTGTGTGCGGCAGTGTAACAAAGATTATGTGTGTTGATACTGCAGCAGGATTTGAATAATTTTCTGGGTTAGCCTCTCACTGTTCTGAGAGGAAGAGCAGCCTATTCAGCCCTCTCTGGTCCTGGCAAAAGGGTGACTGTTTACAGGCTGCAGCTGTTCAGGGTACCAGGAGATTCAAATTTCTTTCTGCAGGAAGCTCTGGAATTGGTGGCTACAAGGGTCCATTACTGCACCATGATAGTCTACACTATAGAGGATGCTGTGGCCTCCTCCTGGCTACTGCATTGTGTGTGGATGGTGCATATAATGCAGTGGTAGGGAACCTCCAGCCCACAGGCCAGCCCCCCCATTTGGCCTGCGAGGCTCTTTTGGCTAAGCCATGCCCATTTACCCAACGCAGGTAAAGAGGCTGGCCCTAAAAGGAGGGTTTGCAGGCACTGCCGCTTGGCTGATTGGTGGCACCAGCAAAGCCCTGTGCACAGTGCTGGAGCTTGCAAAGTGCCACACACAGCGCTATGCAAGCATCAGGTCAGAGCTTGCAAAGCACTGTGCCTTTGCCTGCATGGTTAGGTTTCAAACTGTGTAAGTAGAAATGATGTCAGGTGACTGACAGGTGGGCAACCCATTGCCAGCTCTCCATCCCTGGGTTATGGGCTGGATACTATAATGAGGTCCTTCATGATATATGTGCCTTCTCTGAATGGCTAGTGCAGTGCCATTGCTGAACTGCAACACTACATTGGTGAGTGATGTCAGGATTGCTGTGAGAGTTTCTATCTGTGCTGCTATATTACTGCTTATTGATGGGCATTCTACTGTTGATTTTGCTGCTGATTAAGCATAGATTGTAACTATATTACACTGACATTAACCCTGGCACAGCAGCTGCCAATATAGCAGAACCATAGGATCCAGTCTTTCAGTATTTCATTATTGGAGAGATTTTTGCCCAAGTTAAGTTCTTACCATCAAATTCCGCCTGCCCAACTCCCACAATGATTATGGACATCGGAAGCTTGGCAGCCTTAGGACCAACAGGAAACAAAGTTTGGGGGACAGAGGGTTGCAGTTGAGGATTTGAGATGACAAGAAGAAGAGAGAAAATAAGAGCATGAATTCAAAACAGAAAGCTGTCAGATGATCTGTCAGAAATCAGGTGACGGTGTAGGGCAGGGATGGGATGGGAATTCCAGATGTTGAACTCCAACTCCCATCAGCTCCAACCAGCATGGCCAGTGCCCAGGGATGATGCGTCGTAGTCCAGCAACATCTGGGGGTCACCAAGTTCCTCATCCCTGGTATAGGGCTAGCCTAGCATCCTTAGCACTGCTTGATGTAAATATTTGAAGTAAAGATAACCGAGCAGTAAGTGGAATCAGAGGAGGTGTTTCTTTGGCAGAAAAATAAAAGAAAGCTAAAATCAAAGCTGGTTCTAATTATAAGTGTAAGATTATGTTGATCTCGGCCTTTTAAAGATACATACATAGTAATTATTGGTCTCATTTTAAGTGCCAAAATACATCTTCACATGTGCAATTTGGGGGGTCCAGCTAACAACGGGAATAGCAATGCGACTCTGTCATACCAACACATCAAGAATTTGGTCCCCTTGTGCAATTCACACACACACACCTGCAAATCCTCATCATAACTACACCAAGGGAGCAGAATCTAGACTTCGAGTCTTACCTCCCCACCCACCCCCACCTCCAGATTCCGTGAGATGTACTAACAGTGAAGAAAGATTTGGAATTATAAACGCACTGCTAAGTTTGCCATTGGCTGTAGTAGCATATTGTCATTCTAGCATTATCTTTTTGTTGTTGTTGGCATATTTGTATATTTAACTCTGCTCACACTTTCTACGTGCAGACTTTGGACCTGTTAAAAAGCACAATATGCCACCTTATCCTTATATGGGGAGCTAAATATGTTGAGAACATTTTCATGGGGGAGATGGGGCGGGGGCTGTTTCACACTCCACAGTGCTAAACTCACATAATCATAGCTCGGTATCATAATTAACCCATTCTCACAACTGATTTAGCAAGGAACTGCTGCTACCATAGAAAAAGGGAGCACATCCATCCACCACATTTTGTCCCCCCCTCCAATTTTCATAGGCTAAGCCCTTCTGTTTGCATAGAAACAAATCTTTCTGACCCTCTCCCTGACCCTAATGCTTTTGTACTTGCTAATGGGCTTTGCCATTGTGTCATTTAAAGATATTGTAGGGATATGTTATGCTTTCCACTCTGCCTGCCTGCCAAATGCCTTCAGGAGCCCTTGCTTGTTCTTAACACACTCTGCCTGCCTTATTATTAAATTAATCAAGCTCCCTTCTCTTCCTCACTGGCAACCACTGATTGTTGCTTCTTCTTTTTTTGCTGTTAAACACAGACGTGGTAACTGTGCTCTTTGCTTGGGCTGATCTCTGGCCATGTTGTAACCAGGGAGACAAGAACAGTTTAATAACAAGCACCCTCGTCACCACTGGAACCGAAAACACAGCACGTGGAAGTATCAAAATGCAAACAGCAAAGGAAAATTGCCTTTGGAACTGTTTGGGTGTTGAAAGCAATTATGGTGTAAATAGGAAGCTATTGTTAGTTCTTATGGTCCAGCTGATATTCAAATTGCCCTGGGAGATCTGAGTTCAAAGCCTATCTGAGCCATGGACAAAGTAGCCTTGGTAAAGTCATTTTCTCTCCCCCTTAACATTTCATCAGCTACTTTGATGAGGCAGGAGATAACAGCTGATGGAGCACAGTGAAGAGAAGAATGAGTCAGGAAAACCCCGGTGCAAATCTTTCCTCATCCATCTACTCACTGGATGGTTTTAGGCTTGCCTCTCTCAGTTTTGGTTCCCTCATCTGTAATATGGGGACAATAAGATTGGCCTACCTTACAGGATTAGGCAAGGGTTACTAATTTCATTAAACACTCTATGAATTCTAAATCTAATGCTGTTAACATGGGGTCAGAAAATGGTTACAAGGTGGAAAGAATAAACAGTATATTCACAATTCAGTGATTCCCAAGCATAGTTACAAATACAGCTCCTACATTATGGGCCAGTGTATGCTTGGCATTTGTGCAGTGGGAAAACAGTTCTGCGTTGTGGCCACATCTTTTTTTTTGTGGCTAGAAATAAATCCAAGGATCTTAGCTCTCTAACATGTTACATTGCCTTTCTAAAGCTAAACGTTTTCATTGTGGCAGAGAGGCACATTTTTCTTTGTTTTGCAGATCTGAACTCATGGTGCAACACCACCAACTTGCGCTACTCACATTGACAATAGCTTCTTTTGTCTGCGCCATGTCCGAGATCACACCGTCAGTGATGATGAGCAAAACGAAATACTGGGAACCATCCTGCACAGCTGCAGCATACCTGAGTTTTAAGAGGAGCTCATGTAAATACAGGCACAGAGGCAGAAGCGTGTCAGGGCTAGGGATGAGTGAGGATTTCAGTGAAACAGGATTTTGAATCAGACTCCCTGACATTTTGCAGGTCTGCTATCTTTGTGGACTGATCCTGAAACTGGCTAACATCCAATACTTTCCCCAACACCGGATTTTTACCACATTGAACATAAGTTAAACTGATTAGCCTGCTTTGCTTGCTAACTGAAACTGATTAGAAGAAGGGAGGGAGAACCTGTCTGAAACTGATCAGCTTGTCTTGGCTTGCTAATTCCCTCCCTTGCAGTGCTCTGTGTATACATGTGTGTGTGACATGCATTCAGCAGAGAGGGGGCCCAGCAAGTGGTTGGCAATAGTGAATGGTTGCATTGCAGGCAGCGGAGGCACACACTTCACGTGGCGTATGGGCCAGCCTGGACCAGCAACGGAGGGAGAGAAAGGGGAGGGAGACATAGACTGGGTGCATGGGTGGGTGGCGGGTGGGAGGATGGAGTGATGGACAGGCAGACAGGGGGAAGGAGAGGATTCTAGCCTCTGCTCCCACATCCTTCAATTCCTTGTATCCCAGCAGTGGTGGCTCCCCTGGCAGAGCCTAGTAACTGCAATCTCCTCCATGGCCAGCCTCCACCTCCTGTGTTGTTTTGAATGACAGCCATGCTGGAAAGTTGATGGTGAGAATGCAACAACAGTTCTAGTTAGGTGTCTGTGCCCATCCAAGAGGAGGCAGGGGGCATGATTGTTTACATGCACACACCCCAACTTTTTACCAGGAACTGTCTAATTTCTGGTAAACCACGGGTTTGTATCCAATGGTTGCATGAATGAAATCGGGTAAGCTTGTGCAATTGATTCTTCCCTGTGCTCCCTGTCTCTTAAAAGCATCTCTGGAGGATCAAAGAGGCAACTGAACAGTGTGCACTGTATCATGAAGGCTACATTGCAGGTGGTGGAGATGCACAGCCAAGGTAGCATATGGGCCAGCCGGGGCCAGTAATGGAGGAAGAGGAGGGAGGCTCAGGCTGGCTGGCTGGTAGGAAAATGGAGGGATGGAGAGACAGACAGATGGGAGGAGAGGACAGGAGTGCAATGGTTGGATGGATGGACCGATTAACAGGCAGACAAGATGGGGAGAGAGTGTGTGTATGAAACTGACTGACCTGCTTTGCTTGCTAATGATTCATGAATAGATAAAAGCAACTAATAGGGAGAAAATAAGGGAAGCAGACCACAACTGCCTGCCAGTTTGGCGGAATGCATTCCAAACCAACTCCACCAAACAGATCCCAACACTAGTCGAGGTGGTCTGAATTCTGAACTAAAACTTCCAGTTCTCCAACCCAAATCCCCAAATGCTACAGTTAGCTGGCAGCCTGATGTGATGCAGTGAGTGGGTCATATTTACCCTTACAGGAGCTTCCGCATGCACTAGGTAAGGGATTTTTATTAATCTGGCAACTGTTCATAACTCCTTCTCATTTTCCAGTTCAGAGTTGTGCAATAGTACACCTCCTTACCCCCAAACATTGTCACCAGATTGGAAGAAGGGGATTTTCCAGACAGTCAATGGCATGTCCAGATCAAGCATGTTAGGTGGAGATCTCTCTCCAGCATCTGTTAATTAAAGGAGCTTGATATGTTTTGTGCTTCATGGGTTCACAATTTTTGAATATGTTATTGTTTTATACAACATATCTGCTGAGGCTCCAATATGAAGTGGAAGAGCAGTGTGTGTGTGAGTGAGTGAGTGAGTGAGTGAGAGGGGGGGGAAGGCTTCTTAACCCTTTCTCCTTTCATCACTTTCTGCTGAAAATGACCCCCTTTCCCTACAAGCTGCTTTTACCCCCATTGGGGAAAAGATAAGGAAACTCAGTACATTGAGTTTGTTCATGAGCTCACTGCAGGGCCACTGCAGTGGTGTGGAAAGCCAGTCAAATATAAATATATAATAGTGTTATGGGTTTGAGGTTGAGATGGATAATTTCTGTGAGTCCCCTTCCAGCCTCTGATTTGGAATCCTGTGCCTGGGGGTAAGAAACCCGCTCTGCTGGTCAGATGAGTTTCTTTTGTTAATCTAATAGAGTGGCCAGGTGGGTTAATGGGTCTATCAGGTTCCCATCAACTGGTGAATGGGCCAGGGAGATCCTTTTGTCATTGAAACTCTTCAGGAGAGTGCTCCCCCCCCTTCCTGGGCACAAGGAGAGGCTCGTGTTTTGGAGTTGTGTCTGAGAGAGGCTGGGAACTGGAAGCAGGCAGAGAGACTGGCTCTCTGCACCATGGCTTTGGGGTGCCTCCTGTAACCCTGATGGAAAAGCTGGATATTGGACTGCTGATGCCTTGAACCCCTCCATCCTAAATAAATAAACCATATTTCATAAAGACACCACAGTCTCCGCTGACCTTCTTCCCAAGGAAACCAAGCCCTGGGTGAGCGCAGGGACCTCTGGCAATCTCACTGCTTGGAGATTGGGGTGGCAACACTGGTTATGCAGTATAGAGAACTCTGGCACATCCTCCTCACCACCCCAAATTCTCATTTGGCTCTACTGGGGTAATAACATTTGTCTCACTGCAGATGACTGGATATCCATGCAGTTTGTCCGTCGTGAGTTTGTAAGAAGGCACCAGGATGAAAGCAGTCCTCTGAATCTGCCCACAATTGTAGGAATTGGCTTCTCAGTACCTGCGAGTCACTGGCAACTACAGCGAGCATCTGCCATACCTTGTGGAGATACTTTGCCCTGATGGGACATACCTAGCCACATGGTTAACCACCGGTGCAAAATTAGTTGGGCCATAGAGTTGGACGGTCTTGAGGCTCTGGTGATAGGCTTCCAGGATTCCTTCTATTCCGCTACAGTGAGGATTGTCAGAGTTACCGTTCTGCAACAGAGAAAGGGAGACACAACTAGGGTGAAAGTCTTCAGGCAGAGGCTGCTTCGGCACCCTCTTTGAATTCCTCACCCTATTCTCAACATTCCCTTTGGCTGATAAATTGCCACTAGCAAAGATCAATACTCTGGCCAGAGGAACTGCTAGCCAAAGGTTATACAATGAATGAAGGACTCCTCATGACACCAAGCTTGGGTTACACAGATGCAATGGGAGTTGCCTCGTGGAGATTTAGAGGGATAGCAGCAGCAAGTGAAGACAATTTCCCTTCCTGAAGGTCGTGCTAGATTTAAAGAGAGACAAAGAAACCAGCCTCAAGCTTCACTAACCTTACCCCAAGAGTCTCAGTTGTTCCCCTCTGAGTTAGCTGTGTAAGCCTTCAAGGATCAGGCCAATACTCAGGAAGGGAAGGGTGCACAGTGCAAGCCTATTCATATTTGCTCAGAAATATGTCACACTATGTGCAATGAGGCTTACTCAGAAGAAAATGTGTTTAGGATTGCATCCTAACAGATTAATTATTCTGCTATCAGCAAAGGGAAGCCTCTGCTGAAGAGAGTGTGGGGCTTATTGCTTCATCCATAAAAGGCACCAGAGAATGTTGGCAGACTGGACCCCACTGTCTGTCACTAGACTCAATTTGAACCAAAGTTAAGAAGCTGTGCTGGTGCAATTGCAAGGTAGGCATCAGTACCAAGGGGAACTCATGGGACACGTGGCCATCAGGTGGAATTTTGGCTCCAAACCCAAGTGCTGGGAACATTTTGTCACTGTCATAGTCCTGGATGATCTCGCCAACAGCCTTCAGTGCCATAGCATATGCATTGAGCTGGTATGGATTCATGTAGTGAAGGGAAGTAGACTGGGAGGGATTCCCTGCCAAAGAAGAGGGGGTGGGGAGAGAGAAAGAAATAATAGTAGTTGGTTCATTGTTTGGTAGGTAGTAGCATTCATGAAGTCTGCCTGAAGTCATAGGAACAGAGGAAGCTGCCTTATATACAGAATCAGACCGTTGTTCCATCTAGCACAGTACTATCTACACTGACTGGCAGTGGCTTTCTAGAGTTTCAGGCAGGAGTATCTCCCAGCCCTATCTAGAAATGCCACGGATTGAACCTGGGACCTTCTGCATGCAAAGTAGATGCTTTACCACTGAGCTAGAGCCCTTCCTCTTATCAAAGTCATCAAAGGAAAAGGCTCTCTCATTTGTGGCACCCTGGATATGGAACTCCCTATCCAAGGAGGCTTGCCAGAAGACCACTCTATGATCTTTTAGGCATCAGGTTAAGACATTTTTTATTGTCCCTGGCATTTTAATGAATTGTATTTTAAGTATTGGAAGCATGCCACGTTTTCAACACTGGAAATGAAGTTTTCCCTACTGTTTTGATGGTATTTGTGATTTTTAAAAATGGTCTGTGATTGTTTTATTGTATATCTTGCTGCTTTTCTTTTATGATGAAGGGTGGTATATACATGCCATAAATTTAAAAATGACTGGCATATATATAGAAAACATCAAGCAAATTAAGTGTTCTGAGTGGGCCCATGCTATATGCTTTTCATTGTGAAATATGTTCTCTTAAATCATGGGCAGTCATTTTTAGATTTAATTATCTCCTTGCATCTATTTAGTAAGATTGGTTACACAGTGATCTTAGCTGCTAGCACCATATAAATGTGTGAGTGAAATCCCATCTCTAGAGACACAGACTGCTTTGTATGACTAGAACAAGGTCAGCCCTTACTGCTGACTCCCAAGGCATGTGTATTCACCTTTTACATTAGTGTACTCATCACTCAAACAAGGCATTTGTCTTGCTCACACATTACATGCTTTAAGTTGGATTCCTGCATCAAGCAGGGGGTTGGACTTGACACCTTATAGGCCCCTTCCAACTCTACTATTCTATGATTCTATGATTCTGACTCTGAATCTAATTTAACCAGATGCGATGAGTGAGTTATGTTTGTTCTTCAAAAGTATTGCCCATTCATGTCTGTCTAAAGAAGGGTAGGTCTGTTTTTTTACATGTGCATGGGAGTAAAGTGAACTAATCCTGCCCCCCACCTTCTCTCACCACACCTTGTCACTTTGGGCACTTTTATCCCCAGCCTGGCTTATTTTCAGTATCAAAACGTTTCACCCTTAGTTAAACTGGATTTAAGGAAATGCTGCTTCCTAATTTGATGCTGAACAAGCCAGTAAAATCTCTCTCATCATACATGGTTAAGAATGCAGCACACTTACCTGGCAGTAAAAAACACTGAAAACAAATTGGACTTATTTCTGGGTATACGCATATAGGATTGCGCTATTAGGCTATGGTCCTATGCACACTTACCTGGGGATACGCTCCACTGAACACAAGGAAAACATTTGAGAAAACATGCTGTAGATTACACTGAAGACATTATTTAATGCAGAGCTGCTGTTAAGTTTTTGTTTGCTCAGACAAATTTTAAATGTTTAAATAATAACATTTGAGATGTACATATTTACTGAACATTGGGAAATGGTCTGAGCAAACAAACACTTAACAGTGGCTCTACAAAATAAATTTTATAAAAACTTACCATTGGAAGCTGTGAAGTCAATGGCCACTGTGAAATTGATTTGAGTCCTGAAAGAAAGGTCATATCACAATAATTATTCAGATATAAATCCATAAGCATTTTGGTTAGCCCAGAACCTCTGAGAGAAATAACCAGTCTAAGCAGATGTCTAGGACTCCACTTCTCCATTCTTATTGCAAGAATCTTGTGTTTTGTAATCATTTGGAGTGGGATTCAATTTTTGTATCTCTTTCTTCAGAAAAGACACAAAAAGGCAGATGCTGCTGCCATGTTCCTTCCATACACACTTGGCCACAGCAATTGGCAGATGCTCTGTGTGCAGCCCATGTTTAGATATTGTTGATTTCATCCATTGACTCCACTTAATACCACACGTTTTCAGTCTGGGAGGATTCCCAAGGCAGCTTACAAAATCTTAAAACAACAACAGTTCAAAAATGAAATCACATAAGTGCATGCACGCACACACACACACTCCAGACAGTAGCATCATATATCATGGGATCTTGACGGTCTGAGTAGACAAGGTTTAGGTTTTTGCACTGTTAAGCTGCAATCCTAAATGCACTTACTAGAGAGTAAGACCCATTAGAGATAGATAGGACTTACTTTGAGTAAACATGCATAGGATTGGATGTTAGAGAGTTCCTGTACAATTGGCACAGATTCCTGAGAAATCAAGAAAAGAGCTTTTTGACTTTGTCTCAGGGTGTTTTACCTATACATGACAGCAACAGGATTATGCTTTTGAAGATGGGTTGTCACCAGAAAGCAGTAAAGTGGCAATAGGAATGGGGGTGCTGAACTGTTCATTCTCTTTCCCCTCTCCCAACCCTCCTCCCTCCATGGTTTTGACAGCTAGGTTCATTTCTAATCTTGCAGCTTGGCTGAGACAAGAGATGTGGTAGAGAGAATGGTTATGGGGAGGAATGCAAGAAGCAAAGGAAGTGAGCACCCCCTCCCTATTGTGACTTGTAGGATGCAGCAAGGATCCTCTG
Organism: Rhineura floridana; assembly: GCF_030035675.1. Taxonomy (NCBI): domain Eukaryota; kingdom Metazoa; phylum Chordata; class Lepidosauria; order Squamata; family Rhineuridae; genus Rhineura; species Rhineura floridana. The sequence goes on along the minus strand of NC_084485.1, from coordinate 77,620,293 downwards.
CCCCATAACCACATCTCTTTGGAATTGCCCTCTGCCCTAACCCCATGACTTTACTACTGTTCAGGTTCAAAGACACAAGTCTGATTCACCTTCCCAGAGGAAAACATAAACCTAATCCATGGCAAACTGCTACCAGTGCTTTCATTTTACTGAATCAGCAGAAGCCAAACTGAAATGTTTAAGTGGAGTCTCGATTCTTCTATGCTATCCCGCATAAGTGAGTAGCACATTTAATGGCTGACTCCCCTCCCAAGTCTTTTCATCAGGAGGCCTTCAAACTGAATCCTAAGAGGGAGGGAGATGTAAACTTGAAGGTAACCATTTATGAAGGCTTATGCACAGTAACAGGAATGGCGAGAATAGCCCTAATGGGGACCAATAATAGTCTTCATAAAAATGTAGCCAGACCATAAATCACATGGTATTCGATGTCTATATACTGATGCCCAGAGTATGGGGAATAAACAGGACAAACTTGAACTCTTAGTACAGGAAGGTAAATATGACTTGATAGGTATAACTGAAACTTGATGGGATGACTCCCATGACTGGATAACAGCAAGTGAAGGATATAACTTGTTCAAAAACAACAGAAGGTATAGAAAGGGAGGCAGAGTTGCACTATATGTTAAAAATATATAACCCTGCAAAATAAAAACCCAGGAAGATGAGCTTGGTAGCCCTATCAAGAGCATCTGCATTAAAATAAATGGGACAAGGAATAAAAGGAACATGGTGGTTAGAGTCTACTACCGACTAGCCAATCAAGAAGATGAGGATGAAACTTTTGAAAAGGAAATTGCCAATGTTTCAAGGAGATATGTAGTAGTAATGGGCAACTTTAATCACCCCAATATCTTTTGGGAGACAAATTCTGCCAAACATGGCCCCTGCAAGCAATTCCTGACTTGTGTTGTTGATAACTTTCTCCTATAGAAAGTAGGGGAAGGAACCAGAGGATCGGCTATCCTTGACTTGTTTCTAACCAACAGGGATGACTTAGTGGATGAAGTGGCACTTATGGGAACTCTGGGGGAAAGTGACCATGTTATACTTGAGTCCTTGATTTTAAATGAAGCAAAAGTTGAGTGTAGCTATCCCTGTACCCTGGACTTCAGGAAAGCCAATTTTAATTAACTCAGAACAATGATAAGTAAGGTCCCATGGCAAGCCACCTAATGAGAAAAGGAGACCAAGATGGGTGGGAGTTTCTAAAAAATGAAATTCTAAAGGCATAATTGTAAATAATTCCATCAAAGAAAAAAGGTGGAAGACAGCAGAAGAAGCTACAGTAGGGCCCACTCATACGTTGGGTTATGTTCCGGACCCCCGCTGTAAAGTGAAAACTGCTGAAAAGCGGAACTCATTGAATAGAATGGCGCGCAATGCCCGAAAACCGCTGTAAAAGCGGAACAAGCACCGTATAAGTGGGGCTTTAGTCTAATTGCATCTAATTGAGACCGCGGTATTAGCGAATCGCTGTAAAGCAAAGCACCGTAAAGCGGGGCCCTACTGTAATGTGGTTTCACGAAAAGCTTAGAGATGACCTGAAACCAAAAAGGGACACATATAGGAAGTAGAAGGAAGGCTGGGCCACAAAGGTACAGATAGGTATCACAGAACTGCAGGGATGACATCAGGAAAGCTAAAGCTGAGAATGAGTTGAGGTGAGCAAGGGATGCTAAAAGGAAAAAAAAGCTTTCTTCAAGTACATCCAAAGGAAAAGACAGAGAAAAGAAATAGTGGTTCAGCTACTTAATGAGGATGGCAAGATGATAACAGATGACAAAGAAAGGCAGAAGTGCTCAATTCCTACTTTGGCTCAGTCTTCTCCCAAAAGAGGGTCTATGACTCTCCTGGCAAACGTGAAGTTGAAGGGGCAGGGTTGCAGCTTGAGACTGATAGACAAATGGTCAAGGAATACCTAATTACTTTGAATTTCAAATCTCCAGGGCCTGATAAACTGCATCCTACAGTAATGAAAGAACTGGCTGAAGAACTCTTGGAACCACTATTTATTATCTTTGTGAAATCATACAGGATGGGTGAAGTACCACATGAATGGAGAAGGGCTAATGTTCCTATCTTCAAAAAGCAAAAAGGAAGAACCTGGGAACTACGAACCAATCAAATTGACATCAATCCTCGGAAACTTCTGGAGCAGATTATAAAGCAGTCAGTCTGTACACACCTTGAAAACAATGCAGTGATTAATAGAAGCCAACATGGGATTTATCAAGAACAAATCCCACCAGACTAATCTTATCTCATTTTTTGATCGAGTAATCTCACTGGTAGGCTGTGGGAATGCTATGGACATAATATATCTTGACTTCAGCAAGGCGTTTGACAAAGTGCCCCATGATATTATGATTAGCAAGCTAGCTATATGTGGGCTGAATGGAACAACTATGAGGTGGATTCACAGTTGGCTTACAGAATTGTACTCAAAGAATGCTTATCAATGGTTCCTTTTCAAAGTGGGAGGTCAGGGGCCCAGTGCTCTTCAACAGCTTTATTAATGACTTTGATGAGGAGGCATAGAGAACACTTATCAGATTTGCAGATGATATAAAATTGGGAGGGATAGCTAATACTCTGGAAAACAGAAACAAAATTCAAAGTGATCTTGATAGGCTGGAGCATTGGGCTGAAAACAACAGAATGAAATTTAACAGGGATAAATGCAAAGTTCTACATCTAGTTTTCCTAGATCCTAGAAACCAAATGCACAGTTATAAGATGGGAGATTGGCTCAGCAATACTCCATGTGAGAAGGATCTTGGAATTGTTGTTGATCATAAGCTGAATATGAGCCAACAGTGAAATGTGACTGCACAAAAGGCAAATGCTATTTTAGTCTACATTAATGGAAGTATAGTTTCCAAATCGTGTGAAGTACTAGTTCTCCTCTGTTTGGCATTACTTAGGCATCATCTTGAGTACCGCATCCAGTTCTGGACACAGCACTTTAAGAAGGATGCAGACAAACTGGAACAGGTTCAGAAGGGGCAACAAGGATGATCAAGGGACTGGAAACAAAGCCCTATGAGCAGAGACTGAAAGAACTGGGCATGTTTAGCCTTGAGAAAAGAAGACTGAGGGGAGATATGATAGCACTCTTCAAGTACTTGAAAGGTTGTCACACAAAGGAGGGCCAGGATTTCTTCTTGATCATCCCAGAGTGCAAGACACGGAAAAATGGGTTCAAGTTACAGGAAGTCAGACTTCGACTGAACATCAGGAAAGCTTTCTAACTGTCAGAGCGGTCCAACAATGGAACCAATTATCTAGGGAGGTGGTGGGCTCTCCAACACTGGAGGCATTCAAGACGCAGCTGGACAACCACCTGTCAGGTATGCTTTAATCTTGATTCCTGCATTGAGTAGGGGGGTGAGCTCGATGGTCTTATAGGCCCCTTCCAACTCTACTATTCTACGATTCTACGTCCCTGACATTGCTACTAAAATTATTGTTGCTTGACAGTTTTAGGCTAATTAGGCCAGTTTGATCAAATATTGATTTCTCTGAACAGAGTATCATCCACCATATCTAGAGAAAACAGTGAGAAATGAATTTTGCGCAACAGGCAGGAAGAGAAATATCTTGGGTCTGGGGCAGTTAGAATAAGACAGGGAACTCAAACCCTGCTTTGTTACATCACCTGCACATAAAAAGAGCCCTGATGGATCAGACCAAAAGCCTATCTAGACCAGCATCTTCTTTCCCAAAATGGCCATTCAGATGCTTCTGGGAAGCCCACAAGCAGGACATGAATGCAGTAGCTGTCTCCCACTGTTGTTCCTCATAAAGTGATTGTCAGAGGCAGGATGTCTTCCATCCTGGAGGAAGGCTCACTAGAAGTCAGAATGCAGAAGGCTTCCATAAATCAGGTTGTTGTTCAAAGATCTTTATTCTTTGTATAAAGGCCAATGGTTCACTGACTTCAGCTGCTCTCAGGACTAGAGATGTCCAGGCCCAGGAAAAAAATGGGACCCATTTTTGCAGGGACCTTTTCCAGAAAAAAAGAGGGGTTTCCCCTATTTTTCCCCATGCCTTCACATCTCTGTTCAGGACCACTAAATATATTGATTGATTTTGTACTTGGAACTAGAGGTGGAATAGTTATTGTAGAAGCAAAATAGGATATACATAGTTTTATTAAGACTTGCAGTTGCTCATTACTTTGTGATATAATTAATGGGATGTTAATGTTTGCTGGTATTCATGCAAGTCATATCTCTTTAGCTGACGCTATAACATGTATTTTCTATCCCAAATCATAAAACCAGAAGCAGGCAAATTTGAAGTTGCTTTGCTTTACAGCATCTGGGTTCTGGTTGACTCTGCCAATATTAAATAAATCTGAAACATAACAATCCAAGCCTTCTGCTGGAGCCAGTGTACCTTGGCTACAGCTAGGAAAGGAAACCAGTGCTCTTGACATACATATCAGAGAGCAGAGGGGTGGTAAATTACACACAATTAATGTGCAAACCAAACATGCTGCTTTCCTTGCAGAATGCCAGTAGGTTGAGAGGCTCCCTTGTAACATCTTGCTTTTAATGTGGTAGTCCTTAGAGCCTATTTGAATAGTGGGACCTGAATACAGTACTCACCACAACCCAGCAACTTCATCTTTTTTTAGATGCACATCATAATGTTGAAAAATTCAAAATACTCCCCTTCCAGCTGATAGACCACTTCTAAGGAACTTGCAGTCTAAATCAGTGCACACTGACACAGAACTGAGTACAATGGGGCTGTACAGTGTTCAACAGGGGTTGCCAACTTTTTGGGGCCTGTGGGCACATCTGCAAACTGCAGAAACTGTCATGAGGACCACAATCACACTGCAACTCTCCCCTCCCCTCCCCGGGGTACCCCCCCAATCACTTCCTGCATTGCACTTAGGCTTCAAAAAGTGTTCTATACTAAATAAGGCTTGTTTCAAGCTATTGTTTGGAAGGGGAGGGCAGAAGAGGGCTGACCCCGTGGACACCAGTTAAAATCTCTGCAGGCACATGTTCACCCACGGATGCCATGTTGGTGACCCATGATGTACAGAATTGCCAACGTAGGATTTCACTATCATCATATTACAATATTTTCCTCAATAACTGATAAACCAATAATTATAAATGTAAGATGACTATGCTAAGTGGAAGCAAACTTCATTAGTAGCAGTACAGTACATCAGTAATATGTTATATTTTCTTTGTCTCACTAGGACGATATGAAGCAGCCAAGTCCCATTTTTGGACTCTATCCCAGTGGATGAAAAACAGAGGACAACTAACATAAGTACTGATAAAAAAGATGATTGGAAAAGCTGCCTGCAGACATTTCTCTGGCAGCCTTCTCAGATGAGATTCCAGGCTTGTCATCTCCTACCCTCAGTCAATATCAACTGTTCCCATGACAGACCCTTCCTTCAGATGTCAGGCAAGCATCATAACGAAAGAATTCAGCTGCCAATAGAAGATAACATTTTAACTGTTGGTTAGATAGGCAGAGACAAGGCCAATAGGAAAAGGCTTTTTGTTTTGCTGCTGCCCTGAGATCCATTGGGGTACCAGAACTGGCACGGGATGAGGAGGTACCCTAATGTCTAGAGGAGGAATTAACAGATGCCATTTATTTTGGTTGTGCAAAATTGACTACTATAGGCCTCTGTTTGTGATTCTTCAGTCAGTTGCTTTTGAACTTGTCTAATTGACCAATGGGCACTGATAAGAACAGAAATAAATCATAGTCAAGAGAAAGAAAATAATACCAGAAGTGTTGAAAGTCCCACTACTAAACCCATACCTACAGGCTGTGGTAGGACTTCCCGATAGTCCACAGGTTCACTATCTTTGTCGACCGATTCTGAATGCTGTGAATTTCCCTAGCTTTTCCCAACACCAGAATTTTTTTTTAAAAAACAGACATATGGAACTTCACTTTGCTAATATGAAACTGACAAGCCTGTGTCTTTGCTACGCTAATGAGAAGTTGACCTGTCTCTGTCTTTGCATTGCTAAGGTTAAACTGACAAGCTTGTGCCTTTCCTTTGAGGCTGTGTCTTTGCTTTGCTCAGCCTGCTCTTTGCTTTGCAGCCCTTGTCTGCTTTGCTTACCCTGTGTCTTTTGCTTTATTAAGGTGAAACTGACTACCCTGTGTGTTGCTTTGCTAACTTTAAACTGACCAGCCTATACTTTTTTTTGCTAAGGTGAAACTGACTAGCCTGTATGTCTTTGCTTTGCTAAAGTTAACCTTACAAGCCTGTGTCTTTGCTTTACTAATGTGAAATTGATCAGCTTGTGTCTTTGCTTTGTGTTAAAGCCATCTCTCACTTTCTCCCAGGGCTGGGAGAAGGACCCAATACCATTCAGGAGGGGAGGAGGAAAAGGGATTAGGTGAGTAGGTGGGCAGGCACTGGGCAGAAAATGTTATTAACAATATTATTACTTTTGGGGAGGGAAAAATTGGAACAGTAAAAGCAATGAAGCAGAAAAACCCAAAATGGGACCGCTTGCCGATTTGATGGAATGCAATCAAACAGCCACCACAAGTGGATTTCATCTCTATACAACAGTGAATTTAACAGCAGAGACAGTAAAAAAGGTGGCAGCACATATACCCGTCTCCTATCAGTATCTTGACAGACAACAGTATTTTTTTCACATTTTTAGTCTCATCTTAGGAAACAAGTCTCAAATAGGACAATATGGTGGGCAGATGGCTACTTGAAATGTCAAATTTGCCATTTAAAAATTATATTAAAAAGATGATTTCCAGAGATGCAGCCATGTTAGTCTGTTGCATCAAAAGCAACAAAGAGTCTTCTGGCACCTTAAAGTCTTACAAGTTTTACCGTAGCATAAGCTTTTGTGGACAAGAGCGCACTTCATCAGATACAGATACAGAGTATAATCCTCCGTTGTCAGGTACATATAACACACACACAAACGTAAAAGATGCAAAAAGAAAAAGGGTGGAGTTAAATGGCAATGGAATGGCATTTTCTTGGAAGCTTGAGGATAAGAACCCAGGGACATAAGAAGAGCTTAGCTGCCTGTAAGGGTCCATCTAATCCAGCCTCCTGTTACTCACAGTGGCCAATCAAAGTTACTGGGAACCCCCACAGCAGGGCTTGAAGGCAATATACCTTTCCCACTGCTGCTGTCTATACTACCTCTGTAGACCTCTTGATGGACCTGATAAATCTGATAAAAATAATGCAAAAAAGTGATAAGGAAAACTAATCTTTGCTTAGCCAGTTAATTGTTCTCCAGGACCAATCTGAGACTGTGAGAAACAAGGGAATCAGGAATCCCACTTTACCCCCACCAAGTGGGAGGACAGATGACTCAATGAAAGGAAATGAATAATTAACAAGCTATTAAAGTAGCACATAATTAAATGGAATCTCTATTATTTTGAGATGACATTTACAGAGTTTCAGCCTATAAAAATGTTATGAGAGGAAACACATTTAATTATACAACCATGAGAGTGGTTGTACACTATAGCCAGCATGGATTTTTCGCATTCTGCAGTGTTAAATTGAAAATATCCCCCATGCCATTCCGCTGCTTCCCATAAGCTCATTTCAAAACAAAACCTTACAAAACAGATAGTCCTGAACTCAGAAATGCTTGCTTAACAACCCTCTATGGTGATACACAAAATATTCAGAGAGAATCGAGAGTTCAAAGTGTAAAACAAGAGAAAAAGAATCCAGACCCCTGTTGGACTTTTTTCTATCAGTGGTCTCATAATGTGTTGAAATTAATTAAAAATCAGTCATGTTCGCAGAATACCTGTAATCCTATTACTGACCTTGTCCCGTACTCTGACCTTCATCTTCTGCAGTTTAAAGTTAAAAAAATGCATGGCTGATTTTTAATTAATTTAAGAAATTTAACATTGAAGTCTATTATAATGTCGGGCATGCTCAGTAAAAACCAACTGTCAGTGTTCTAAAAGTCAGACTCACAGCTGTTTGGTTTTGCTAATTAGGTGGCCACACCCAGGCCAGACCTTTATTTCACTTTAGACAGTCATGGCTTCCCCCGAAGAATCCTGGGAAGTGCAGTTTGTGAAGGTTGCTGGGAGTTGTTAGGAGACACCTATTCCCCTGACAGAGCTTGTGGCCAGAGGGGTTGAACAGTCAGCTCCTCTTCTGGGGATTGTAGCTCTCTGAGGGGAATACAGCCTCTCCTAGCAACTCTCAGCACCCGTCACAAACTACACTTGCCAGGATTCTTTGAGGGAAGCCATGACTGTCTAAAGTGAACTAAAGGTCTGGTATGGATGTGGTGAGGGACAGCTCTGGTTTAAATTTGGGTGGGAGACTACATGTGCCTGCAGTAGAATAAAAAGGTGGGGGAAATGCTGAAAAAGAATTTTACTGTCCACCATGTTTTCCTTTTGGAAAGGAAAGGGGCTTTCCTGTTACTCAATGCCCACCTACCCAATCTCCTCTTCTCTCCCTCCCCTTCCTGCCCTCCTCCTCCCCTTCCTGCCCTCCTCCTCCCCTTCCTGCCCCTCCCCAGGTCAGTTTCACCTATCCTAAGCATGATTGCACAGGAGTAAATCCCACTGAACTCAAAAAGCATGCAAATGACCAAACCTTCCCTCTCCTCCCCTCATCCTCCCTCCTATCCCTCCCTCTTGCCCCTTCCCTCCTCCTTCTTTTGCCCCTCCTTCCCCTTCCCCTTCCCCCTCCTTCCCCTTCCCCTTCCCCCTCCCCTTCCAATCCCCTCCTTCCCCCTCCCCTTCCAATCCCCTCCTTCCCCCTCCTCCTCCTTCCCCTCCACCTCCCTCTCCTCTTCCCCCATGGCCAGTTTTACCTTTCTTAAGCATTATTGCACAGAAGTAGATCCCACTGAACTCAATAAGTGGTCAAACCTGCCCTCCTCCTCCACTCCCCATTCCGCCTGGTCCCCTCCCCCTCCTCCTCCCCTCCCCCTGCCCTTCCTCCTCCTCCCCTCCCCATCCCCCTGTAGTCAGTTTTACCTATGCTAAGTAGGGTTGCCAGGTTCATGGCCTGAGACTGATCCTGTATCTTTAGGAGAAGAGAAAGTCAGCCAAGTGCAGGTGTTCTTGCAACACTGTAACTGGAAAAATCACAAGGTGGAATTCTCCCCCCCTGCACAACTTTTAAAGATACAGAAGACCTCTTGGAGGCTGGGCCTGGCAACCAAGAGGTCGTCTGTATCTTTAAAAGTTGTGCAGGGGAAGGGAGAATTCCACCTTGTGGTTTTTTTCATTACAGAGTTGCAAGAACACCTGCACTTGGCTGACTGTCTCTTCTCCTAAAGATACAGGATCAGTCTCAGGCCACAAACCTGGCAACCCTAATGCTAAGCATGATTGCAGAGGAGTAAATCCCATTGAACTCAAGAAGCATGAAAATGATCAATCCATTCTCAGCAAACTTGCACAGGATACCATTTCTTACCTTCTGGATTAAAAAGCAGAGAAATTCACTATTAGGCAAAAAAGCCTTGCGGTTTAAGAACGCACCTATAGCCAACAGGTACCTCTATCAAACTATAAAAAGCCGGGAAATTGGGCAGCTATAGTGAACGCACCAGGGGAGCAGGAGACCTGACCTCCTCTCTGAGATGTTGTTGTTGTTATGTGCCTCCAAGTCAACTATGACTTATGGCGACCCTATGAATCAGTGACCTCCAAGAGCCTCTGTCATGAACCACACTGTTCAGATCTTGTAAGTTCAGGTCTGTGGGTTCCTTTATGGAATCAATCCATCTCTTGTTTGGCCTTCCTCTTTTTCTACTCCCTTCTGTTTTTACCAGCATTATTATCTTTTCTAATGAATCATGTTTTCTCATTATGTGTCCAAAGTATGATAACCTCAGTTTCATCATTTTAGCTTCTAGTGATAGTTCTGGTTTAATTTGTTCTAACACTCAATTATTTGTCTTTTTTGCAGTCCATGGTATCCGCAAAGCTCTTCTCCAACACCACACTTCAAATGAGTTGATTTTTCTCTTATCCGCTTTTTTCACTGTCCAACTTTCACATCCATACATAGAGATCGGGAATACCATGGTCTGAATGATCCTGACTTTAGTGTTCAGTGATACATCTTTACATTTGAGGACCTTTTCTAGTTCTCTCATAGCTGCCCTCCCCAGTCCTAGCCTTCTTCTGATTTCTTGACTATTGTCTCCATTTTGGTTAATGACTGTGCCAAGGTATTGATAATCCTTGACAAGTTCAATGTCCTCATTGTCAACTGTAAAGTTGCATAAATCTTCTGTTGTCATTACTTTAGACTTTTTGACGTTCAGCTGTAGTCCTGCTTTTGTGCTTTCCTCTTTAACTTTCATCAGCATTCGTTTCAAATGATTACTAGTTTCTGCTAGTAGTATGGTATCGTCTGCATATCTTAAATTATTGATATTTCTCCCTCCAATTACAAATTTGTAAAAATGCAAGCACAATTTGGGTTGGTCTTTCACAGTCCAATGCACTTCCTGTGGAGCTTGGAAGAATTTGGTAACATGTGCCTCTGCACATATGGTGAGTGGTGGAAACACTTGCCATCAGCCCAGATAACAGAAACAAGACGTGCTGATTTTGTTTTAGCAGGGAGGAAGCAACAATATTAAGACAGTTGATACAGCTTAGATAGTCACTTTAAATATTTTATTTACTTTACAATTTTAATGAAGTTTCCTATAGTAAATCATTTTCTTTTGCTTCTGTTTCTGTGAATATGTGAAGTACGGCAACACTTTGCATAATTTACACTAAAAATAATCCAAAAACAATTGTAGAATAATGGCTCTGACTGTTCTGCAGAATAGTTTCCAATGGACGTGAGGACATGTCTCAGTTTGCACAAGGTAAAACAATGGGAGGTGAAATATATTCTAGTAAATTTCTATGTGTGTTCTATATTTTTAATTGACCATGTCCACCTTTCCTTAAGTGGAGTGATTTAAATACAGCAGGCTGAAAACATGCATCTTGGGCAAGCCAAGTTTGTTTTTTCCAACAGCTAGATTCATTGCTTAAGTAGCAACATATTGTAATCAGTCTGATTTTACATCAAACTGCAGTTTCAGATTCAACTGTTAATGAGCCCAAAATAGAAACAGAACATAACCTCCAGTTTGAAACACAAAAGGCTCTGTTCACCATCATATGACATTGACCAATAAAAAGGCTTTGAAATTAATAAAAAAAATTGACACCAATTTCTAGGATGAATAATGAGATAAATATAATTCTCTAGGTTAGATTCTTTGTAGAAATAGTAGTAACACAGGAAAGAAGCAAAGTAAGAAGAACACCAACATACAAAAATCTAATTCTCAATCTTTTGTTATGTGGGAGAGGTAACAAAACTCTGGTGTTCAACAGATAGGAAAGCAATACTCTGCAATCCAAGGAACTTGTGCTTGCTTGCTATAGAACAATTCAAGCTCTTCTGTGTTACTGAATAAACTGAAGAAATCTCTATGACCTTTATGGTTTTTATCAAATCTAAATCTTGTTCTTTTAAGAATTCTTCTGACAAGTTAATAACAGGCTAACAACCTGATTGTTGTTAAGTGCTCTGAATGAACTTTTATTGATTTCCAGAGTCTGCTGCCACTCAAGAGCAACAAAGTGATCTCTGGTGGAATCTTTTGTGACTGGACAGTGTTATGGTCCTGCACATTGAGAATGCTCAGGTTGTGTCACTCAGGAATGGCTGGAAAGTAGGCTATACCAACATTAATGCCTGCATTAGAATGTGAACATCATGGCCAGGGCCTAATTTTGAAATAGAAGCCAATGCTCAGCTCTGTCTGGAAACCATGCTCCCTAATTTTCAGAGATGTGGGAACTTACAAGCGGTGGGCAAAAGGGATCGTTGCCAGGACAGATGTACATCAGAAAGCATCTAATGCTGTGAAATTGATTTGAGTGTTTATTTTTTATGAAAGTTGACTCTTAAAGGCCTATGGCAAACATCTTCTTTGTCCTCAAGAGGAATAGTAAGTTATTTACCTTTATCCTGTAAGATGAAATCAGAAAATACTACTGACCTAACATCTCCTAACCTCACCATTCCTGGCCATGCCTTCTATTCTTCAATAGTTTATATCTTAATTGACATTTCCCCCCGGATGCCCTTCTTATCTGTAGCAAACTTCCAGACTCAAATGGGTGGGAGGCTCTAGTTTGTTTCTCAAGCATTTTCCCACGTACAAACCAATACTCCTCCCCTTTCTTTCTCTTTCTCCCCCCCTTATATTGTTAAGATTTTTTTATCCTTGTCTATAAACAGTTGATTTTATTTTTAATGTGCTGTAGTTTCTGTATAACAGACTGTTTTGTTTCCCTAAAAGGATGGAATCTTGTCACAACTGTTAGGCCATGTGCCTGGTTTCCTGACCATTTCTCAAATCTCTGAGATGCCATGTAACAAGGGCATGGTTTTGTACAGAAAACAATACTTGTCTTGCTGCTTAGTGACTATAAAATGCACTTGCTTGTAAAAAGGCTATTTACCTTTACTAAAACAAGACTAAAAGTTTACACTGCTGTTACAGAAAGAGGTGCCAGTGTGGTGGCTAGAGATTAGTGAGAATTTTGCTAAAATTGAACTTGGCACCTGACTTCCCAATAGTTTGCAGGTTCACTATCTTTGAGGATCCATCCTGAATAGTGAGAGTTTCCCTGGCTTTTCCTGACACCAGATGTTTTTAAAAAGCATCAAACTTTGTTTTGCTAATGTGAAACTGACCAGCATGCCTTTGCTTTGCTAACTTGAAACTGAGAAGCTGTGCTATCCTGAAATTGAAAAGCCTGCATGTTTGCTTTGCTAAGGTAAAACAGACAAGCTTGTGTCTTTGTTTTGCAGGCTGTTTCTTTGCTTTACAGCCCGTATTTGCTTTGATCAGCCTGCTCTTTGCTTTGCTAAGGTGAAATTGACCAGCCTCATTATTTGCTTTTCATTAAAAGCTATTTATTGCTTTTGGGGGGGGGGAGGATCCAATACAATTTAAGAGGAGGAGAAAGAGGGGGGAAAGGGGAGGGAGGGCGGGCACTGGGCAGGGGAGAAATCCTTTTCCTTTCTGAAAACAACAACAATGTACTTATTTTTCAGGAGGTGGACAACTTGGATGAAAGCAAAAGATAATGGAAAAATAACTCAAAATGGAACCATCTGCCAGTTTGATGGAATGCAATCGAACAGGCACCAACTAGTGGATCCCATCCCTAGTGGTGGCTCAGAGAGACAGTCTATTGTAGTGGTCAGAGTGTCACGCTAGGACTGAGGAGATCTGGATTCAAACCCCACTGCTGTGAAGCTCCCTGGATGACCTTGGGCTAGTCATAAATGATCTCTCAATCTAACCTATTTTGCATGGCTGTTGTGAGGATAAAATGGAAAGACAGAGCTATAACTGTTCCATTTCTATTCTGCCTTTCCACCAAGGAACAGTGGTGTACATTGTTCTTCATCCATTTTGTCCTCACAGCAACCTGATAAAATAAGTTAGATTGAGAGAAATTTGCATGTGGAAATCATCACCTCATAATCTGTATTGAATTTGTATGTAGAATGCTTCAATTTTGGTGGCAAGACTTGAGTTTCAGCCAAAAAGTAGCTTAGGGGACTCAAAATATAATTTCTGTGCTTTTGGGCACCAAATACTCCAAAGAAACGCACTTGTGTAGTATCTGAGCTTTTCTTTCTGAGAAAGAACAGACATATATTAAATATTCTTAGGCTGCAATCCTGTACCCATTTAACTTGGGAGCAAATCTCCACTGAACTCAGTAAGACTTATTTCTGACTGAGTAGACATGCATAGGATTGCATTGTTAGTTATCATTTGATTCTAACTACACCTGGAACACTTCTGAGATGGACATTTCAATATGTAAAATTCACAGTTCAAAATCCAAACTGAAAATCTGCTGGATTTATCATGACATTACAGATCTTGAGTAGACCAGAATATATAGCTTTGTCTGCAGTGTGCAAATGGTTTTACATTCTGCCAGCTGACCATCTGGGAGTTTCCTCTAAACATCACAACCAGATTTTTCTAAAGTAAAACAAGACACTCAAACCTTAGCGTTCCTCTTGAAGATACTCAGTTTTGTATAGCATTCCTTCATCTTGAGATAGCCAGGGACCCTCTCCTTTCTTGTGACTCCTCCCAAACACCCAGTTTGTGCAGAAAGAGAGTCCACTTACCCTCCTTTAATGTAGTCTAGAAATGTGTGCTCTGATTCTGTGGCAAATGAAAGCAACGTCACCTTGAAAATAAAGAAACAGGGATGCTGGTATACAGGTAACAACGAAGTGTTTACACAGGCAGAATTGTGGCACTGGTGATTTGCAGTTGATCCCAGGGCCACCTCTTCAGTAACTTGACTATTTCAACAGTGCTCAGATCCACACAACTCTCAATCCCAGTAGGATTCTATAGCCTTATTTTCACACTTTTGAAACCAACGTGCATTGACTCTTGCCTCGGGAAATTATTTTCTGAAATTACGCTCCTGGAGCAAATACCCTTTTTTTTTCTTCAGTTGACAGATCACAACTTGGAGAATCTTCTCATAACTTTAAACATGTGCTGAATTAGGAAACAAGGGACCTACACCTTCTCCTGCCTATTTCTTTTCCTGCAGTTGCTATAGTAAGCTAGTGTGCTACATACTAGCAGATCATGTTGGCAGGTGGGAGACAGGACTGGAATGTTTGATAGAGTTTAGGAGTAGCATACTGAATGAAGGACTTAACCCCAATACTTTTATTTGGCTATAGATTTGAGTCATATTTATGTAACACAACAGTCCCTATACCACCAGAGGTTTTTTTCAATTCAATTCAGTTGTTTATTGCTGTCTGGCCATAGGCCTCAGACCGAAAATACACTTTTAAAATCAGGTAAAATCATAAATATTATTACATACAGTGTTGCCTCTTAAAAAGTCTAACTATCGTGCCCTAGTTCGGCTAAACATTTCCTTCGCAACTTCTGTGCTGCTAAGGCAAATAAAGCTACCCTATAAGTAATATTTGGATCTCTGTCTGAGAGAAGGAAGATAATGCGTGAGGGTATATCTTCAGGTGCGTGGATCAATATCTCGTCCAGAAATTTGGCCCGGGGGTGTTTTAAAACCATCCCAGACAGCAACAAATAGCCAGGACAGTTAGAAATCAACTAGGAGGCAATTTTAGATCTGTTGGGAAAGCACTTCCTCTCTTCCTATTCAGCTAAAAGTTTTTTTGAATGACATAAAAGTTCACACAAGGTTACTCACTGTTCCTGAGTTAACGTATTTCTTTTTCTTCATTTTCTTTTTGGGATTCACTACCTAAAGGAGTAAAGAAAAATAGAAAACAGACAGGTGAGGACGGGGTAGAAAGATGAAGGACTCCTCCAAATGACTTTTTTTTAATTGAGCATTCATCCTGATTTGCTTGCACAAGGCTTATGTAGAGGGTAAATAGCAGGTACTTCGATTGCCATTATTTTTGGGTGGGATTCAATCACATACCAACAAGTTCAGGTAGCACAATTAAAACTGATTTAGAGCTTTTGTGCAACAAATCTACTTCCCCCAAAGTTTGGCCTTTTTGCAATAAGAAAAGTGATAGGAAAATACATTTGAAAGTGTGGGATAACACTTGTTTGATGCAACATCAGCTAATCTTCTGGCAAACAAATCAGAATAAATAAGAACATAAGAGCCTGTTGGATTAAGCCAGTAGCCCATTTAGTCCAGCATCCTGTTCTCACAATAGCCAACCAGATGCCCATGGGAAGCCTGCAAGCAGGGACCTGAGTGTAAGAGCACTCCTCCTGTGGTTTCTAGTAACTGGTATTTGGAAGCATGCTGCTTCTGGCCATGGAGCTAGTAGCCATTGATAACTTTATCCTCCATACATTTAAAAGATTAAAAAAGCCATCCCAGCTGGTAGCCATCACTGCCTCCCATGGGTGAATTCCGGAGTTTAACTACGTGCTGTGTGAAGAAGTACTTTCTTTTGTCTGTCCTGAATCTTGCAACATTCAGCTTCATTGGATGCCCAAATGCTCACTGAATAGCCGACATCATCAAATCTCCCAGCAAACAAATGGGGATGAATGCTCAATAAACAGGTTGCCTGGAAGCGACATATGTCCAGTATTTATTGAGCGTTTATTTTGATTTGTTTGTGGAGTGGTTATATAACAATAAACATTAATTCGGATTTGCTTGTGGGGTGTTTATGCATTTTCTTATTAATCATTCATTTATACACAGTTCAGTGCATTTTGCCATCACTTTCCTAACTGCAAAGTCTTCCGTTTTGTTTTTTTTTACAAAGTGGATTTGTTGTGCCAGGGTGACAAATGACTTTAATCTACCTTAATTGCACAAACTAAATTTCTGGTATGTGCTTGAGTGCCTCCCGCAAAATAGTGACAGTCTGCAGCAACCCTCGGACAGATATTTGCAACCCATTGGAAGATAATGTGCTGCTAAGTGTTCACTAGTAAGAGTACTAGAGGAACTAATTTACATCAGTGCCATCAATGTAGATGACACTTTGCAGAGGAGAGACATAACAAAAAAGCTCTGAGGAATGTTAAATCAACAGAGGGGAAAACAATGGAAGAAGAGGGAAGGGAGAGGCACAGATCAGAAGGGATGAAAATGGGCAAATGCAGCTGCACATACTTTTGCTTAAGTTGCACATACTGAGGCTTTGTTCCAGCTGGGACAGGGAGCAGGGGGTTAAGCCAAATGCTTAACTGAAAAAGGGTTTTTTGAGAGGAACTGAGGGTTCCCTCTCAAATCTCAAATCCTTGCAACAACTCTCTGTGTTGGTTCATTGTCAATCACAGTGTACAGACAGGAGAGGAAACAGAGAGATATGCTGAGAATATAAGGTCAGCCAGTGAATCCATGGCTGAGCTAGAATGTGGAACTGGGTCTCTTGGGGTCCCAAATGGGCTCTGTCCAACAGATTTTTCTAGCAAGTGTAAAAATGGTAGTGCAGATGCTTTCTTTTCTGGTGTGCCAGATGTAAAATATGGGCTGATTGAGCTGCAGTGTTATAAATACATTATGGCATTAGAATCCATGAATGTTTTCTTTCCTGTGTCTCTTTTTATCCAGTCCTGTATGCATCTCACACCTACTACACCCCACTGGTCTGTTTCTGTGCCAGACCAGAAACTACCCGTACACTGCGCTCAACATCTAAGGCCCTCTTCCAAGTACCATCCCATCGAGAAGCTCGGAGGGTGGTGACTAGAAATAGGGCCTTTTCGGTTGTGGCTCCCGAACTATGGAATGGTCTTTCTGATGAGGTGCGCCTGGCGCCGACGCTGCTATCTTTTCGGCGCCAGGTGAAAACCTTTTTATATTCCCAGGCATTTTAATGCGTATTATTATATGTATTGTTGTATTTTGCTACTGTTTGATTATTTTTGTTTACCTTTGTTGGTTTGATTCTATTGTATTATTGTATTTATATATTCCTGATTGCTTTATTTTATGTACACCGCCCAGAGAGCCCTTGGGCTTAGGGCGGTATATAAATAAAATAAATAAATAAATAAATAAATGTATTGATTTTATGCCATTGCCAAGACTCAATCAAGCCCACCAGACTGTTAGTCCATGAAGCCTTGCACACCACTGCATCTGGCAATGCAGTTTGTTGCTAGCACACTACATGTTGCAATGCTGATGGGGTGGTTTACATTGACTACCACCGACAGGGCTTCATTAATGCTGCAGTTCAGAATGTGGTACTGGGTGCAGAATACAGCTTCTCGGGAAGCTTGCTTTTCATTTAATTTTTTTTTCAGATAAAGGTTCTAGTCCTTAAGAGAATGACAATACATTCCTTAAGAGAATGACAATGCCTGCTACGTATATAGCACTATTGAATATGATTTCCAGTGTATGAAGATGGGTGCCCTGCCCTGCATAGCAATGTGCTCCTCTTCATGACTAGCATAACCAGAAGAAATTCTGCAAAATAGTAAACATGGCAATCACACAAAAGAAGAGAAATACAGGGTTTATACTGGTTGCACAATATAGATTTTCTTGGTAAAGAGTTTAGATTGTCTTGGTGCAGAATTTTAATGTTTAGCACAGGGTATACCCAGCCCCAGCTTCAGTGTCACATGTTGTTGCATAGCTGCCCTTGTATCCCATTCGACACACCAGTTTCCTGGTGATGCAGATCATCAAGCCCTTAAATTATACTGTAGGATGCTTTGATGCGAGACCAAGAAACCAAATGATCTGGATATTTCTGTACCAGATCTGTAACAACCCGAGATGTAATTGATGCAAATTCAAACATGAAGCAGGAAATCAGTTGACTATAGTGAGAAACCATTGAAAATGCAAACATTCTGTATACAACCATACTGTAAACCACCACAGCATGTCTACATATTCAGCTTCTATAAATATAGATTGCACATACTTCAATAACCTTTTGCTTTGAAGTTTGATAGAAAAAAGAAAGCTACATTTCTGCATTAAGCTCAGATCCCAACTAACATGTTCTAAGCAAACCATTCTGGGTTATCAGAACTGGGAAGTGTCAGAGTACATGCTTTAGATGCAAAAGCTCCCAGGTTCAATCCCCGGCATCTCCAGGTAGAGCTGGAAGTGTCCCTGCTTTTGAAACCCTGGAGAGCTGCTGCCAGTCAGTGTGGACAATACTGAACTAGGTAATCAACTGACTTTGTATAAGGCAGCTTCCTATATTCCTAAATTCAAAGGTCTTGCTTATCTATAATTAACCCAAAGTACATATGTGAGGACAGTAAAATTATATCGAGGTATTGCTCTTTTATTTCAGACTAGTTAAACGTTACAAAATAGTATCTGAAAATTGATTTTATTATGAGCTCCCATGGTGTGTCTGTGTGCGTACTGTACTGTGGGGAAATCTAGGAGGGGCTTATATAAAAGCCAAGTGCAACAGAGTGGGGAGAACAGTTATTATAGCACTGTAGCAACTTCCTCCTACTCTGCAGTTCTTCCCATCAATGTAAATCTTCTCCATAGAGACTCAGAAACCAGTCCAAATACCTCAGTGTGGCTAACTCTCCTACTGTTTTCCTCCTTGAGCCATTGTGGTGTAGAGCAAGGGTAGGCAGAAAGTAGTTTGGGATCTACTGGTAGACCTCTGGATGATTTGTAGTACACATGCAAACGTTTCTGACTTTCAACTGTCTAACAATAGCAGCAACTTGGGGGGGGGAAGCAGGAGTGGAGTTTTGTACAGAAGGTCTTGTTGGTTCTGGTATTAACCAAAAATTCCACAGATCCTTGGAGATGCTGCCACTTGACTGACCACTTGAAGGCAGTCCCACTTCCCACTTGATTAGGACAGTATCTCCTCCTCTCCAGCTCTGCTCTCCATCCTGTCACTTGGATCAACTAGGCTGTGGGTAAGAAAGGGAAGCCTCAAACCCAAGGCCTGAATGTCACCCTCCAGGCCTCTGTATCTGGCGCTCGGCACTCTCCTAAGGCCACACCCTCCACTGGCCCTGCTTTACACCCCATGTGTTTTTGCCTTTCTGGAATGCATCCATAAACTCTGATAATGCCTCTTGCATGCCTGGATGAAGGAGAGAGAGTGGCATGTGTGTGTAGAAACCAACTTTCTGTACAAAGATAAACATTTACATTAATTGCTACGTCCACTTTTGCTGCTGGCCCCACCCACCACTGGTATGTGGCTGTCAGAAAGGAATAGGGCCTTTGGGCTGATAAAGATTCTCCACTCCTGAACTTGGGCTCATGTTGCTACAATTGGGAGCCTATGTCTGTGGGCAGACAGAGAAACAACCCCAACATGGGCCCTCCAGTGAGTCAAGTGACCAAAGGGAAAAACTTCCCAAGCAAATCAGCTCTCTTTCAGCTATGGATCTCCCTCTGCTGGGACTGGATGCAATCAAAGAACACAGGAAGAGTCTTGCTGGAATCGGATCCAGTGAAGGGTCCAGTGTCACATTTGTAACAGTGGCAATCAGATGCCTTTAAGAAGCTTCCAAGCAGGGTGAGAAAGCAACGGTCCTTCCATGTTGATTGCCCCAAGTTGGTATTCAAAGATGAACTGCTTCTAAACTTTGGGGTTCCATTAGCTCTTATGGCTAATGAGATAGATCTATCATGGATTTGCCTAATACATTAAAAAAAAAAAAAACAGCTAGCCTTGGTTTTTACAGGATCCTGGACAAGAAACCATCGTCTCCCAACCCTACCTTCATCCCAATGAAAGAGCACCAGGATTCTTCCTTCCTACAGCTTCTCTGATTTGCAAAAAAACACCCTTCATAATTAGGCTCTGAAGCCTTTATCCCACAGCACCAGCCACCTCTTAGCAGTGATGAAAGTGGAACAAACGTCTGGCAGGAGCTGTTGTATTCAGAATTTGCTTCTATTCCCCCCCCCCAAAGTGATATACAGGGTAATCACAACTTAAAATTAATGTGAAAAAAGGTGAAGGAGTTGGTTCTGTAGCAACCTTTTACATTGCTGTACATTATGTCAGCAGGAAGGGCCGTAGCTCAGTGGCAGAGTATCTGATCTGTATGTAAAAGGTGCCAGGTTCAATCCCCGGCATCTCCAGGTAGGGCTGGGTGAGACTCCCTGCCTGAAATACTGAAGAGTTGCTGTCAGTCTATGTAGAGTCAATACTGAGCTAGATGGACCAATGGTCTAATGCTGTATAAGGGAGCTTCCTTTGTCCCAGTGCCTGTTTGGAATCATGATATGGAACATACTTTCTCCATTGTCAAGAGCTGCTGGGATCTGAGTGGCTCCTGACACCTCTGGACACCTTTGAGCGTGCCTCATCTTGTATTTTGGTGCCCTCCCATCTTTCCTTCTCAGATCAAGCCTACAGAGGCACAAAGATTGTTTGAGACTGATGCCTGAGCAATACTAGTGCCAAAGGTGGCTATCCTAAGGTGGAACTGGTGGGAACACGGGTGATCCCTTTTCTTTCTTATTGGCAAATAGCTCAAGAATTAGAATAAGTCTTCCATATCGATTTGTCCTTTTGCTGATGATGAAAGGTGTATGGGACAGGGGGAGAGAAAGAATAGTTCCCTCCAGTGGTGGCTGGTGCCCACTGGGACTGATAAGGAAGAAGCCAGGGAGACCAAGAGTAAGTGCGCAGCCATAGCCAAGGACAGAGTCAACTAACTCTAGTCTCGTCCCCATACGCCTGCCTGCCAAGTTCTTTGAGGGCGACACTGTGACTAAAGAGGAAGCTGAGCCCTTGAACTGGTTGTAAGTAAGAAGCTAGGCATGTGGGGTCTGAATGAGAGCAGATTGAGGTTGGTGGGGCAGTGCCTCCGTTGGTCCCTTCAGTGCTTTGACTGAGGAAAGGCCTTTGCCATCCCACTGTATTTTGTTCACAATGTAGCACATCAGACGGCGCTGTTTCAGTTCCCCTTTGCCAGCATCTCCAAAGACTTTTGTCTTCCTATCCTCATTATGATAAACAGATATATTCCCTTCCCCAGGCAGTGAAATTATTTTTACCTCACTTTTGGAAAGAGCTCAATTTGAAATGAGGTGTTGTTTTTTTTAATTCTCCCCACCCACCCATGACACTCTATCATTTTAAAATCTTGAGAATCCATCCAGAACAAAAGGCATTAATGATTTACACAAATCACACCCGAGCTTCTCTCTCTCCTCCTTGCGTGTGCCCATCTTTTCCTGCTAAAGGGAAAAGCAAAGCTCCACGAGGGAATCCAATTGTGCCTCAACAGGTCAATCATTTTAGAAAACTGGCCTAGAACTGTCACATTGGATAATATTAATGTGGAGCTGCTGCAGTTAACACATGTGGAGTGCAAAAAATGTTAGATAACAAGAGGGAGGACACCAGGCATTGAAGCAAAGTGTGCTTGTGTGTGTGCATTGCTGCAGCTATTTGTCTTTCAGTTCCACATGGACTTTGCCATCTGCTCATGGGGCCAGATCCTCAGTTTGAATAGAACATCTAATACCCAATTGATGTAAATCATTGTCCTCAACTTGGAAACAGAATGCCACACAATTAAAAAAATAAATCATTCCTCCAGATGCAGAACATACCAGAATTCCCTCCTTCCCCCTCTGAATCATACTCACTCACCAGAGCAGCAGAATAGATAGGCACTTTCACCCACTGCAAACATCAGCCCAGCAAATAGACACACTCAGGGCAACTAGAAATGAGGAGGAGGAGCTCTCTTTGCAGTAACTTGTAAGATAACACAGCACAGGGCACAGTGTGGGGGATTTGGCTACTTTTGCTGAAAAAGTGACAGGAACATGTGCTATGGAAACACAAACCATCTAAGAGAGAAAGGCCAAGTTTATTTTACTTATTTATGTTACTTATAACATCCCTCAGCTGTCCTCCTTTAATTAGTTCCCAAGCTGTTGTATAAGTTGGTCACATCTTTGAAATAATGGCAAAACAAACCAGATTTTTAGTAGATTTGGCATGTTGAATTGTCCTTGAGTGGTATCTTACGAGCACCAATCTTCTTCATCCTAGACCTTTCAGATGTTTTGGTCCAACCCCCTTAATCCTCTGACCAGTGGCCATGCTGGCTGGGGCTGATGGGACTTGTCCTGTATGATGACCTATGTCGGGAGAGGGACAGAGGGAGTGTAACTCTGCTGATTCTCCTTGATCTCTCAGCGGCTTTTGATACCATCGACCATGGTATCCTTCTGGAGAGGCTCGCGGAGTTGGGAATTGGAGGCACTGCTTGGCAGTGGTTCTGCTCCTACTTGGCGGGTCATCTCCAGAAGGTAGTGCTTGGGGAACATTGCTCGACACCGTGGGATCTCCAATGTGGAGTCCCGCAGGGGTTGGTTCTGTCTCCCATGCTTTTTAACATCTACATGAAGCAGTTGGGTGCTGTCATCAGGAGTTTTGGAGTGCGTTGTCATCAGTACGCTGATGACACGCAGCTCTACTTCTCCTTTTCATCCTCTTCAGGTGAGGCTGTCAATGTGCTGAACCGTTGCCTGGCCGCGATAATGGACTGGATGGGGGCTAACAAACTGAGGCTCAATCCAGACAAGACTGAGATGCTGCTTGTGGATGGTTTCTCTGACCAGGTGGTGGATACCTACCCTGTCCTGGATGGGGTTACACTCCCCCTAAAGGAGCGGGTTCATAGTCTGGGAGTTTTTTTAGATCCTTCCCTGTCACTTGAGGCTCAAGTGGCCTCGGTGGCTCGGAACGCATTCTACCAACTTCAGTTGGTAGCCCAGCTACGTCCCTACTTGAGCAGAGAGGATCTTATATCAGTTGTACATGCTCTGGTAACCTCGCGATTAGACTCTGCGCTCTACGTTGGGCTGCCTTTGAAGACAGTTCGGAAGCTACAGCTTGTCCAAAATGCGGCGGCCAGAGTAATAACGAGGACCAAGCAGTCGGAACACATAACACCTGTTCTGGCTCGCTTACGTTGGCTGCCAATATGCTTCCGGGCCAGATTCAAAGTGTTGGTTTTAACCTATAAAGCCCTATACGGCGCGGGACCACAATACCTGTCGGAACGCCTCTCCCGATATGAACCTGCCCGGACACTGCGCTCTGCATCGAAGGCCCTCCTCCGAGTCCCGACTCATAGAGAGGCTCGGAGGGTGGTGACGAGAACCAGGGCCTTCTCAGTGGTGGCCCCCGAACTCTGGAATAGTCTCCCCGTTGAGGTGCGTACGGCGCTGACGCTGCTGTCTTTTTGGTGCCAGCTTAAGACCTGCCTCTTTTCTATGGCGTTTTAATTTCAATTTTAAAATATTATGTAATCTGATTTTTTGCACTTTATACGTTTTTGTAATATTTATTATGCACTTTTTATGAGATGTATTTTGTATTTTCTGCTGTACACCGCCCAGAGAGCTATTGCTAGTCGGGCGGTATAAAAATTTAATAAATAAATAAATAAAACATCTGCAGGATGCTGGGTTGGGGAAGGCTGATATAAAGGTAGCCTTGGTGGATGAAAGCAAGGTCTAGATGGCGCCCCTCAAAGCTCACAAAGAAGATGTAAAAGTGATGGTCACTTGCTGCTGTTTGCCCCCAGAGGTCTTAGAGGAAGGCTTGATTTAACTGACATGGCTATAGCTGTTGATAAACCTATGCTCTGTTAATTTGTCTGATCCTTTTTCAAAAAACAAAACCATCTTTGGGGTCATGAATTTCATAAGTCAATTGTATGTTTGTTTCTTTATTACAATTCTTCATAACCCACCTTTCAGGATATAAATCCTTCTAAGGTGGTTTACAATTAAATTTCCAATTTTAAAAACACAGCAAACAATTTTAATATGCAGGTGTAGCTGGATAAAGCCAAGTGTGCAGATATGTTTCAATCCAGTTTCTGGCTCAGTTTCAGCACAGACCTGGGATGGTCTGCTATCAGTAACACTCGCTCTGGGAACTTTGTGTTTGGATTACAGCAATGTGCTCTATGTGGGGCTGCCTTTGAAAATGGCCCCAAACCTACAGCTACTGCAGAATATGGCTGCCAGTTCATTAACTGGGACAGGAAGATGGGTTCATGCATCATCTATCCTAAAGGCTCGGCCCTGGCTGCCTGCATACTATCTTCATAGCCCCCACCAGGATTCAGGATGAGAGGACACATAGAAGGGTTTTCTCTGTGGTAGGGCCCCAACTGGAATAATCTCCCCTTTCAGATGCACCTATCTCCCACATTGTTGGGTTTCAGAAGATGCCAATTGGAAACATTTTTATTTGCCCGGGCTTTCTCAGTTTAGGTGCACTCCTCATCACAATGTAGGTATTTTTGTTTAAATTGATCTATAGTTTTTGTTACTGTATGTATCTTTTTGGTGTTGTTTGATTGTATTTTGTTCACATGTTTCTTGTTCATTGCCCTTTTTGAGGAAGGGTGATTTATAAATAAAACAAATCAATAAATACGTAAGCATATTAAAAAGTCATCAGGTTGATGATAGACATGCTACGTGGGGGTGGGGGATGGGAGAGGGGAAAGTCCAATTGGAGCAGACCCTGAGATGATCTTGACTTGTTGGCCACTCTCCCCCCCGCTTCCATGTTGTGTGAAGTATTTGTTTATCTACCCGGAACTACTGCCAATCAGTTGGGAACTGTATTTTGCCCACACAGCTACAATTCCCAGCATTCTTAATAAAATACAGTTGCCAGGATTCTTTGGGGGAAGTCATGTGCTTTAAATGTGCGTTAAATGTATGGGGTGTGTGCAGCCTCAGTCAACAATATTGCTGGTTGTGCCTGCTAGGATAATAAATAATAAATTTATTTCTAATAAATAATAATAAATTTTATTTCTAAGTCGCCTATCTGGCCGAGTCAACGGCCACTCTAGGCGACGTACATAAATAGAATGAATACAACATATAACCAGCTTTAGTCAATAAATAATCTAAAAAACCATCCAACTATAACAAGATAAAACTAGTCCCCGGAAATCCTGTAGGCCTGCCTGAACAGCCAGGTCTTTAAGGCTCGGCGGAAACCTACCAGGGAGGGGGCATGGCGAAGATCATGTGGCTGGGAATTCCAGAGGGTGGGAGCCACAATCGAAAAAGCCCTCTCTCTGGTCCGCACCAGTCTAGCTGTTTTAACTGGTGGGACCGAGAGGAGGTCTTGTGTGGCTGATCTCGTCTGGCGGCGTACTTGGTGATGCTGTAGGCGTTTCTTCAGATAAACTGGGCCGAAACCATATCCGGCTTTAAAGGTTAACACCAACACCTTGAATTGGGCCCGGTAAACAACTGGTAGCCAGTGTAGTTCTCCTAACACCGGAGTGATATGATCACGGCGACGGCTGTTCTTGATCAAACGTGCCGCCACATTCTGTACCAGCTGTAATTTCCGGACTGTTTTCAAGGGTAACCCAATGTAGAGCGCATTATAGTAGTCTAAGCGAGAGGAGACCAGGGCATGTACCACCCGTGGGAGCAGATGGACAGGAAGGTAGGGTCGCAACCTCTGTATTAGATGCAATTGATACCAAGTTGCCCGGCTCACTGCCAAAACCTGAGCCTCCATGGACAGCTGGGAGTCAATAATGACCCCGAGGCTGCGGACCTGGTCCTTCAGGGGCAATCTTACCCCATTAAACACCAGGTCTATATCTCCTAGCCTTGTCTTATCGCCCACGAGCAGCACCTCAGTCTTGTCAGGGTTCAGTTTCAGCCTATTTCCTCCCATCCATTCACTTACGGACCTCAGGCACTTGGAAATGGTATCCACAGCCAACTCTGGTGAGGACTTAAACGAGAGATAGAGCTGAGTGTCATCCGCATATTGGTGGCACTGCAACCCAAATCTCCTGATGATGGCCCCCAGCGGCTTTACATAGATGTTAAATAGCATGGGGGAGAGGATAGAACCCTGTGGCACCACAATTGAGAGGCCAAGGGTCTGAAACCTCATCCCCCAATGCTACCCGTTGATGCCTGTCTGAGAGATAGGAACGGAACCACCGTAAAACAGTGCCCCTATTCCCATTCCCCCCAGGCGATCCAAAAGGATACCGTGGTCGACGGTATCAAAAGCCGCTGAGAGATCCAGGAGGACGAGGAATGTATATTCTCCCCTATCCAACGCCCTCCTCATATCATCCACCAGGGTGACCAAGGCTGTTTCAGTTCCATGTCCAGTCCTGTAGCCCGATTGGAATGGATCGAGATAATCTGCTTCATCCAAGTGTGTCTGTAACTGTTTGGCCACCACTCGCTCAATCACCTTGCCCAAGAAAGGTAAATTGCAGGCAACCACAGTACAAAGGGTGATTTCCACCATAATGAAAGTGCAGGGAAGAACAGAATTAGGGCATCATGTTCTCTATATGAGACCCATATCATGTCATCACCAATGTCCGTTATATTTCTGTTAAAGTGAGAGCATTCCTTCAACTGTGATGTGCTTTGCTTAAACATGGCTAATCTCTCTAATCGTGGTCACTTGTTTATTCTGCTGGCTATACCAGACAAACTGTATACTGTGACAGCTTGATCAATGGCTCCATAATCCATCCCTGAAATAACAGAAGGTATTACATAGTTTCTCCAAAGAAATAATACAGGTGGGGTCTTGAGACGGACAGCCTGAATGGCATTGATGCAGTATTCAAACGCAAAAATCTTTTATGTGGAGAAGTTTGATCCTATGAGAACAAACAGAAAATAATAACTCTCTGATTTGGAAAACTTAGAAGAAAATTGTTACTGGAAAGCAGGAACATCAATATATCATACGCCAGGCAGAAATATAAGAACAACCTGACAAACTAGAGACATTACTGATCAACCCTATGTATAATGCAAAACATGGACACTTCACAATTAACAGAGGAAACTGCCTTATACTGGCTTAGTCCATTGATTCACCAGTCTGCGCCAAGTGGTAGTGGCTTTCCAGGGTTTCAGGCAGGGTTCTCTCCCAGCCCTACCTGGGATTGAACCTGGGACCTTCTGCATGCAAAGCAGATGTTCTACCATTGAACTATTTGCCCATTAAGAACTGTTTCAAGCTGAAATGAGAGAATCCATTCACTTGATCTGTGGTCTTGCTTCCTAATCCTAATACAAACGAAAGGAGACATGCTCCCTACTGATCCTCACTATCTAGCGACAGAGCAATTAAACTTCATGAATAGATAAGGTTACCTCCGGTATTTTAGATATCAGCTGACAAAAAAACTTAAATTATCTAGTAAATTAAAGCTAAAAAGAAATTCCATGGTAGATTCACAAGAGTGCTTTCAGCTGAACTGTTGCTGCACTGCAGATATCCAAGGGATTCTTGCAGATGCCTTTCCTTAACAGAGAGATTTGGCATGAAGAATGGGAATAATATAGCCGGATGAAGTGAGTCTTCTTCAAACTGAAGCTGCAATTCTAAACCTGCCTATCTGGGAATAAACCCCACTGAACTAAAACAGACTTACTTCCAAGTATACATGCACAGATTGCACCGTCAGTTGTCCAAAGGTATCAAGCAGAGTAATTCACTTTAATCATGACAGTGCACATAGTTTCATTTGCTTCTACTGGTGAAGTGGGATCCTATGCCTGGCAAATGAGGGAGGGCCATTGGGGCTCCATCTATTTCTCCCTCACCCCTCTTCTTATTAATATGCAATACTGCTGCAGGGTTGCCCAGCTATGATTGGCATTGCTACCTCCCCACCTTGTCAGATTGGCTCTACAGCAGGGGGGCACATGGATCTTGCCACATAGCAGCATCAATATCTGCTGCTCTTGGCACTTGAGCAGGGCCAGGTTTAGCTCCATGTGAAACGCTCCCCATTTGGTGTTGTCCCAGCAGAAGGTGAGATCTGATGAGCTTTACTGCTGAAGCAACTGAACAGGCATTTCAGGGCTAGGAACTAAACACAGCTCTTCAATCCTCTCTATCTGGCCCTCAGGACTCTACCAAAGCCACACACTCTCCTGAGCCTTACACCCCACCAGCCCTGCTTTGCCCTCTCCCTGAGTTATTTTGCCTGGATGGAATGCATCCTTGAACTCTCACAATACTTCTTGTTTGCTTGGGCGGAGGACAGAGAATGTGGCCCTCAGGCTGAAAAAGGTTCCCCACCCATGAAATAAGGCGCAGAATCAGGTTAGGAATATTTTTTAAAAAACACACACATTATATTCACAAATGTCACTAGATGTCAATATATTGTTGATGGTTTCTATAAAAGAAACACATTTGTACCCAATTTGTTCCTGAAGTACTTTTTAGGGGATAGTTTCTGCATAATATTCTCAGCTTAATATTCTGGCAGCTCTCAGCAGAGAACTGAAACTGTGGCTGTTGGCTGAAGCAAACATTGCAGGAGATGCTAAAGTATCTTTCTTTCTTTCTTTCTTTTTTAAATATTTTTTATTAATTTTCAAAATAAACATATTCCATGGTTTATTTAACTGTTGGAAATTGGAAAACATAAAGCGTATCTCAAACAACTGATCAGCTGATCAGCTGTAGCGCATGGAGCTCGTGTGCTCCAGCTGATCCCTGTCAGCTGGAGCGCAGCAGCTGGAGCTCCCCATGATACAGCCGATTGTGTTATCAGCTGTGGGGTGGGGAGCTCCTGCGCTCCAGCTGAGTAGGGCCCCACTTTCCGGCGGTTTTCACTTTTCGGCAGGGCCTGGAATGGAACCTGCTGTATGAGTGGGGCCCTACTGTACACAGAAGCACGTCTACCACTATAGCCAGGAGGTCAACTACCGACCAGAATAGAGACTGTTTGTAAAGGCAATCATTCTGATGGTGATTTGGAACATAAGTAAATGATGGCAGCTAGTTGGATGACAGGTCTCACTGTGCCAGTCAAGAACTCTTGCAAGCTGACATCTGGGTTTCGGTAGCACAGAGACGGAATCAGGGACTTCCACATGAAGATACCTTATAAATTTGGAACAGAGTCACCTTCCATTCATTGCTTAGAATCAAATACTAAAAGAGGAAAATCAAACTCTCAAAAGGCAGGCCTTTTTGCAAGGAGTTGTAGGCAGGGATAATTAAAAGAAGTAAAAAAAAGAACAAAACACTCTTACTACAAAAGGTTAATGTAGACTAGCTTTCTCTTTAAAGCTGTGACAACGAGCTACTTACTGTACTAAGGACTGATTGTCAAAAATTAAACAGACTAATTTTTACTGTGTGAAGTAAAAGGAAACATTCCTAATAGTGCAATTTAGAATATACTTTGTTTTAATGACAGCATCTTTATATAAAATAAAGCATGCTAATAATAACCTGAGCAAAAAATGGGAGGTCAACAGAAACATGGCCTATCAATCTATACCCAAACTCATGTTTCCAAGCTCTTTTAAATAATTTGTATTCCTTAACTGAAATCTGTAACTGCAGAAGAATAAGGGAAAGCAAGCAGCTGCATACTAATGTTCAGTTAAAAATAATCTCAGCCAAAAAAAAAGCTTTAATTTTTTTTTTAACAAAGCATCCAACCCAATATAAATCTTTGAAGAAAAGCTGGCAAGCAGGTCCTTCCTTTCCCATTCTTTGCACAAGTGCTCTCAAATATAAGCATTTTGGAAACAGTCACACAGAAAAAGTTTCTAGAAATTATTGCCTATTAATTTGGTATTAACTTAAAAGTATTAACTATATAGTTGAATCTATTCTGTTGAAGAAATTAAAGTTTATCTCCTAGTCTTCAGTTACGGCTCCCATCTGAGAGGTCACAATGTGCAGCACAATGAGACATTGCAGTTTCCCAGCAACTTTTCCATATCCTACAACAATGCAAGTTTGTTACAGAATCAACACTGTAGAGAAATAAAAAAAATATTTGTGTTCCAATTACAATTCTAACCCTACTAGCTCATTTTATGTTGCTAAATAGCAATTCTCCAACTTGTTAGTCACTTAGATGATAAGAGATTCTCGATTCCCTTAAGAGGATGATCTCACAGTCCCTAGGAGAAGCAATAATTTCTCTGCTGAAATTCAGTCTGCTGCAGCAAGGCAGTTTCACCCACCCCCTTTCTCAGGAGTTTAAAGCCTATGTAGAAATAAACAGTGAATTAAAATGTGCAAAATAGGCCATATTATGTTTGTACAAGAGAGAGCAATATCCCTAAAAATATAAGCCCAGTTTTGAACAGCTAGCTCATCCCTAATATGGAATGGACATTATTCCACAAATAACCATATTTAAGTTGTTCATGCTGCATAATCAGCTGCTAAAAGCCAATGGTGTATTAATTCTCTCTAGCCTGAGATCTATCTGTTTGGTACATCTTAATCAGGGGTGTCAGTGGAATTTTCTGGACACAGTAAACTGTATGTGGATCGGGTCCTCTGCCTCACATGCAAAAGAGAACATAAATTTGTTTAAAATCTGCATATGATTTGTGCCATATGCACATTTGTATCCTCTATTGCAGGTGAGTTGGAGAGCCCCAAATTAAATCAGGGACCACATGCAAGTAGCATGTGTGACAACCAGAATGTCAACAGGTGAAGCTTTTTCTCTAATTGCATTTCCATACTAACAAAGGCTTAACTTGTAGAATTTCTGCCTGCCACACATCTGCTAAAGATACTCTTTCCCAATGCCAAGCCTAACCTATGCAAACAAGTTGCATGAGTTATAAACCAATGATGCTACAATAGGTCTTTCTTGGGTTGGCAATGCTATATTCAGAGCAAGAGCAGGTGTGTAACATTTCGGGGGCTGTGGAGCGTCAAAAGAGATTTAAGGTTGTCATCAACCAGATGCCCATGCTTGGATAAATTCAATATCAAACTGTTAAAAAGCAAGCCATATATCCTAAGAGTATTCGTTGTGGTTATTTATTATTTATTCTTCATAATAACTACAGCAATGTTACTGGCACAGGTCAAACACCCCTTTTCCTCTTTTTTTGTGAGCAAAAAGGATATAAGCCTTTGACATGAATATATCCATTAGAGTGTTTATACCATCAGCAATAACTTACTCCAAAGAATCCCACTATTTCACCCCCAGGGGTGGGAAAGCAATCATCTCAAAAAGTTACAATCAACTTAGCAGCACCCCTCCCCCACTGCAATTCCCTTTAAAAAAAGCCAGTATACCACAAGACAGGATAATAACACTGGACTACACTGCAGAGTAGTAATTTACTTCTCTCTCTCTCTCTCTCTCTCTCTCTCTCTTTCTCTCTCTCTCACACACACACACACAAACACAGAGGGGGGGTATTGCTACAGGAACACTGGGCTACTTTGCAGGGCTGATGTAACCCATACTTTCTCTACCACACTACCCAAAGCTATCCTTTTTGTTGACACCACAGTATCAGCATGGGATGTGGGCATCTGAGTTGCCTTGGCTACTGGCACTACCTTGGCATATGTCCAATTCTACCAGCTATAGGTTATATGAATTCTAGGACAAGAAATGGTTCATGATAGTATCTAAATCAGCCTTTGCCAACCTGGTACCCTCCAGATGTTTTCAATTACAACTCCCATCAGCCCCATCCTTGGCACCAGATTGGTAAAGGCCTAGGTGTGATCTAAATCCTTGCGTTCTTCTGAAAGGGGGTTCAGCAGAAGGACAAGTACAGTAATATCTTGAAATTCATTAACACAGTTATAGTTAACAGAGCCAATCTTTAGTCGACACGCCATTAGGGGCAGAAAATGGCACTATTGGTGTTGGATCAGGGTTGGTGAGCCTATAGTGCTAATAAAGATACAGGGCATGATCCTTTGGGAAGCTCAATGGTAAAAGCCGTATTAAAGTGAATGAGATTTACTTAGGAGAAAGTCCTGGCAGATTGTGCCCCAATATGTTTTGAGTGCCTGGAAAGCCCCTTTTTCTCAAAAGCTGTCTTGAGTCAGTATCAAGCAATCTGCTGCCTTGATGTTTGAGGGAAACCGGAAGAAGTTGCTCACCTCATAGACATTGAACTGGCTTTGTCCTCGTGCCAATTCTCGGTAGCTGGTTGTAAACTCCCCAATGAAATCATGGCTGTTAAGCAGAAAAGAAATTCACGTGAGAAATACTGTAGAACATTGCCTCCCCCTTCATGACAGGCCCCAGCTCATTCTTGACCCCCTCCCCTGCCCTCACTTATGCATCTTGTGCATGCTGCCCTCAGCTCCTTCAGGAGGAAGGGTGGGATAAAAGGCACAGCACTACTATGAGGCATGGGCTCTCTTGGCTGGTGCCAGTTTGAAAGCATTTGGTTGATCTAACAGGCCAGTATTGATTCGAGTTTGTTCTTTGTCCACTAGCTGCTGCTCAGTCCCCTCACAAAAACATTGCTATTATTATCAATAGTTTTAAAGAAAATATTGATATTTTGGAAGGAAATATTGATGTTAGAAGGAAATATCGATAAATGGAATTTTGATAAAATTATCATTCTTAATATCAATATTGGTGGATTTATTTTTTTTTAAATCTGTTTTCGAAAATAGCAGAGGAAAATTGCTACATAAAAATCCGATCTGTAACAACAGAAAATATGTGAATTAATGGAAAATTTGGTACCAAATCCAAATTGGGTGGAATTCTAGGACATCCCTAGTGGTGGTAGTAGTAGCAGTAGTAGTAGTAATCCTCCTCCTCCTCCTCGGTGTGGCCAGGAGGAAATGCCAGTACAATGCAGGCAGCTGTATAAACTCAGTGGTTCTTTACTAGATGTGTTGATTAACGGGGCTAAGGGGGAAGGTTTCATCTTTTTAACATGTTTTTGTTTGTTTCCTAGGGATCTTTAAAGGAATTTAAAGCATTCTACAGGCCCACATACTCTTTCATCTGCCACATCTCTATTGTTTTAGTTTGGTTTCAGCCCAACTCTTCCTATCCAGAAAGGTTTTTAATTTTTTTTTTAAAAAACACAAGAGTTCTGAACACCACTTACCTGCCATCTCGGTCCCAGTCATACACCTCCACCTTGATAGTTCTGGAAAAGATGATATTAATGATTTTTCTCAAAACAAGTTGATATTCCCATTGTTACCACTTCAGCTTCTTTCTCTCTGCGGAAACCATTGGCAAGAAAAATGTCAAGTTGTACACTAGAGATAAGAATTGCCCTTCACAGAAAACAGAGGGGATGAGCCCCACTGGGATCTTCGCAAGATTAAAACTGCACTGCTTTCTTTCCATGGGAGGGAATTTCCTATATGGACTTACAGTGGCACTTCTCAGCCCTTTGGGGCTGAGGTTTCTGTACATTCATATAGTTAAATGCACATGTGCTTACACTGATGGTTTTCAAAGTGGGAGGTATGGAGAGTCGTTGCCAGGGAGCGGGTTGGGGGAGATGCCTTTATTCTAACTCCTCCCAGAATGCATCCTGATAGGGAAAGGAGCCAGAGGCCTGTGTTTTTCCAACCCAGTGGCAGTAACTGTAATGCATGAAGCTGTGTGTAGTGGTGCCTGGCGTCCCATGTCAGTGGAGCAGTGGAATCCGCTCCAGATTTTAGTCCAAACTTTCAAGGAGTTGTCCAAGGTGTTTCAGCAGATTCCATTGCCCCACTGACATGGAGCCACCAGCCACCATTGGCTGTGTGTCTTACCCTTTGTGAAGAAATGTCAGTGGGGAACTCCAATAGTTAAATCTTTTTGCTTCCCTTGGGCTCATCTACCAGGCAACTTAAAGCATGTCCAATGGCCAGTGGAGACCTGCTCCCTGGGGAGGTCATCAGGAAATGTGGATGACACACAGCTCCATATCTCCTTCCCATCTGATGCCTGAGAAGCTGTTGATTTCTTTAACTGGTGCCTGAAGGCAGAAATAGGCGGGCTAAGAAACTGAAGCTCAATCCAGAGAAGACAGAGGTGTTCTTGGAAGTGGTGAGTTAGCTTCTTCTGATGTGGGTTTTAGCCTGTTCTCGACAGGGTAGCAGTTAACTTGAAATATAAGGTTCATAGTCTGGGTGTCCACCTGGACCAGGCTTTGCTCTTGGATGGTCAGATAGTATGGCCAGAGGGGTCTTTGCCCACACTAAGCTGGTGTGAAAACTGTATCTTTTTCCAGAGAGGTCTGGCGGGAATGATGTTTGTAATGTGCTTTATGTGGAAATGGCCTTTGAAGAGTCTTTGGAAACTTCATTTAACCTAGACTGCAGCAGCTAGGGCGCTCACAGAAACATGGCTGGGTGAGCATATTACACCCATTTTAGAACATCTGCACTGGTCACCAGTATACTTCCAGGCACAATTCAAAGTTCTGGTAATTACCTGTAAAGTCCAACATGAATTGGATCCAAGGACTGCTTTCTCTAGTCCTTGCACCCTAACAGGCTGATGGAGAGGTACTTCTCTATGACCCAAAGTGAATGGATGCTACGTTAGTTGGGGCATGTGAGAGCCTTTTCTGTGGTGGCACCTGCTGTGGAGCTCCTTCCCATTAGCAGTTAATTTGACCTCTCTTTTTTTAGCTTCCTCCACCAGGTGAAGACAATTTTGTTCATATGGGCTTTTAATTAATTTTAGTGTTTTAAGCTAAATCTGATATTTTAAATTATCCAATATATGTTTTGCAGTTTTCAGTGTTTTAATTGTTTAAGTATTTTTTTTTAATATTGGCAGAATCATAAAATCTTAGGGCTGGAAGGTATCTTTGAGATCATCTAGTTCAACTCACTGCTCAATGCAGAATCTGCAATGCAGGATGCAACTATAGCATCCCTGGGAAATGGCTGTCTAGCCTCTCCTTAAATTCTTCTGGCGAATGACAGCCCATCAGCTCTCAGTCTGTTCACTGAGTGCTACTCTGGTAAGTGAAAAGTTGGGATATAAACAATGCTAATAAATAAACAAATCAACTTGCTTTGCTTTTGTCCCTAAACTATGAACAAACATGGATGATGCCAGATGAGCTCTCTCTATTTTGTTCTAATTACACTTGGAAACGTTTGAACAGTTTCAGCTTTGATTAACAGATGGACCCACTGTAGCAAAGTTTGTAAACCCAGCAACTATAGAATATCTTGGTTACAATGACATCAAGTGTACTCGTTGCTCCAGAGAAGGCAATGGATATGCTGGCCATAATCACTTTCCTTCTGCTTTTCTCCTTCCTATTTCAGATCCCCAGCCACTGGGTTGTTATCAAGAAATGCCCTTGGCTAGCTGGCTTCTTAAACTCTTGTTAGAAGTGTGACAGTGATTAATTCACCAGTGGCTCCATGTATGTTGACAGGTGACATGTGAATTCTCATGGGCACTGGAGTGAGCAGAGAAGTCAGATCACACTTTCAGCTCCAGTCGGAGCTCATTTGCAGAGACTGTGCCACATCCCCAGTGACTTTTGGAATTGTTGTCTAAATATTTTCAGTACCTCTTGAAGCCAGCCAGTCTGAGCCAAACAGGTGCACTGGCCGGCAAGTTATAGGAAAGGAACATGTGACAAAATACACAGCAAAGCCAGTCTTACATCAAGGAATAATTAGTATTCCTAAAAGGCCTTGAACAGGGGCTATGAACAACAATGAAGCACCCTCATTAAGATAAAAGAATGTAAGATTCCTGTGGGGTAGGGACGAAGATGAACAACAGAGGTGAATTCTGTGAGCCCTTATGGCAGCAAAGAGACTAACACTGCAAGGTTGGAAGGACACACATCCACCCAGTGGTTTGAAGATCTCAATACCCTTTCTAATGCATGGCTTATAATTGTCAATTTCATTTAGACACCTATTTAGATATTTCAACTGCCTATATTAATTTATATGTTCAAAATCAGGACTGATGGAATATTCTTATTGTTAATGTCAACTCTTAACAAAGTATGCAGTGAGCTTTAAAACAGCAGCAAATATGAGATGCTCTATTTTTTTGTGAGTTAGGAGCAGCACGCACACAAAAAGCAATCAGGTGGCCAGTGGTCTGTTGCATTCATATCGTGAATCACTCTCAAAGCTCTGCTGAAGGACAATACAGAAAACTTTTCAATAATAAATAAATCAAAGGTGGGAAAGCTTTGTACAGCAGGCAATATTCCATTCATGCAAAACTCAGAGGTTTCTACACACACACACACCTCTATCCAGCCATGAAAGAAGCATTATTACCCTTCAAGGGCATATTCCAGCCAGTCCTAAGAATTTGAGGTGGCTGCAGAGCAGGGTCAGTGAGGGGCAGGGCATGGGGAGATGGGGCATGGCCTAGGAGAGGAGGGCCACACAGAGAGGCCTGGAGGGCCACAATCAGCTTTCAGGCCTGAGTTCACGCTGAACAGCGGCTGTATGTCCAAGATGCAGAGGATATTCTACTGATCGACATGGCTTGTGCATGGCTCAGATCAGACTGGATTTTAGAATGGAAAGACTATGCCCTTTAGCAGCATTAAACAACTGGGTTCAAAATCATCTGTTGCTTCCATCCCAAATTTTTGCCCAGATGTTCCAGAGAATGTGCTCAGGGTCTATAATATCCAAACTTCTGCAAAAAAAAAAGAAAAAAAGAGGCCCTTTAAAAAAAGATAAAAGCTGCATTGATCATGTTGGCCAAAGCAACTCAGAGATGTGAAATGAGGGGATGGACATACACATCTTCACCCAAGGCTGGTGTAGCATGTAGCACTCATGCTATGGCATGGTAGTTATAAGTGGATAACATAATTTCACTCAAAGAGTAATTCAGATTCTTTTTTTAATATTCCAAAAAATATAAATAATAAATGTACTCAACAATCCTTAGGCTGGCCTTGTCTTGACCCCTGGGTTCTGACAGGATCTGTGCTGGGGTGTATGTGTTTGACAGACAAGGAGGAGGAGAAGGAAGAAGCAAAGGGTGCAAGTGAGCTGGGACAAACTGGGAGGAGGAGGAGGACCCAGCACCTCTGATTTTGGATGTTAGGGAAGGGGCAGCAGGGTCTCTTGCTCTAGTTCCCGCCCCCAGAGAAAGATGCTTCGCTAGGAACAGGGGAAGTTGCTGGCCAGTTGGGAGGGGCGGAAGATCAGGAGGAGGAAGAGCCAGGGGGAAGCTCACTGTTCCATCACTGCGGACTCAGCACCACCTTCCCAGGCGTGACAAGTTGCAGCCTGTGATGTTCCTATATTAATGTATATATGGTAAGTGTTGTTGTTTAGAAGATACATGGTAAGTGGAGTGAAAGAGGAGGGGGAGTGAATGGGCAGTAGAATGCTAGATGATTGGCTGAGTGTTTAAAATGGCTGAACGTATAAAAGGAAGAGGGAGGGTGGAATCTGGGGGGAGAAGAGAAAGAGTGGGTTGTTTGGTGGGTTTGAGAGAGTGGTTTGCCAGGAGAGAGTGGAGAAGGAGGGGGGTGGAGTTCGGATTAGTATTGAGTAAAACCATATGCTTATGTGCCTTAAGAAGAAATCTTGTTAGCTTTGTTATCTTTAATAAATACTTAATTTGGTTTACCAAAGGCCTGATCCTTG
The DNA here is from genome assembly GCF_030035675.1 of Rhineura floridana. NCBI lineage: Eukaryota > Metazoa > Chordata > Lepidosauria > Squamata > Rhineuridae > Rhineura > Rhineura floridana. The sequence goes on along the minus strand of NC_084485.1, from coordinate 77,582,369 downwards.
GCTGGGGTTTCACAGACCAGAAGGGAGGGTAAGGTAATGACCAAGGCTGAAGGGGAACTGTAACAAATGGTGGCAGCGGTGAAGAGAATAACAATACCAGTATTCAGAGTCTCTGGGAATACTAGTATTAGGACGTGACTGGTGGTTGCCTAGCAGGGGGATCTGTTGAGATCTGTGCTAGAGCGGGGAGAGAAAAAATAAAATAAAGGACAGTCCGGACTGGTGGAGTCCCTGGTGGTGCCTAGTGACAGGCAGTAGCCACGCGCAGGTAGGAACCTGACAGGGAGAGCCAGGGAAGGGCGTCACACAGCCCTCTTGCAAAAGTGCCTGTCTGTGCAAGTGCAGTACTGGACGAGAGTCCCACAACTGAGCTCACCATGCCTTGCTCTTTTAAAGACAGGCGAGAAGGGGGTGGTAACTTGTTGGGACATCTGTGTTGCTTCTGCCCAGTCTTGAACTCTGGATCCTGCTCAAGGCTCTTGTATTACAATCCCCAGTAACCCAAGCCTACCGCTGAACCTGTAGTGAGGCACAGTGCTTTGGGATGGTGAGCCAGGCCTAGCCTTGATAGGCAAATACAAAACTTAGTAGAGAGATTATGATATGTGAGACAAAGCATTATGATGACCAAACTAAAGCTACTGAACAGATTTTAGCAGCAGACAGCGACAGCTTTGTTTTCCTGGAGAGACAATGATGCCTTTAATACTTGCTTCACTAAGAGCTGATTCACATACTCACTGAACCAGAAATCTCCCATGGGAAGATATAGATTACCATTTTGCCAGGTACACCTCACTCATTTTTGGTATGCAATAAATAATAAAAACCAATATCCTTTCTTCACAAAGAAGGTCTATCATCTCTCCCACACACACTTTTAGTTGTTTTTTCAGTATCTTCTCAAGTGCTATATACTCTTTTCAAGTTGGGGGTAGCCAGAACTGCTCATAGTACTGTAAATCTGGGTGCACCAGACATGTATATAACTGTATATAACATGTATATTGTTTGTTACCTTTATTGGCATGGAATATCTGTATTGACATGTATTCCATGGAACTGGGATGTTCACACAGCAAGTCATTTGTACCAGCCAGGTACAGGGAGTCACCATACAGGAGTTATGTTCCGTATGGATAAGAGAACATTGGGATTACCTTCAACTACATGATTGATTAACCGTGCACAGTCCATGCCAATCCAGTGCTAGTTGACTATGCGAATCAGCAAGGCAGCCACTCTTACACTTAGATTGTGGGAACTGGTTGAAACTGTGCACCCAGTTCCTGTAACAGGAGCCCTATTCAGGTGTTCAGCTTACACATTTGTAAGCACTGATGCTAGGAAGAGCAGGGGCAACCCACCAAGCCATGTCCACTCCAGCATGTCACCTTTGGCATGTATAAAGCCCTCTATGAGTCTGAGAGTGAAGGTCAACTGACTATTTGTGGAGGTTTCCTACATGATTTAGAACCTTGATTGTGCTGGGCTCTAAATGGTGTGGGGAGCCCCCATGAGTTTGCTATCAAACTTGTGGAGTGCTGTAAACTGGCTGAAGCTGACACATCAGAGGAGGCAGGGCTTAGTAACACCCTTCCCTAGTTTTTCCTTCTGTGAATGTTTACACACAAGGAAGCTGAATACCCAAACGGAGCTAGGATTACTTCTCTCTCTACCCTCACCACGCAGATCTTCTAATCTGGTCTGGGATTTTTGCCCTAACGAATGATCAGTGATTCCTATGAGTAGTAACATCCAATGGAACAGGCCCAGGCCAATGATCTGTTAGTGGGTAGGGAAGTGCTGCTCTGCCCCATTAATTGCAGGTATATTTGGACAGCTAATCTGTGTTTAACACATTTGGAGCAGTAGACAACATGGGCACTGAAAAATAGGCAGGTTAATTTAAAGATGGCCAATTAATTTAATTGAAATGTAATTAATGTATAAAGCATAAATTTTAATTAATTTAATTTAAAATATGGTCCTGTCAAGACATATTTTCAGTTTCTTGGGTATCTGTGTGTATTTGCTATTCACTACTGTTTTTTAAATGATTTCCTTTCAGTGTCTCAGATTTAAGATTTTCAAAATTCTTTTTAGGCAAAATTTGCACATTATTTTTTAATGTGGTAAACCCATGAGCTTCTATTGCCTTCTCAGTTCATATCTTATAAATATTTCACATATCAAAACAGTGACACTTGTGTGAATAATTATTTATTAACACCCTTATTCTCAGACCAAGGATCACAGCGAGAGCCCCCCCTACACAAATTACACCCTGATGAGGGCTCTTCTCCATCTGATATAAGCTGTGTTCATTTATTCTGCAGCCTATCTTGGACTGATTTGTTCTTTGAATTATAGATACTATATAAAAACATAATTGTCTTATATTATCATGCTTAGCAGTTCAAAATGCACACCACTAGAACACTGTGGCACCTTAACATTTGTGTGTGCACATCCATATGTATATGTACTAGAGTGAAGTCACCCCTGTACACCTTTCCTTAGAAATGTAGCCTGCAGAGACCAGATGGAGGGGGCTAAAACCTCCAGAACAGGAACTCTAGCTATATATAATAACTTTTAAAAAATAAATCCCCCCAAATTCCCCACAAGGCAAAACTTGACAAAACAGCAAAATGATTTACTCAGTAGAGGTACCAGAAACTTGGGACCATCCTGGTCAACAGAGACTACTGAAGGGTATGCAATTTCACAGGGTGAGTTTTTCACTCCAACACATCTTTGTTTGATGAAATTTATGCCATTAACGTTTACTATATCAGCTTTTATTTAATTATTGTATTTTAAAAACTTACAAAAAACAAATGTGAGCACAGAGATCTGCTACTCACATCCTGGGGTGCCTGCTTTCAGTTATCACAAGTGTCAATCTTCTCAATAACAAGAAGAAAAATAGTTAAGTATATCCCTAACAACCTGGCTTGAAATATGTTGGCTGCACAGATTTCTCTGATCTGCTTCCTAAGTGAATAAAATATTTGAGGCTTGGAGGGTACTTGGTCTGTATGGCCTAGTAGAAGACCATCAACAGTAAACTGAGAACCTATTGCTGAAGACACTCCTTGAGACTAGGGTTGCCAGATCTCTAGTTTTTGCCTGGAGACTCTACTTTTTGGGGATCCTTTCTGGGTCTCTGGGTGAGTCACCCCAATCTCCATACTCTTAGCTTTCATTAAAAAAAAAAAGTTCCTAGGTGGTCTGGTAGAGATATACACCAAAATGTCAGCCGGCCCTTCCCTGCAACTTCTGTTAGTACTGGCTGCTCTAATCCTCACCCTTTTAGGTTTTTAGCCAGTAAATGAAGTTAGGGTTGTGATTGACAAGGGATTTGTTGACCTCCAGGCAATAGCTAAAACCCACTGCAAATTCTGAAGTTTCCTTTTCCTGCTTGTCTGCTTTCAGCAGCATCAAGAATACTTTCGCTATGCAGATCATCTGAATATACTAGGACTTGCTTCTGAGTAAACATGCATAGGATTGCACTAGCACAGACGATCACAGCAGGTAGGCATGCACAGTAAACAATTTCAGTTATGATTATAATAAAAGAGCACATGCAGGGTTTTTTTAATTACTTGCAAAAAATAGCATATTATACACTTTATCTTTCAAATGTTTTTGAACAGAAATTTTTAAAAGTGTTCATGCTGAAGCTTGTGATGCCATTACAATGTGTTATACTTTCTAATTATAAGGAGTCAAACAAGTTTAAATTTTCCTGGGCTGTTGAAGGGAGCAGTTTATTATCTTTTTCATAGTCTGTTTTGAAAACCTTCCCAACATGAAGCTTTAATCCTATACTCACTTTTCTGGGAGTAAAGCTACAATGCTAATTGCAAATACCTGGGAGTAAATCCCATTGAATTCAGTAGGGCTTACTTTTGAGCAGACATGGTTAGGATTGTGCTGTAAATCAGTTGGACTTTTGAGTGAACATAGCTGATTGTATTTTAAATCTTTCTCTCCCTCTCCAATCCTTTTTTTAAAAGCAATTAGGTAGGGTTTACTCAGGTGTCACTGCTTTTATTTGGTAGGAAACTAATACTGATTTTTTTTAAAAAAGTTCTGCAATGACCAACTAGTTTTGACAATAAACTATTATATAGGATGTATGTGTATTTTTACATCTCCAGTGTGCGCGTATATGGAATTCTTCCAACAACCGGGTTGGAAACCAAGGCAGCACACAAGAAATAAATCAATTCAAAATCCAATAACCATAAAACAAGTATCAAACAGTTGCAAAAAGCTTAAAGTGACATAATTTTGAATTTTGGGTTGGGTGAATGAAGTTCCTTATCACTTGAGGCTGCAGTCCCAGGCATGCTTCCCTGTTTGAGTATGCTTCTGAGAGAACATGCATAGGATTGCACTATAAATAGCTATACAGGTTGTGTAAATAATAAATATCTTCGACATTCATGCTTATATAAATATTTCTTCATACTATGGCTCAATATGATTTCACACTATGGTGGTACATTATTATTTCCTCTACATTTTAAGTGTACTCTTCTTCCCTGGAGTGGTGACGATCCACCTCTGTTGTTTTCATCCTGAGGGGCAGATTAGGCTGAAAGATGATGAGTAGCCTATGGTCACCCAGTAAACTTTGTAGCTGATTTTCATTTTAGAAAATTGATTAAAAAGATTTATATGCAGGCAAAGTTTATGAAGTAGATCCATACAATACACTGAAAGCACATCCAACTTGCATTTAAAGCGCATGACTTTCCCCAAAATATCCTGGGAAATGTAGCTTCCCCCTCACAGTTATAGCTGCCACCACCCTTGAACTATAGTTCCCATGATTCTGTGGTGGGATTCATGTGCCTCAGATGTATGTTGAATGTGCTTTAAATGCATGGTGTGGATCTGCCCTAGGTATGCTGTGCATTCATTAGTGAATTGAAAAGAACAATTTTAAAAGATACTTTTTTATACAGGGGAAGGGCTCTAGCTCAGTGGTAGGACATAAGCTTTGCATGCAAAGGTCCAAAATTGAATCTCTGGAAAAGACTATTGCTTGGAATCCTGGTGAGCCAATGCTAGTCCATGCCATCAGTAATGAAATAGATGGTACCAAATGGCCTGAATTGGTATAAGGCAGATTCATTTGTTCCTAAAAGAGGAAAGAGATCCAAGGGCCACAGTGACTCTGAAATTTATTTATATATTTTACTTTTACATACCACTTTATTGTAAAAAAACAACCTCAAAGTGGTTTACAGAAGGAATTAAAACAATAAAATTATTGGCAAAAACAGATAAAGACAGATATTTAAAAACATTCAAAATAATAAAACTAACAATGAGGTAAAAACAGATAAAAAGCATAATAGCTTCTACATGCCTGGGTAGGCTTGCCTAAACAAAAATGTTTTTAGCAGGTGCCAAAAAGAGTACAATGAAGGTGTCTGCCTAATGTCAATAGGCAGGGAATTCCAAAGGGTAGGCGCTGCCACACTAAAGGATCCATTTCTTACAAGAGCAGAACAAGTACTATGTGGCATCTATAATATGAAAACCACACCTTGAACTTGGCCTGGTAGCAAATTGACAACCACTGCAGGTTTCAGAGCAGAGGTATCATGTACTGATAGAGTCTCACTCATGTCAGCAATTGTGCCACTGCATTGTGCACTAACTGCAGCTCC